>NC_143013.1:226573384-226878107 GCF_055824585.1 Amblyomma mixtum
CCTGCTTTTGGACAAAAGCACACAAAGTTTCAGGGGACGCGAGCCCTCCGCGTCTTTATCTGGTGCTCCCCACCCGATGTGGCCGGATCGCTTTTGTTCACTTTCTCAGCACCGTATGGGGGAATGGCAGTATCTTGCCTTCAGCTTACATATTGAAACCAACCACCCGACTACGAAGGCTTCTTGGTTTCTACTGATGACCGCGCTGCGTAGGTTTTCTCCGCCCTATTCTCTGGTTGTCCTCCAGGCTTTTGCGTGTCCAGAGCATCGGTCCTAATTGTCGAACGCATATATCTCAGCATTTCGCGCTATCGTCTTTCTTCTGTGCGCTGTTCTATACGGTAAGCTCCTCGTGCGTTTGGAGTAACACTTCTAGCTCACATCCGCTCATCCATTGCTATTCTTCGCTCAGCTTGACGTACCAGCTGCTGCATCGGCTAGTTGTGCCTTGATCTGGTCGGCTACCAGTAGATCTAATACCTGGGAGAACTATGACAAGCCCTGCAGCCTCTAAATATGAAGTTAGGCATCTGTGAAGGCTGGTGCCACGTGGCAGTACTTGCCCCGGAAAGCCTTTTTTTAATATTTTGCCGCTGAGTTTCAGTTCATCCAAGACCACCGTCATTATCTCATCATAGTCCCCATCTATGCTGTGTCGATGGATGGCTGAGTTGATAGTAGGTCACAAGCTCAGCCAGCGCTATGAACACGGGAACACCAGCGCTTCTTTGTAACCTAATAAATCTCGGCAAACCTCGAGATGGACCTCTTACACTTTGGTACCGTATTGGGTCAAATGAATTTTCCTCCGTTAGCCAAGCACTGGGCTGGAGTGGGAGGCACAACGGAATGCACAATTGAACCCGAATTGTGTCACCTTTCGCACTGTGTACGTTATATCAAAAAGTAGACTCCTGTCAAATGTACTAAAAAAGTGCACACCGAGGAAAATTGTTCTTAGTGCAAGCGTCGGTCGCGTGCCGTTGTCAGTCTTTTCATATGGAGTACACTTCACTTATTGGTGTTATGAAGGCATCCGCTGCTGCTACGCATTGCGTTCTGAAAAATGCGTGGAATCTTATTCACTTTCTAACAGTCGGAAAGAGGGCAGTTTGTCATCGATTTCTAGATCGGACGCTTGCACGTGGGGCAGCTAGAAGAAAGAAGGATAAAATATGATTTTATCGCACGTTGCGTCCGTTGCTATTCCAATATGCGAACCCACTTTGCAAAGCGACGAAAATCAGTAGTTGTGCAACATGGGTGCGTAACCAGACAATGATACAGCGTCATTTTTGAGAAACTACTTCAACATCGATTTTTTATCACCGTATAATTTAATACCTCATATATGGAGAGAGCGAATGGCAACATTTTATCGCCAGTTCCCAATATCATAAATCATCATGCCTATGCTGATGTGCTGCGTATTCTGGGTTTCAAAGACGCGGAATCTTTGCTAACTGCCACTTTTCATTAATTCCTCGCTGTCAAAGATTTAAAGATGAAAATATGACCACAATAGCCAAGATTCCTCACGTCTAAATGAAGTCTTGCAAAAGAAGCCTGTGAAATGTCCGCAGCCTTTCAGTATGGTTCTAGATTTGCTCGAGCTTTGCAATTTTTTTTTTCATTTTTTAAGTACATCGTGTCCCGCTTTTGCTCTGAATGTAGATGTAACCAAGCAGAAAGTTGCGTTTTAAAAAGAGACATATAGAAAGCTTGAAAGCTTTGCTGAAACGAAAAACAAGATAGAAACTGCGCAAGAGAGCCTGAAGAGGAATCGAGGAGAGCAGCGCGAAGTTATTGCTAAAGTTGTTTACAAATATCATTAGACGAAATATTTCAAAATATACCGAGTGCTTCGGACTTTTTTACGGTAAAAGCAAAAGCATTTGAACAAGGCCATGGCAGTCAACTCTTTTAAAGCATCGCCGAGGGAAAACTGGAAGCTTCCTTTTACTACCTAATTTTGTTTCTCTACAAAAGCAAATCTTCAAGAGACTAGTCGTAATTTCAGCTTATTTAAATCGTACTGCATCTCATAAATGTTTATTCTTTTTCGATATTTTGGTGTTGCGACAAACTGTACGCAGTTCTCGAAGCTGAATCTAAGCTGGAGCCTCAAGCATGAAAGTGACACCGAGCGCAGCATATACCAAATGGAGCGCACTTACGGCTTTAGCCGCAGTCTCGGCATCGGACCCTTGAGCCTTCAGCTGTAATTGCATGCTAGCAATCGAACGACGATGAATGCATGAACCCGGAAAGCGCGAATCGGTCCAATTGCAAAGACAGCAAAAAGGAGGCCAGCGAATGATCGAGGTCCGTGCGAGACAGTTTCGAAACCGGCCTTGCATCCGACACAAACAAGGCCTTTTTTAGCGAATGTCGGCCCACGTGACGAATGTCCTCGATGAAAGAGGAACGCGACACCTCGCCGCTTACGCGACGAAGGACACGCGTTCTCCGGCAGATTGCTGTGAGGTATGCTAGACGAGCTACGTCCGTGTGGACGACTGCACAACTAAACATGTTCAGCAGCAAGACGGGTATCCGAAATCGCTAATCTCCCGTGCGAGAAAAACCGCTAGAATGGCAGGCACCAGACGACCGCCCACATCACTGCGCAGAAAATTACCACTTGACCTGGATTTCTTCTTTCGCAGCGTGCATCTTTTATTCTTCATTTCTCTTTCCTCGCTCGCTGATCGTGAAGTTTTTCTGTTTATTTTTTTTTCTTTGGCAGCTTTTCTTTCCGGTATTCATTTCGTCTATTTCACTCTCCGGTGCACCTGCTCTAGCCGCAACTAAATCAATCTCAGCTAGCCCTTTGCTCTTCTTCCCCTGTGTTTTAAAATCGCCTGTGATATGTGACGCATTCAAAGTTTAGCTTGCGGTGCCGTGCCTTATTAAGTGTCTCACGGAGTTCTTGCACGTTAAATTCAGGCTGCTAGCTACCTTGCGCGCTAAAACAAATCCTCAAGACTCTAAGCTTCACAATGCAAATGAAGACTTTTATTGATTTTATTTTCTTTGGCAAAGTGCAGCGAGTCTACGTTTCATTAAATCTCTTGTGCCGGGAATTCGTTGCAGTATTCGGTCGTTATCAAGCAGCTGCTCTTCTTCACGATGTAATGTTTAGTGCAAGGTGTAATCGCTTTGGCATATTACCGCTGTCTACGTGCCCTGGCATGTGTTCTTGCTTGTGTAGATGAACATGTCGGGTCGGAACGAAGTAACCTTTTGCATAATGTTCGTTATGCATTATTAGCTCAAAATGTTATTAATGCCTTGCTGGCCCAATCACCAGCCTTTTCTTCGCCCTGCATTTCTAATTGGAGCATGGCTTGGATTGGAGAATTTTATAGGTATGACTGTTGGGTGGGTACTATTGTTTTCGAGAGGGAGGGCCTTATAAAACTGTGAGAGATCTGCTTGATGGCAACACGGCTGATGTTTTGCTGCTGACACTTCTTGGTTCGGTCTACGTAATCGCAAAACTTGTCTGATGACATCTGGAGCTGGTGCGATGAAAGTATTTATTTATTTATTTATTTATTTATTTATTTATTTATTTATTTATTTATTTATTTATTTATTTATTTATTTATTTATTTATTTATTTATTTATTTATTTATTTATTTATTTATTGCATACTGCAGGCCATGAGGCCCAAGCAAGAGTGGATACAATAGCAAACTGTAAACAGAAAACGAGCATCGCGAAATGACATAGAAGAGAAAAAGAAACTAACAAAAGAAACTAAAAGACAAACTAACAATGGTTACTTATCAGGTCAAGAGACCGTACACACGAAGCTGGTACGCTGTTCCAGTCACTGATAATTTGCGAAAAGAAAGAGTGCTGAAATAAGTTAGTCTTTGCAAAGTACGGGGTCAGAGAAAGGGGGTGGGAGTATCGGGTTTGTCTGGTGTTCTGTAGATTAAGATACGGCGAAGAATTAATTCCAAGTTTATGGTTAAATAACAAAAATAAGAATTTCAACCGAAGAAACTTGCGCCGGGACTAAAGGGTTGGTATGGAATTCGACTGCATTAATGCAGAGACGGAAGCAGTTCTAATGCATTGCGAAAGCATGAATCGCACAGCTTTCTTAGGATCCGCTCAAATGCTTTTATGTTAGTGAGAGTATACGGGTCCCATACAATGCACGCATATTCCAATTCAGTCCTTAGAAAGGTTTCGTAAAGTTTCGTATGTTCAAGCGCTGTCAGACTACTCGCCTTCTGACTTCAGCAGTTCACCGGGAGGAGACCAATCAGCGGTTACGGAAGTGCAAAACGCAGCATCCGAGATTGAGGCCGCAAGAAGGCAGGTCGTAGCCCATTTGTTTCCGGGGTATAGCAACAGCCGCTGTAAAAGAGAAGTCCTTCCAGGCGGGGAGTGGGGTGCTTCCAACTCTTGTGCCTCACCCCAATTCCGGAACAAGTGTTCTGCAGTCTACTTGAGTACTATCAGTTTTACACTCCTCAATACAAGGAGACCGAAAAGTGTACGTGATGATATGGCCTTTAAGAAGCACCACCTAAAGCGAAACTTTCCCCATTTGTGTATACTTGGATATCAGTGGACCGCTTCGGCGATGCCAAGTGCGGCGGCAGAGCAGCCCGTTCCGGCAAGATTTCTTCTTAAGCTGAACTCGTTCTGAGTGACGTACAAGCCTCCCCAACGCGGGTAACATATAGCATGAAAATCGTTCCGCTGTGAAAATTATGAAAATTATACCCTGTGCCCTTTGGAACGAACCTGTAAAGCGCAACAGTAACCAGAACCAGAGGAACCACCTTTTCAAAAAGTGGGCCTGCAAGAAGCTTCTCCGCAAATTCTGAGCAGTATCTAGATTACAAAATAGGTTCGTTTAAGGCGCCGCTGTACAGATAAACTCCTTGTCTATAAGTAGACGATAAGGCCAGAGGGCTGTTTAGGGGTAGTCCCCTCAATATTCCGCAAGGGACACTAATGTGATCAAAGGTTTTACGAGTAAACTTGCGCAGCAATGCTGCGTTACCAATTGATCACTGTGCACGGTTTCGACAAAAGGCAAACTCTCAATCGCTTCCAAAAAAAGCGCTTGCAATTATCTTTGCACCATATATACATTGGTCATTATTTCACTTTATGAGAGCAGTAACATTTCTATGAGACGTGTTTGTGTGTGTCTGCCCCTTGTTCCGTATGCCAGCGATCTGTTGTTACTGATCATGATCACACTCTGAGCAGAAGATATGCGTACCACCAACCGTTCCCCGGAGCTTTGCGGTGTCCTCGATGTCAGGATGCCACTTCCGTTGTTTCCTTGTGTGTGGCTTGACGCCTATGTGCGTCCGTTGACCGCGAGGTGTGGATTGCCAATTACCTTCGGTGAGCCATGTCGTCTCATCTCTATTGTTTCTGCAGCGTATGCCTTGATTCCTTCTTCGGTGAGATCCGCTTCTGTGCAGTCTTTGGCAGGCTCTCAATTGCGACTTCTGTGCTTTCATAGCAGATTGCATTGCTGGCTAAACACCCGCTCACACTTCGTTGTGGGCGTTCCTGGAAATGATGATTGCGGCGAGGTCATGTGCCTTAGAGCGACGCAGGATGCAATCATGTTAACCATACGTATGCCCTGCGCTTGTACACCGACCACTCCTGGGCCCCGTACCAGGCTGGCTTTTTGTACACAGCGCGTTCTGCATTTCAGCCTGCATTTGGAATTACTTTCACGCTTATAATTATCACTACGTTGTTTTTCAGACTAACCACTGCTGTTTCGTTTAATACACTCAAAGATTGAAGCGCTTGAAAATAAAGTATTGGGTATGTATTTCTTTACAACGTTGTAGTGCGGTGGACACATAAATCCCATTTTGCAGAAATTACGTTCAATAACCGGTATACTAAATCGTGTCGTCTTCCAATGTCCAAAAAGCTAGTTGTTTACTGCTCCTTGTTTTCATACTCATTTATTCTCCGTTATTCTCATTTTCTGAGGAGCACAACAACAAAAAAATCTTACTAACTTTATTAATAACGCAAAAGAAGATTTAACAGACATTTCTATCCAGTTTAGAAATATTCAGCAAACTGCATATAATTCCTGTAATCAATATTTATCATTACAAACTCCTGAGAGACCGCTTGCTTAGCACTAGGAAAGAAAATACGCTAGTACTTGCCGCACCGCACTTCAAATCATTAGGCAACATGGCCAATAATCCTAGAAAAATTCAGCGTTAGAAATCGTCAAAATGCGTGCCAGTTACAGCTTTGAAATGTGTATTAATAGCCTGCCTCGAGTGCTCAATGAATACTTGAAAGCATAAAAAGACGTTTCAACCAAATTTCTTAGATCTGAAGGCGTTGTTTAATTAAGTTATTCGTATGTTAGCAAAACACAGCACACGGTTCATAAATACAGCACTTTATAGGACAATCTGCCACTGCGGTATCAGAAAAGTATCTGTCGGGAACATGTTGAATTGTACTGTGGACCCTTCTCTTGGTGTCATTTTTAAAACTGCCAACTCTTTTTTTTTACCTGTGCTGCTTCGCTGTTGTCAATGCCAAAAGGACAAATATTTTAAGCATGAAATGCTTTTAGCCCCCGTTGTCGGCAGTGTGGTGACGTCACGCAGAGACCGAGAGCCATCATCCGGGCACTGAAATCCACTCATCCGGGCACTGAATTCCAGTCATCCGGGCACTCAATTCCAGTCATCCGGGCACTCAATTCCAGTCATCCGGGCACTCAATTCCAGTCATCCGGGCACTCAATTCCAGTCATCCGGGCTCTGAAACGAGAACATCCGGGCACCGTACGAGACTTAACGAGATTTAACGAGACTCTGTAAGCCCTCCTACGCGACCGGCATGCAAGCGCCGGTCGCTGCCAGTGCCTTCTCAATGTTTATCAAGATATCAGTCGCTGTGCGTTTGATAATGCACGGAATTATAATTTCCGATTTCTAATAACGCGTGCAAAAAGCACATAAATGCCACGATACACTTCGTTGTCATACGTGATCTCTTAGGGGCTTCGCGCATCGAAGCAAAGCCGCGCAGGCGCACAGGGGCCGGGGGAGAAGCGCTGCGTTCAAAGGGCAAGGCATCGCGCCGAACGGGTGGTGGCGTTCCTCCCTTCCATTAGGGTGCGGTTCGGGTGTCCACCGAGATGGCAGAGAATTACTGCGCCATTTCCTTTCCTCAAAAAACCTTGCGTTCAAATGGCAAGACATCGCGCTGAACGGGTGGTGGCGTTCCTCCCTTCCTGTACGGTGCGGTTCGGGTGTCCACCGAGATGACATTAGGCCCGTAAACATTTCATGCTTACTCTACTCTCGGTTACGGGAGAGGCAGAGATTTTTTTTTTAAGCTGTAATGAAACGGTATTTCTTCTTGGCGCCTTTCACATTGGGTATGTCATGTTGTAAAGAACAAACTAGTGAATGAATGAATTGCATAATTCTGTGTCCCTCACGTTCTCTGGAAGGAAGTATGGGATGCATCTACAAAAGCCCTTCTTTTATTATTCTTTCTCGTACTCCGCATGGGGAACCTATATCTCGGAAACTATAGTTACAATAGAGTACCAGCGACCCCGGCTGGAACAGGAATTTAAGGGGGTAAAATAAGGAATAAAATCAACGGACACACTCCAGGAACTTGCTTGTGGGCAATTTGCAATGAAGTGCATATTGCAACATCGCAAAACGACGAGGGACGAAGAGAGGAAAGCACATTGATTAAAAACATCTTTATTTGTTCAGTATTCTCAGAATATGTGGGTGGGCCGCCTAGTCCGGTAGTCCATTGGCTGCTGTGGCTGTGCTGGCCCTCCCCACCAGCCAGTGCTGACGGTCAGGATCATCGCTGAGCAGAATATCCTCCCACTGCTCCTCTGAGGCGTTGGGAATGGGGTCAACTAAGGGATTAAATTGGCATGCCCACACCATATGGTAGAGGTTAGCTACCTCTCCACAGTGTGGGCACTGCGGAGAGTATAGTGTAGGGTACCACTGGTGTAATTTAGCTGGTGTTGGGTATGTGTTGGTTTGTAGTCTCCTAAGGGTGTTCTCTTCTAACTTATTGAGGGATTTGTGGTGTTGGGTACTCCTTTCTGGTTGTTCTGTATGGCGCGAGATTGTCAGCATACACTGTAAACCTATCAGTTCAGGGCACCCTTCATGGTCATCAGGGGGAGACGCCCGGTATAGAAGAGCTCGGGCATGCCTGTGAGTGGCTTCGTTTCCTCCCGGTAGTTCCAGGTGACCGGGAAACCAGATGACTGAGGCTTGGTTGGGTGGATGCTTAGTCAGCAATGACAACCTCGACTTATGAATTAATCCGTAATTGAAGTTGCGACAGGCGTTCTGGGAATAGGTGAGCACAACGGCGTCGGGCTTAGATGCTACAGCCAATGCAATAGCTAATAGGAAAGCACAGGATAAGACGCGGGTTGTCCTGTGCTTTCCTCTCTTCGTCCCTCGACGTTTTGCGCGGTTGCAATATGCACTCCATTGTCACACACCAAAACGTCCACCTTCGCCTGTTACAGGTAATTTGCAAGCATGACAATACTATTCCAATTTATTTTAATTCTGTTGCATTTCAATTCTATTATTACTACTATTGCTGGTTAACATTTCACATTTTCCGCCTTTGAACACTTCATACGATTACTATTCATCGTGTGTTTTGTAACGCGCCACTTTTCACGCGACATGGGCTTTTCGCGTCGATGAGTCGTCTAATGGTTTCGCATTTAAAGACAAAACAATCTGGTGCTTAGCTGTTGCGTCCCTTTATTTGCGTCCCTTTAATTGGTCAGAAAGCGGTAGATGAAAGCAGAAGATCAGAAAGCAATTGAATGTTTTTTTCTACTGCTCTCTAATGAATAATATTTCTATTTGAAACCTTTCCACCATTAATTTTGCCATGGATCAAAGCTAGAAATAAAAAAAATCAGTGTAATAATTCTCTGCTGCTATCCTTGGTTTGGGGGACAGTTAGCTTGCTTTATTTGAATGTCACAAAGAGTGCTTCATTTTCGTGAACTTGTACGCTCGATAGCTCAGAAATAGCCTCAGTTCTGGCAGCCTTGATGCAATAGGTATCTTACGAGGGTTCTCGAGAAGCTTCCGCCCTTGCAATTCGGTCACGTCCCATGTGACGCATGCGGTGAAACAGTACGTACTGCGTCCACAGCTAAGGAGGAGGACGGCGCTGGTGAACGCTGTCAATCATAAAGGTATCTTTTGAAAACGAAGCGGGAGGTAATGAACAAAAATTTAACATATTAGAAGGCACTCAGAGGTGGAATATACGAATGTTACGACAAAGCGTAAGAGACATGTGTCTCTACATTCTGTAACATTTTTCCTCATCCAAGCATGCCTCCCTCTTTCTACTCACGTTTCTGTCTGTTGATAATTTTGTGAGTGCATACAGCCACACGTACTCTTCGGATGGCGTTTAATCTTGGTAGGTTAGCTTGACCATGAATGCACATTTAATAATTCGCGTGCCACTTCTATTCAAAAGTAAATATTGCGCTACGTTGCAGGAAACCAAGCATTTCTCGATTACAGCTACTCTATCAGGAGATACGGCACGATACTTCAGAAATTTGGCATTCATTATTTCTAGCGAGGAAATGTGATTTGTTATGGCCTTTACTTGGTAACTTCCAGTATCCCTTGGCCAACACGGCTGAACACAAATTCAGTTCGCAAGCTTTCTCATGTGATTACTGAAAGCAGAATGGCAGATCACATGGATTTACAGTGAACATTGTGGCCCTTTGAACCGTCATTTAGAGATTCGACTATGGTTTAGATGAAATGCCCATTTTCTTCCATTTACACTTAAGGGGCGAAAAGGAAATGGAATTTATTAGTATTTTTTGTTGCTATGCTGTGCGTAAGAATAGACAGTTGAAAAATTTGAAAACTGAAGATATCTACTCAAGTTATCATATCGAGTTATTTTTGTGGCACTTACTTGTGAACTTGTTTGCATTCATATTTGTAATAGCGCAAAGAACGGGCCTCAAGGAAGGACACCACGAGCGCTCGTGGTTTCTTCATCCTTGAGTCTCGTCTCTCACGCTGTTATAAATTCGAACGGTACGCGACAAGCCCCATTCACTGCACTTTTTTTTCATTTTGCGACATTTGTTGTAAAGAAATGCTCTGGTGGTTTGTGCTTCGAGTACAACATGTTTCATAACATGAAAAAAATGTGCATAATAGTCGTATTGCTGGTAAAGAAAGCATCAGCTTAGCACCAAATCTACCTCATATTTTTTTATTAGTTTAGAAAATCTTAGGAGTTATTAAAACTTAGATTTTGGAGGCCTTAAGCGTGTTTAAAAGTATGTTTTTGAAATTGAAATTGAAATTGAACTTTATTCCGTCGAGGCGGAAAGGGACTCGAACAAAAGTGAAAACATATCACTTGACGCGGTTCGAGCCCCCGTTTACAAGGCATACAGCAGTTGCACATTTACATGTATAGCAGCATAGTCACAAGAACATACACACATAGAAAGTGAGTCAAGACCTTCTTGTCCGGAAAGAAAAAATGGCATTTTCCATCACATCAAGACCACCATAATACACCTGAGAAAAGAAAAACATCTTTATACAATTATAGCGAGCATAACCATCACTCTTGTTGTATAAAAAAATTCTTCAGAGTTTGGGTGTTAACACTTTGGATATTATGACGCAGACGCCTAATTTTCGGGATTACCGTTGCGCTGTTGAAATGGTTTGTTGAGCCTGTCATTGCTTGCCAATTGAGAAACTGGATTCACAACAGTGTGCATTGCTTTAGAGTTAAGGCGGAGGCTTGGGGAGGTTGGTACATCATATGTAAGTAAAAGAGCGCTAGACACGGGGCGAAGGAAGAACAACTAGAAGAACAAGAGCGCCTTGTGCTGTGTTGTTCTTCCTTCGTACCGTGTCTAGCGCTGTTTTACTTACATATTATTGCTTTGGAGCCTTGTGGCACACCCCTCTCGCAAAGACGCGTTTTTGTCCCTCATGCGTCGAAGTATGTGATAGAGGGTGAATTTGTATGCGGCCTTGCTTATATGCCCTTATTCTTCATGCCACTTTGCTGTGAGAGGTTGTGAGCCCGGTATCGTTAAGATTACTTTTCATATACCGTGGTAGTTAAAAAACTAGATAGAAATATCATTGTATGTACCAGCTCTTAAGGAGTTGTATTCTTGAGCACAGTGAAGTTTTCCTCAGTAAACACCTATTACTTGCATGCAAATTAACCATATGCATCTAAATTCGCGTGACCACATGTGTAACTCGAGGGCCGAATATGAGGGCCCGAAACACGGTGAAAAGAAAAGCACTCGGGAGAGTCGCAAGCGTCACTTTTGTGGGCGCTGAAGAGGTAAAAAATAAGGGCAATGTTAAGCTATAGGTTAACCAATGTACGCTCCATAGAACCCCTCATTCGGTCGAGAGGAGAAAGTGACTGTTGAGTGCACCTTGCGAAGAAAGAGTTCCACAGCATGTGCTACTGCCTGCTTGAGGACATGACCTCCGCTGATTTACACGATGAAGGAGATGGGGCCAAAAAGTTCACCTTAAATATCTAAGAACGCTTGATTACATTCTTAGGTTACGGTGATAGACCTGCTCATTGTTATTTCGAATAAACTGGGTGCCCCAAGCGCTATATATGAGCCCTTTCTCATACAAGACAGCTGACGCCATCTGTTGTCGAGTCTGAAGACCGGAGTATAAAGCGCTGAAATCGAATTTCTGCTTGCCTGTTACAAATGAAAGATATGGGTTTAAATGTAGCTAAATAGTTTAAATACTTTAATTAGTATAAATAGTTTAAATAGAGTAAGCTGGAGAAAGTAGGATCGATTCCAAATAAAATTTCGATATTTATCAAAACGTCCGATGGTTTAAAAAGAGATTTTCGCCACCGGGATAAAATGACGAGAGAAATTATGGGAGCTTATTTCATAAGGAAGAAAGAGTCACAGTGTGTCATCTAGCCTTCATTGGCATTAGTTGATAAAGAGGTATCTTTTTTTAGATAATTCATGACTTTTTTCATTTGGGTCCTCAGGGTGCCTTTGATCGGAGTTCGCCACGTGGCATATGTTGCGATTGTTGATCATGATTTTGCTAGACCAATGCTCATTCCTCTGTTTGTTCACGTGATCATTATGTATAAATTCTTTTCTCTTTTCAATAAGAAATTCAGTTTCGAGTCAGCGCTCGTCTGTGTCTTCTTGCTTCGTCCATCGTCTTGTTCGCGCTGTACACCCCTACGATGTATTATTACAAACTCGCCCAGCTATCCATTGTTCTTCTTTGAAAGCAGAGTTGGAAATGCTGCAGTATTTGCAGCTGATAAATTAAGAAGATATTTCAAGGCGTCCAAGATGACGACTTAGTTCAAGTATCGAGTTGATATCTTGTTTCTTAAAGTATATTTCATTTATATCCTCAGCGTACACGTGGCAAGTGTTGGCGCGTGTCGAAAGACCATAGCCAAGCAGCTTGAATGTGTCCGGGGCGCTACAAAGGCGTTCAGAGCCCAAAAGCAGGTATATACCTTCTTAGGTGTACATCTGCAATTATGTAGCATTCGTGAAAGACGTCACCGCCAGAATCATTAAAACCTCCATAAATATCTGAATCTTCTATCGAGAAATATCAGGCGATGATAACATGACCGACTGTCCAGGCAATACAATATTACACAAAAAACGCCGATCAGAACAGCGGAAACGCTCCTCATCTCTGCTCACGAAATAAAGCATACAATTCTAGAGAAGGAGAAAATATTACTTTCTTTGATATGGTATTCGTCACATGATTATCGTGTCGAAGCGTCACAGCTGTAATGACTCTACTTCGGGGAAGAGTTCGTTTGATGAGCTTCCTGTGTATATGGTTTCAGGTTTGCCAAGAAAACTGAGAAATTGAGAAAATTTACGGCGAGAGAACTTTATAGGAGATACTGAGCGCTAATAACACAGGTGATAGTAAATTTCAGGTTCTTCTACTCTCCTTGCACCAGGGGTGCCCCGTCGGAGACGGTTGGTTCCAACTGGAAGACTGAAGCTCTTCGCACCAGGGGTGCCCCGTCAGAGACGTTCTTGTGTTCAGTTGAGACGCAGGGGTAAGGCGAACACCTCAAATTTTATGTACAGTATTTACAATAGATACCAGTTAAGGCACTAGAGACAAATTAAAACAGCAAAGGACAAACAACAAAAAGGTGGAACTGGCTAATACTAGGGGAGGCCCCTAGCTACTCGGCGTGGCCGAAGATGCGTAGCATCTCACCTTAGCGCAGAACCTTGCTTCCGGCTCCGGGGCCCAGTTTTAAAGCCCTAAAGGCCCGGCCCACATTCCGTAGCACCCAATCATTCTACATTCTTCATATCATTGGCTAATCGAGAGCGTGGTCAGCCCTCCAACTACCGTAGGGTAACACCCTTTCCAGAAAAACAAACGCACGGTCGTGCCAGCATGTGCGGAGTAGAACGTTCTCTCCACCACAAAATAAAAATAAAAACAAACACAAATACACATTCGTGCCAGAACGCGCGCGAATCGGTTCCGCGGGGCGGGTGGACACCCGTACTTCCCGGCGCATTCGCGAGCGGCCGCGTTCCAAGAAAAGAGACGCTCCGCTTTGAGTGCCCCCAGCCGCGTTCCAATGACCCCCGCGAACGCTACCGATCCCTTACAGTGATCAACACACACAATTTTATTTTGAAGGAAAAACCAGCGTGTGTGCACAATATACCAGCTCCAGAAACACGCAGAATTTGGTTAGGAATTGGCCAAGATTTTTTTTTCAAACAGTTCAAATCTGGTTGTAGGATTGCCTGGTATATTGGCCTTTTTGATACTGACATCTTGAAAACAAACCTACTATCAGTGATGTTTTTTTTTTAATATTCTTTCCCTGTTTAGCCCGTCTCATAGACCGTTCCGAGCAGAATGGAGCAGATTACTGAACAAGTAAATGGCCGAACTGAAATCGCCTTATATACGGATAGAGACCCGACTTCGCCTAAACACATTTCTATAGATGTAAAACGGACGTAAATATTTGGTACGCGCAGGGGGGAACCTAGGCTGTCGATATTATGACAGTGCGTCATTGAACACTGAACTGTGAATTTTAGACGAAAAATCTGTTATCGTCATAAAAGATGATATTTTATTTCTTCAATAAATATATAAACATGACTTAATCAATAAATATTTTCTTTTAAAATATTCACGGCCGAAGGAGTGCAGAGGTAGAAAGCATAAATTCCAAGGGGCTGAATTACTGCCAAGCAGGTCGGTATATTCTCACGCTTGTGAAGAAATCTGCTCGCTTATGACAGCTACTTTTAGGACCTAGCGAGCGTTAGAAATTTGACTCGAGCGTATCCCTCACTCGTCGGTGTAGCCGCAGATTAACTAACTTAAAACATCGATTTCTAGTTATAAGCACTGCAAGTGACCAGATAAGGAAGACGCTGAAACACGATATAGATTTTTATGGCGGAAGGGCACCTGGACCAAAGAGCGCCATGGCACAAAGTATTTTCGTTTCCCTCAAGGTGGGGTAAAAGACAGATTTCCCAGGCATTTTCACCCTGAGTAAGCCGAGCACCAGACAGGAGAAAGCTTGAGCCCATTGTATCACCGGTGGGTACCCGGCGGCGCTGGGGATCGAACCCCGCACCTCCCACATGCGAGGCGGATGCTCAAACGACTAGGCCACCGCTGCGGTATCCGTCTATCACCATGAGCCGTTTCACCTTCCCCCTAAATGAATTAGACGAGAATATTGTTGTTCTACGAAAAAAGTTTAGCATTTCTTCATCTCCGATAGCAGGAGACAGAAAGCGCAAGGTCAGTACGCTATTTACCAATGTATGTATTGGGAGATATACAGTAGATATAAGTGTAAAAAATAAATATTGTGCGACAAAGCTTTTTGTTGTGTCCCCTTATTGCTTTTGTGTGTGTGCGCCCCCGCGTCCTCCTCCTAACGACAGTTCGCATCCTCCTCCTAACGACCACTCAATCCTCCTCCTAACGACAGTTCGCATCCTCCTCCTAACGACCACTCAATCCTCCTCCTAACGACCGCTTGCCCCTCGTCGCACGCTGTCGCCGGATGCCCCCCCACGGTGCGCCCCCGCACCCTCCTCCTGTTCTGGGAAGCCACTCCCTGCCGTGGACGCTTCTCCACTCCCTCCTTTCTTCGGGCGGCCAGTTCGGCTCCTGCCTCGGTCGACGCTGGTCGCACCCTCATCGGCTTTAAATAAACGAAGTCTTAAGGTACCGTGTGCGTCTTTCGCTGCATTCAACACAGCGACCGGACACGACAGTGGCGACGAGAAAGTGGATTCGACCCGCGCTACGCAACGCTATTGACAAGCCATGGCTACGCGAGGGTTTCCCAATCAGATACCAGAGTTCAACGGCTCATCGTGGTCATCGTGGGTTGGACGCCTTCAGTTCTACTTTGAAGCTAACAACATCACAGACCCAGCCTTGAAGAGGGCCAACCTGCTGACGCTGTGCGGGGAGCAGACTTACGATACTGTCTGCGCCCTTATTCAGCCAAGCACACCAGCGGCAGTGTCTTACGACGACATCGTAAAAGCGCTGCAAAAGCACTACGACCCAAGGCCATCCGAGGTCTACAGCCGGGCTCGCTTCCAACGACGAGATCAACTGGGAGGAGAAACTGTGAGCGCCTACGTAGCCGCGCTCAAGAAGCTCGCTGCCGACTGCAATTTTGGAACGCTGTCGACAACAGCTACCGGGCAGGAGGGAGACGCAGCTTCTTCTGCTAACACCACCATTCTTCCCTTGGACGTGATGTTACGCGACAGATTTGTGTGCGGACTGAGTGACGAGTCACTGCAGCAGCGCCTGTTCGCTGAGAAGGACCTCACATTCAGCAAAGCTTACGACATCGCCGTTCGAGCGGAGAGCGCCGGTCACCAGCAGAGAGGGATTCGCCGGAACACCGAGCCGGTACACCAGACAAGCAACCAGGTGCGCAAGCCTTCTGTTGTTGTAAAATCGGTCAAAAAGGCACAACGCTGCTGGCGGTGTGACGACCAACACAACCCCCAGGGATGTCGATTCCAGTCAGCCACGTGTAATTTTTGCCACAAGCGAGGGCATATCGAAAGAGCATGCATTACGAAACGGAGACTTGCCAAGATAAAGTCACCTTCCCAGCCTAATCACAGCGTCAACGCCTCAGAGAATACGCCGCTATCTGATCTCCATGGAACAACATCAGCAACACCATCTGTGTTGTACGACCTGAACACCATGAATCTCGGCACGCGACCGAAGATTTTTACAGAAGTAAGCGTACATCACCAGCTGATTAAGTTCGAGGTGGACTCCGGCGCAGCCTGTACTCTGATCAGTGAGGACACGTTCCGAACTTCATGGCCATCTGACGCACCCGCCCTGCAACAAGACGACACGCACCTGCGAACGTGGTCAGGACAGAATCTGCCACTATTGGGCTCTGCCAACGTGCAGGTTAACTACAACGGCCAGACCCATACGCTACCTCTGCTTGTTGTGAAGGGCACAGGATCAAGCCTTCTAGGGAGAAACTGGTTTCCTCCACTAGGCGTGATGATATGCGGCAAACATCAAAACGCCGATGCGCTAAGCCGTCTGCCACTAGACGCAACTGTTGACGAACCATTTCCACCAGGAGACGTTCTGATGTTCGAAGCACTGCCAGAACCTCCGCTTACAGCAGGCACAGTTGCAGCATCTACGCAGAAGTGCGCAGCTCTCCGGCTAGTTTACACAGCTGTTCAACAAGGCAACGTGCATAAACTCAAAGGGGACAACTTCGACGCTTACCGCAGGCGAGCTACAGAGTTGAGCACCCATCGCGGCTGCATCATATTTGGGTCCCGAGTTGTGATGCCGAGAGAACTACGCGCACAAGCTATGTCTCTCATCCACGCCGGACATCGGGGCATCGTTGCAATGAAAAAGTGTGCCAGAAGCTACATGTGGTGGCCTGGAATTGACAACGACATCGAAACAGTGGTGCGAGAATGCAAGCCTTGCCAGAGCAGCCGGAGCGCCCCGCCGAAAGCTCCTGTCCCAGAATGGGAAAAGCCAGACACACCATGGCACACACTGCACATTGATTTTGCAGGACCAATTGAGGGCTGCACTTTCCTTGTGGTCGTAGATGCCTACACAAAGTGGCTTGAGATAAGGCAAATGAAACAGACGACTTCGGCAGCAGTCATTGACAACCTCCGATCACTATTTGCAACGTTCGGCCTGCCGCGCAAGGTAGTGTCGGACAACGGAACACCGTTTGTGTCTGCGGAGATCCTCAAGTTTTATCGCGACAACGGGATCTCATCAGTTACATCGGCCCCCTACCACCCAGCGACAAACGGACAAGCCGAGCGCTACGTAGCCGAGCTAAAACGCGCCCTTGAAAGAGATCAGACAGGCTCGCTGCAGCGCCGCCTTGCGCGCTTTCTCTTCAAGCAGCACACGACGGTTCAGAGCACAACAGGCGAGACCCCCTCGAAAATGATGTTCGAGCGTGAAATGCGAACCCAGCTCACAGCCATCCTCCCCGAGCCAAAGGCAGAGACGTTCCGGGAAGAAAAAGCAATTCCGCGCTGCGGCACGCTTAATGAGGGGCAGCGCGTCCTCGCCCGACAGTTTCTGAAAAAGCCACGCTGGGAGGAAGCTACAATTGTCAGACGCATAGGCCTGCGCTCTTGGCTCGTCAACATACATGGCACAGTAGCACGCCGACATCTCAACCAGCTGCGTAGATTTACGACGCCGTCTGAGAGCTGTCCGCCAGCGGAGAGAACACGTGCACCATTTTCCCACATAGCCTGGCACCTCTTCCCGGAAGAAGAGACTTCGCCCAGGACAGACCCAGGAGACACAGCGAACAACAGCCAGCCTACAAGTGTTTCTCCCCCGAGCGCACAAAGCCAGCGCGCCTCCACGCGTGAGCGCCGACCCCCTGCACGATACCAGGCAACTTTCTAAGGGGGAAGGAAGTGTTGTGTCCCCTTATTGCTTTTGTGTGTGTGCGCCCCCGCGTCCTCCTCCTAACGACAGTTCGCATCCTCCTCCTAACGACCACTCAATCCTCCTCCTAACGACAGTTCGCATCCTCCTCCTAACGACCACTCAATCCTCCTCCTAACGACCGCTTGCCCCTCGTCGCACGCTGTCGCCGGATGCCCCCCCACGGTGCGCCCCCGCACCCTCCTCCTGTTCTGGGAAGCCACTCCCTGCCGTGGACGCTTCTCCACTCCCTCCTTTCTTCGGGCGGCCAGTTCGGCTCCTGCCTCGGTCGACGCTGGTCGCACCCTCATCGGCTTTAAATAAACGAAGTCTTAAAGTACCGTGTGCGTCTTTCGCTGCATTCAACACAGCGACCGGACACGACACTTTTAATTGCCCTTTTGACTGAAGAACAAATATTTCGTTGGTAAACCACTTAGCGATGTAACCGGTATATACATGTTTATGGAGGTTTATGGAGGTTTAACCTCCCAAAGCGACTGCGGTTTGTCGAGACCAGTTTGTCGAGAGCGTACCATGCCACACTATGGAGCGCTTACCCGCATGCCTCGGCGCAGTGAGCAACGAAACGAGAGGCGCAAGTGCTCCAAATACAACTACACAGACCTATAGCCAAATGCAACCTTCGGATCCGCGGCACCGCTCAAATGCTATAGCACACGCCCCTTGCCATGCCTTTTCTGGCCCCGTCAATCTTTTCTTTTTATATATAAACTCACTCCGTCTGTTAGTCGTTTCACACCAAGCCGGAACACACACGAAGCAGACTTGGAGGCCAAGGGCGTTCGCTGCTTGCGGGAAATGAGCAGAAGGAAAATACAGAGAACACAGTGGTACATCGCGTTGCGCGACAGCCAAATCTTAGCCTTTATTTCGGAGCCTTCGGAAGCTGGGCACGAGAGGCTTGGCGGAATTCCTGGAGTGCCGACTCCATTGGAATGTGCCAAGACGACAATAATTGACACTGCAAGTTTAAAAAAGGCCCTTTAAGTTCTCATTCCCGTTTGCATCCCTCTTCGACTGAGTCTGTCGAGAGCGGGAGCCAAAAGCATTGATGCTGTAGATTTTTCATATATGCAGGTGACACCAAATTGGTGCTTTCCATTAGTTCAGCTGTTTAGCTTATGTTAAAAGTTTCACAATGGTCGCATATTGCGGCAAAAGCTCTAAATACAGGGCATTCATAATGAATGCAAAGAAAATATACATTATTCTCTCTTAATCTGGAATAAAAATGCGTATACAAAATTAAAATTGGGGCGATCTTGATCGCATTCTTAAAAATAAAATGTGAAAGCATTTGAAAGTTGCCCCTCACTTCCGCGCCCCCCCCCCCCCTGCTCAAAAATGCCAGGGGACACCGAACTTTTTGAAGTAGGCCCATTCCAGAATATGTATTGAGATGGATTAGTGGGAATCAGTAGATTATGTTAGGTATGTGGGGATTAGTGGCCGGACTGAAGTGGATTAGAGGCCAGTTAAGGTAAAGCAGTGGGCCAGATTAGTTTACTCCAATCAGGGTAATCTAACGAAAGGCAGGTGAAGATTATAATCCACAGATTTTCAAATTTAGTGTTCTTGATGACGTCATGAGCCTCTCGACCATGCAGGGAATTTGTTACCTGAAACCGGTAAATGTTTCAGAGCTGACAATTAAATGATATCACATTAATATAGTATATTGTCACGTTGTAGTGACGGCAGTCCAGCGGCCAGGAAGACACCAACCAGTCTTGGAAACGAAGCTCTTTATTTGGGCTGACTTGCGCCCACAAAAGAACTGAATCACTCGGCGGCGGCGTAAGCAACAAACGTGCTCGTCGGTCGTCGAACTACGAATGCCGGCTGCTGGCGGCATCGTTCAATTTAAAGCCGGCAAGGAAATTTTGAGATAACCGGTCGAGATCGTCTAGAGTAATCTGGAAACACGTAGATGCCGCTCGGGATGGCTGTGATCAATCGAGATTAGCCCGGTCGCTTCTCGCGTCGCGAACACAAATGATAACACCCCTTTCCTGCTGCCTTGCGCGAACGAACGGGCACTACAATGCTACGTGGCAATATTCACGTTTGGTTTGGTTTCTGAGGTTTAACGTCGCCCCCATAAAGATTTGACCAACTTTTCGATCACCACGGCTTCTTTGTCGTACACTGATATCCCAGATTACATGGGCCTGCCAGAGTTCTACTTACTTCGCTAGTGCGTACGTTGGAGGTGCCTAGCTGAATATGCGGTTACCTTGTTAAATGAGAAATTAGCGCATTGCCTCGTTTAGTCTTCTGGCTTCTCAAACCGTGCAGTGATGGTTTTTGAGCGGAATCATGTAACTATACTTCATGCGTTCTGTTCTCCAAAATTAACTTAACACTACGAACAAGGCGCTGCTTAGAGGTGGATTTAAAATTAGCTCTGTAATGTTCACAAGTTCCTCCTTTCTATTTCTATTCGCGAATTGAAAACTAGATTTGGCATACTTTTAAAGTTCTGTTTGATATAACAAAGTGCTGGGACCTTTTGCGACTGAAAACCGTTCTGTGATTGCCGCCTCTTGAGTTTATCTGTCGAGTGAAGAGGCTGCTTTCTCTGACGTATTTGTTATACGATATATATTTATGATCCTCGGTGATGTTCAACTTCTCGTCGTTCCAATTTCGGCGCGCGTCTCCGTCGTTCTCTGCTATTGATTTCTTTGACCGACGCTTGCATGGTCGTTCCTAAGATGGCGCCACGAACCTGTTTGCTCAAATGAACGTGGAAATCGTGTCTGCACCTATAATGTGAAAAGCTCACCGCTTGCTGCAGTGCAGACGGTCAGCAGCAGCGTCCATCAAGCTAATACCCAAGGTTGACGGGTTGCGTTGCTTCTATACCATATTTGAGCACCCACAGCAAAAGTGCTTGGTCTCCCCTCCCGTTTTCGAGGTGCCGCCGCGGCAGATTTGTAAAAACGGCTCCAATATTTTCTTCGCGGGAAGTTGCGAGCTGTGGCAAGCACGTCCTCGATTCCTTCTAAATTGTAGAGCTAAGATTGACGGCTTAGGGCATTATTCAGCGAACGTTGGTTTCGCTTTAGTTCGGCCATTTAGGTTAACCCCACCGTTCTCTACCTCTCTGTCTTCTCCCCTAAACGCAGAGCGAGATCTCTCTCTCTCAGCACATTGTCTCCTGCATTAATTAACTGGTCGCGGCCACTGAGTCACTTTATTAAAATCAATGAAGTAAAATTAATTAATTAGAGTAAATTAAATTATTTCTCTCAGTGTCAAGTTATTGCGGCTGACAATGAGGTTACATGTGAAAGGTGCACTAAAACGGAATCTCAACTCGTGTTTTTACAACGGGAACTCGAAACTTCTATAGAGTCCTGCGCGGTCGATTTCCCTAAATTAAATCGGATTAAACGTCCCAGCTCCTGCCCTTTCTAGAACTCGCCGCTGAAGGTAGGTGGAGCCAACGCGTGGAGTGCCTTCCAAACAGTCGCGTGGCGGCTTCGCTTTCGCTTTTATTTTTTTTTTCAGGTTTCAGTGAATAAAAAGATCCCGTAAAGGCAACATAGTTGCAATGTAGGCACACGGAAATAAAAGTATGCGTAGAATCTCTGCTTTCGCCGATCGCTGCGTATCAATCGGGTTAAAATGTGGGTTACATAGGGTACCATTGTGACTATGAGGTAGTAGGATACATATAATAATGGAAAGAAAATTAATTACGTTGAAAAGAAAATCAAGGCAATCGCTGTGAATCGAAGTCATATGACCTTTAGGTCTCGAGTCGGACTCGCTACCCCCAAGTCATTGAGGCATGCTCGTTCGACTTTGTTAAAGGGAGACCTGGTGTGTCTTGTGCACCGTGTGGTCTGGTATGCCTACAGATGTATGCTAAAGAGTGTGTGCAATTAGAAAGAGAGATTAATTGAGAGAGAACGTAAGAATTAACCATTAACGGAGTCGCGTCGCACGAAGCTTAAGCTTCCCCCTAAATTTTTTAGGTTTTCGTGGAGGCTATACACCGACATATTGACTCCGGGATTGCATTCGCATGAATATTCTAATTATGATACAATAAAACTCTAAAAATGAACACACAAAGCTTTCTTTATGGCATAGAGCTTTAGGTGCATCACATGCATCACTTCTCGAAGCGGTTGCCGCCGCTGGAATAATATTCCTGTATCAGGGACCAGTTTGAACTTAAGTTCTGCAATTCGGAGAAGTGCTGCATATTGTGAAGTAGCGGCGCAAACCTTTTTCACCGTGTGAGCGGCGGAGAATGGGGATCCATACCTATACACTGCCCGCTGGTGTATTCCGGGTGGTGTTGGCGGCCATTACATTATCGGCTGTTCATAGCCTGCAGGTCTTCAATTTGTACCGCTACGGTCATGCTCCTTCCTCACCACTTGTTTCCTCAGGCTCCTGTAGGGACTCAGTGAAGTTCGCGGTGCTGTATTTTGTTTGCCGTATCCGATTCGCGATAGTGGAATGCCCATTATTTTCTTTTTCTTGGGCCCTCCGCACACCCGCACAGAAAGGGGTCAGTCAACCCAGCGGGAGAAGGGGGGCGCAGAATGGCGGGGGATTACGGGAAACGTCAAACTCCCCTCATGGCCGGAGTCGTTAGGTCGCATCCTGTGTGCACGTGTTTACGGCGAGGCGAACCCGCGTCACAGTGAGTGGCTTTTTGTACCATGTCTGCAGCGGCGTGCTTTTGAAGCGCGGTCAATAGGATATGGCCACGCTTGCTGCAGGCATGAGGAGCGATGATGCTTAATAGATGGGTTGAAGTGGCTTTCCTGGAACTTGGGTCATCCGGATGTTGACGTAATCTGCATCATGGGAAAGTGAGAGTGTTCGCGAAGCTCGCAGCAGGAAAGCAAAATCGTGATGGTGGAAAGTGTACATACGATATGTGTACGGTGTCACCCCCTCATGTCCGGTAAAATGCTCGTCGCCGAAGTTAATGAGATCCCTGCCTTCGCCTCAGGCGTTATGGCTCCCTCGCGCAGTTGCTTTTCGTTTTCAACTGTTATTTTTGCTCCCACTGATGCTACTGCCGCTCCCCTCTGTTTCCTCCTGCCTTTATTTTCGCACATGCGATCCGCGATTTCACCACCGTCATGAACGTTTCAAACCATTTTCTGGCCCGTTTACGTTTTATTTTGGCGAATTCAAGACACATGTAGTGTCACATGACACTTCGCCTTTTGGGATAGGTGTTATCGATTCATCTACTCCTCCACCGACCTAAGACTCCGTTGCTATTCTTGCCCGTTCTCTCAATAATAACCATTCGCCAGCCCAACGAGATCGCCGCATGGCTTGGGCGCTTCCCCTTTTCCTTGCACTTCCCGCAGACATCGCTTAGCTCCACAACCCTCGTCATTCACTACATTTATACCGCAATGCTATCCCTTTTTCCAAGCGCCCGTATAGCGTGTTGGTGACTAAGCGCCACATCGTCACCCAACAAGTAGATCACATGCTTCCATGTCGTGTAGTCCAGCCCGCAGCGGCACCAGCCCTTGATGTACAGAGCCATCGAATTTTCCTTCATTACTGTAGACTCAACAAGATCACGCACAAAGGTTTATATCCTCTTGTACGTATCGACAATGCCCTCTGCTGCCTGCAGGCAGCAAAATTATTTTCATTTCTGCACATAGGTTCCTGCTACTGGTAAGCAGCCATGGAGGCTGCTAACAGGCAGGAAATCGCTTTTTTTCACTACCGGCGACCTCTACTACTTTATTGTGATGCCGTTCCGCCTCACACATATTCATTGAAAGGGGAAGGGCTCCTCTAACTGTCCCAGTGATTCTCTACTTCGAGGATTGCCGTAAGAAAGAAATGATGTGTCCTGGCGTGCTGGAACTTAAAGGATCAAGCATTTCTATTCAGAACGACTTCTCGGCAGAAACGTTAAAAAGGCGAAAGCTGCTTCGGCCAAGTGCAAAAAGCTCAGAGAGACGCTCGAAAGAAGGTATATTTACTTGAAGATTAACTTCGCGTTGATGAAGCTTTTAATGTCAGAGATGTCTTAGTCAACATGCGAGTGCCGGCTAGATGAACCACTCATTCAGAGAGCTAACGCTCTCAGTTTGAACAGCGTTTCATGCATGATCTCTAGAAATGCCAGAAGCATTGTGAATACAGTTGATAACCTATGTACTGTCTTTGTCAAAAATATACAGCCCAAGGTGTTTGCTACAAAGCAGTGTAGCGGTGCTCTAGCACCTTTGACAGTCCTAAGCTTGGGAGGGTTGAGGACTGAAGTTCCTCCTGCCTTTGTTAGATTAGGTTCGCTGAGTATGCGAGTGGAGCGGCGCTGTTCATTATCTGCTTCTGTTCAAATACTGTTCATTATCTGCTTCTTTCATATAATCCGCACATAATTTTTTAGCAACACAATTGTTCCTCCAGGTTACAAAGTGTACAGCCGTGACCGCTGTTCTCGCGATAGAGGGATCGCGGTTATAGGGAAGTCACCTATTCCTGCTATTCTTTATGACCAAATACCTAACCACGACAGCTTATTCTTTGCATGTATCACCTTTTGTTCGTGATACATGCAAATCTCTAGTGCCTCTGTCTACCCTTAAAAAAATTCAGATGGCACTTAATACTGCTTATGTGCTGTGAAGGCGAAAACAATGGGGTGTCATTGTGATCGTTTGACCTCTGCAAAGGTTGCGCACTGAGAAGTGAAGCGAAGACGCGCCTTCGAACGGTGATTTCAGAAACGCTGAATCCAGTATTCCGCTACATCCGCCGCTGCAGTCGTCAATGTTCCCCTAAAAAATCGGATTTTGCGCACCTCCGCCCGTCGCCGAAGTGCTAAACTCAAATCTCTCTTTCTGTTGACAGCGTGCTGTACGCGAAACTGACGTGATGCGGGTACTCAGACTCTACAATCACAAACACAGACGGCCAGACACTACACTGGCCAAACTCCGCAAGGTGGGGGGCCACGTGGGCAGTATGGCCCGCCGGGTTTCCAACAAACGCGGGGGATTACGAAATAAGGATGCCTTGCGGCTGCCAAACGCATTTGAATTCTCTGTTCCACTCCTTATCTTAACCTACGAAAACAAGAGAAGGATGCCCTTGAGCTCCTCCCTCGCAAAATTATTAAGCGCGCCTTGGACCTGCCCATCTCTACTTCAATCAGCCGGCTTAAGGCCCTTGGTGTGCTGCATACTTTCCGGGAGCTCCGGGAAGTGCACCTTACAAACCAGGACATGCGCCTGTCGCACACAGAGTCGGGTCGCCGCCTTTTTGCTCGACTCCACATCCAGCACACCACTCTTAAGGAAGACAGATTTCACATCCCAGAACTCTGAAGAAGCGACTTCTATGTGCGACCTCTTGTCGCCAAATCGTCACACAAAGATTATAATGGTCGGCGCCTGGCACGAGCGGAAGCCTTCACCCGACATTATGGCAGCAAAACAGGTGTATACTACGTGGACGCCTCCGGTACTCATCACTAGGGATGGTACATGGCCGCGGTAGTTCACAATATCACCTCAGTTAAAGGCCTCACCTTTAGAGCCCGCAGTGCAACACACGCAGAAGAGGTCGCAATTGCTCTCGCGGACTAACATGCCGATTCAAAATACATAATCATCGATTCATGAGGGGCCTGTCTGAATGTCGAACAAGGCTGCATTCCCTTCCTAGCCTATCGAATCTACCAAAATTGCATACAGGATACGGACCCCGCACACCATTACCTTATATGGGCCCTTGCTCATCAGAGGTTGGCAGGAGACAAGGAAGCAGACGCAGCCGCACGCGCGCTCGCTCACCGGGCCGTTTTTCTTCCCCACACGATAAGGAACCCGATTTTTTTCTGGCCCATTCGTTCAAAGATATTACAACACACTGTCAAGATAATCATCGCATTCGACCCCTCCCACGTAGAGGCCTCAAGAAGGCGGATGAGCGGCTCCTTCTCCGCCTTCTCACCAATACATTGCTGTGCCCGGCAGCACTAAAATATTTGACCCCTCCTTTAGCGGCAGCTCCCCGCACTGTAGCACGGTGTCTACGTACACCTATCACATGATGTGGGCCTGCCCCAGCAACCAGGCTACTCCCCCCCGTCCACAACAGTCGGTTCTGTCGGCAATCGCACCGGTGGCGCCATCTCGTTTGTTGGCCTTGAAGATTAAGCAAAGGAGGGCTTGCTGTGGCGGAGAGAGGGCGGAAGGGAGGTTTATAGACGCTCTTTCAACCTGTTTTTTAATGGTCACAGAAAACTTAGTTTGGCTAAACTAAGTTTTCAGCAAACTAAATTTTCTTTGACCATTAAAAAACCAGTGGAAAGAGCGTCTTCAAACCTCCTGAAGCCTCCCTCCTTTGCTGAATCTTCAAGGCTAACAAACGAGATGGCGACACCGGTGCGATTGCTGACTGGAGAGCTTTATTTCCTTCGCTGTTGCCGCAGACGATGCGAATATGCGACTTTTTTTTATTGATTCAGGCAAGCAACCCAAACAGATGTAGCATGAAATAATTCTGCCGACCAAATGTCATTTCCGTGTGAAATTTGAGCTCGAACAGTGCTCCCCTTTAGCTGCGACAAGCATTCTACGTCGTGCGTTTATTTGCGCAACACGAGATACGATCCGAGTTTCTACTTCGTCTCTTGACAGGCCTTTCTTACCTGAAATGCTGGCCAAATTCTTATCTGTGTGGCATAGTCGGGCACTGATATGCCGTCTTTAAATTCGACTTCTTTAAATTTAGAGGAAGTATCTACAGCTCCACAAAAGATGAATAAAGAGCACACAAGGTGGCGCACGCGCTCACTCTAGATTTATTGAAGAATGCAGCCATTGTGTTTCCGGCGTCGCCGAGTTATCTTGCCTATAGTCGGATACAACTTAAATCTGCAGTGAAGCTGCGCCCACATTCAGGACCGCCGAACAGAATTCCTCCACGACGAAAAAGTAGTCCGTTGTTGAAACTTTTCTTGTGTACCGAAATAAGAAGCTTATCACAAGAAAAAAAGGATAAGCTCTGGAGTTCTGGTACCTGGCTTGTTTAAGATAGCTGAACATTAAAAAACTGACTTGGTTTAATGTAACGATCTGCCAGCGGAGTTATACACGACGCCGCAGTCCGTGGTCCAGTGTTAGCAACTGCTGTTTTTTAAGTTGTATCATACCATAGTTGTCCCGCCTGCATAGTTATCTTTGCTGATACAGTAGTTTACAGCAACATTTAATTAAAGAAATAAAATCTCGCGTTTGTGAGGCACTAACCTCTCCTCTTACGGTAATGTAAGTAGAGAAAGAAAATGTTCCTTGAAACCTTGTTCATAAACTTAGCTCCAATATTTTACCGCCTCGCTCAATGTGTATTTCAAAAAATCAGAAATAATTTCGTTGGTCTTGTATTTTTAAATTCTTTTTGTATCCAGGAAAGCGGTGCAACCCAAATTAGAGCACTCTTTAATTTATGGCTTGGTGTAAAACTTATTTTACTTTGCGATTTGGGCAATATAAAAGAGATTCCATATTTATGATCTTTCCCACGTCTCCGAAATTTCTATGCCATTGTACAACGTTCACCGTGACCATAAAGCTCATTTCGCATGTTTTGAGAAGAGTTTTGTTATCTTCTCATAGATGGCGCGTCGAGTCCGATAGCTCTGCAAGTAGGAGTAGTCTTGATCGCCCTCCTATGCGAGACTGGCTGACGCATTTTTGCCATTGCCCTGTTTGCCAGTTTTATTTGGCAATTTCTCTCGTAGTATCGTGATATGTCACCTGATACGCACGTTGCGTAGCCTTCATGCAACGTTTCCTTTATAAAAGGAGCCCGGAGCAAACCAGGAACTAGTAACCCCCCGTTGTTATCTAGGAGTCGTGGCTTGCTGCAGTTCCAAAGCTCGACGCGGTTGCTTGCCAGCATCAGATCATTCCCTGTGACGGCAAAGGCGAAACAAGGTCGAAGTGCTTTATTTATTGTCCCACTCTAAGCCTACAAATCATTCAGCGGGGCATTTGTCGTCGCGAGCTGCAAGTGATTGCGAAAAAGTACCTCACTTTCGTTATTGTTGAAAAAGCTCACAAAACACGGGTAAGTGGTAGAGCTGCGGGAGCGGAAGATATCCAGGTGAGTTTGTTTATTTTTCTGCACCTATTAACCAGTTACGAACAAGAATTAGCGAGCTCTAGTGTGGCTCTGTTTGGTATCGGTAAGGATACAACTAGGCCTAACTCTTCAGTTGTGGATATGGTACGCTTTGTAATTAACCTGTAAAAATTTGTTGGCAAGGTATGAAGCGCCCAGTATGAATGAATGTATTAGCGTAAGCTGCAGTAAAAAAAACAGACTTCATTTAGAGTTTTGAAACATTCGCTGTAAAATGCGTCAAACGCATGCTTCTGGTCGTGCTCACTAATTAAAACGCAAGTTGACATGAAAGCTGCTTGTATTAAACCAAAATCAGAATGCCTTGCACGAGAAAAACGAGATGCTTCTTGAATCATTCTTTTCTCGTCGAATATCAGCTCTGTTTCTTCATTTACGAAACTCCTGCAGTAAATGATAAGGAAGGCCAAATTTACTTCAACACAAGGCTGAAGGACTTATTTCTAAAGTTCACAAGGTGTTCTTGCTCTGTGATTTTTAAAGGTATTTATTTTGCCTCCTTTAAAAGTCGAGCACGTAAACTTATTTTAAATTAAATCGCAAACATTCGTTCTGACCTCCGGCCCAAGGCCAATCAAACGCACTGGCGCAGGGAGAAATGTCAACTCTAGGTGAACCCTGTGCCATTTATAGAAACCACTTTTGGCCCTAATGCTATCCTCCTTGCTTAATTAACTAAATTACTAACGACAACACACTTCAAGACCAATATATTATAGGTTAGTTTGTGCCGCGTTGATTTTTATTGAGCACATTACTCCTAGAACGTGCGGGACTCGAACGTTTCAGGAAGCTAAGACACAAAAGTTTCTGTCGCATTTTACGAAACAAGAGTGACAAGTTTTTTAACTCGCGGGTTAACTTACAGGTAACCCTATACGTAGAAGCATGGCGAATCTTCATCGAAATTTTGTACTCCTTCGTTGTGAGTACTTATGCAGAGGACCGCGCTGAAAACTAAGAAAATGGAAAGGATTCAGTGTGCGCGACGTTTTTTTCTTTCGGCCACTGCACTGAAATACTTTCCATTACAGCCACTCTCCAGATACATTGCGTGGTATCCCGGGAGACCGGCACGTGTGTGGTCGCTAACTTCGGCGAGGGTGGAAGCTTTACTGGACAGCTGGACACCTTTTCCACCTCCAAATCGGAGTGTTGCATAGCCCTGCTAGGTCAGGGTAAAGCTCATGTAAGTCGTAAGCGGGTGCATACCAGGGTATCAACGTTTTATTCTCCTACCTTTTCGATATGTCTTACTATCAGCAATGTTGCAGCAGCCGCTCAACGGAGTATATTCAACCGGCATGAGTTTCTGCGGGGTCCACATTACAAGTTATGAAAGATTCATGATTCCAGCACACGTTGTACGTAAACGAATGCCAGTAATAGTCCGCCGGTGAAAAACAATGACTTGTTTAGCGGGATTGTGCGCAGGCATCTAGGGATTGTAACGTTAAAAAAGCAAGGAAATGCGAATTTTAGCCCCTCGTGCTTTGATTTTCGCCGATGTTATCTTCGCGTTTCTGGCCTCCATGATGGCCTGACTAAGTGCTGAGAAAGCATTACTTGGTTATGATCGCAGTTTCGAGTCCGCATAAAGTGGACACAAACGAGTCGGCAGTCTTTGCATCGTTCGAGGGAGGGAGAGTTAGAAGTAAAAGAATGTTTGAATGTGATATAAGATGATAAAATGTAAATGCGCGCCAAATTTGCTTAGTATGGAGAAATTAGTTAATTAATTAGGGGCGAAAATAAGCAACCAACTTAGATGAAGCTTTGAAATAGATTATAAAGTGAGTAATTAATATTAATGAATGAAAAAAGCGTTGGTCGCGGTGGAGAAATTAGAGGTGATTGAAGCCATAACAGACGGAAATGAAGCGAAGAGAGGCGACAAGTGGGGAAGAGGCGCCAGTGCTTTGCTATTTTCCCAATGCGGGTCGCCTCAGTGATATCTTGTTTTTGCACAAACCTGCATATTGAGCGCTCATGCTTTTGAGGTAACTGAGTTTCCTAGTTTTTGTTTCAACCTTTCTTTTTCAAAATGAATGTTTACGCTTTCTTCCTCAGTTTTTCAGAGGAGAGAGAGACTGCGCTATGATGAAATTCTTCATGCTCTTTAAAATGACTAGTGAAATTAGGAGAAATAATACCTGAAAAGGAAGGAAATGTGGCCATAAACGAAGGAAGAAAAGCAGCGGAAAATTTCTGAGCTTTTTCAGCGTTGCCAGCTTATCCAATCCGACCGGCCTGTTTGCTGCTTCAAGCCTCACCATTGGTTACTGAATACAATATTCCATTGGTTAGCGAGGTTAATGTGATTGATGTGGGATACACTGCCAAACATATCGCATATATTACTTACTGCTGACTTTGGAGTGAAAGATAATTTAGGAGCTGATAAACGAACCTAGATCAGTACCTGAAGTTTTGACGCCAGAGCAGTAGCAGGCTTCATTGTGGCAAGATTGCATCCGCGAAGAAATCAGCAATGTCCTTTTATTTCCAGTTCTTTTTTTCTCTTCGTCGATTGTATTTGAAGGCCGCCTCTGTACTAAGCAAGCATATCACCTTAGATTCCGCGGTAGCAACGCAGCGATGTCCGTTGTATAATTGACGTTCTTGGCAACGCTCCACGAGAAATTTAAATTAGGACTGCTGTAACTAGTTTACAATACTGCAGTCTAAAGAATGAGGTCCACTCAGGCCGCATCGGTCACACTTATTTGCGCTAGTGTTTCGCCGATAGCGTTCATTCCATAATGTAGTACGGGACAGGCATTAAAGTATCTGCCATTGTTTAGCGCCCTCCTACAAAGATAATCGAATGCCTAAAGCCGGAGTAAGAATGTCAAAGATTCTTCCTTCTTCCCACCTCGCTTCCTTCGAGGTGCTAGCTTAATTGGCGATGGACTCGTAGCAGACAGCCAGACGATGAACAAATGATCACACACGGACCAACAGAGGAACTGGACTTTAATTACACTTTAAAATAAGCTGTACAGAAACAAATACGCACAGAGAAGAAAACGGACCTACTCACTTAGTTACCAAAGTTGTCACAAAATTATGCTAGAGCTTCAAGCTCGGCAAATTATAATTGCGCAAAGTAAGTAATCCTCAGTTTTTGAAATTTGAGTTACGATATTAGTAATGAACTTTCTGTTTTTTATGGGCCGAGCACAGTTTTCATCAAAAGCCAACGAGGTACGCATGCTTCGTTCTCGTTGTGATTTTTGTCTGTGGCGCAGGAATCCCTTCGTCCGACAGTGGCATCTTGGTGTTCCACGAAAACGTCGTTTTTACTACGGTCCACCTGCTGGCAGTTTCAGCCTTGGAGGAGAAACCATCGCAGTGTTTGCTCTTCACTGCACCTCTGGCGGACAAACCTAGAGCACGACGCAGCCAACTAACCAGCCAGAGGCTTCTCCACGCCATCGCAGGTCAGGAGTACACGTTACGCAGGAAATTCGCACGTGACACTTGGCATAGCGGCTTAGGATATGCAATGCGAGGCCTTGTGCGCCATTTCACTTGATTGCAAGTGATGACCACCTTTTTTGTGTAAGGAAGGTCCTATGAAGTTGTATTTATGGCTGATCTAGATCACCTTAAGGTCGAGACATTCAAGAACCAGTTGAAGCGTTCTTCAATTTTCCAAAGGCTTCCCAGTGAACAAAAATATTGCCACGTATCAATGTAGTGTCCGTTCGTTCGCGCAAGGCCGCAGGAGAGGGGTGTTATCATATTTGTTCGTGACGCGAGAAGCGACCGGACTAATCTCGATTGATCACAGCCATGAAGAGCTGCATCTACGTGTTTCCAGATTACTCTAGATGATTTCGACCTGTTATCTCGAAGTTTTCTTGCCGGCTTTAAATTGAACGATGCCGCGAGCAGCGGGCATTCGTAGTTCGACGACTGACGAGCACGTTTGTTGCTTACGCCGCCGCCGAGTCATTCAGTTAATTTGCGGGCGCAAGTCAGCCCAAATAAAGAGCTTCGTTTGCAAGGTTTGTTGCTGTTTTCCTGACTGCTTAATTGCTATCCCTAAAGTGTGACAATATACTACGTGCTATTTGTCCTAACAGCCATCACAAGGAGATGGTTTCGTCCTGAACAATAAGTGAAGAATTTAAGTTTCTGAGAGTGCTTTTCTGACTGGTGACGTCAGCTTTTGTATACTGAGCTGGCAGAAGGGCTTCAGCGAGAAAAAACGCTGGAACGGGCAGGCCTGTGTCTATGCTTTAAACGAATAATAAAAGGGGCCTGTATTCCCCCTTTTTTACTTCTTTCAAGCAGGGCCGCTGAGGAGCTGCTCGCGCTTTCACCTCATTTAACTGCAGTACTACTGGCAGCAAAAGTTTTCAGGGTGCGAATTCTAAAAAAAAGTATATTTTAGCTCCCTCTTGCGATTATGTTGCCTGGTAATGTTCCCAGCGAATGTACAGTCGGCGACAAAAGTCTCCAGCCCGCGTGATCCGCAACCGAAGCCCACCGCTCTATTGTTTGCCACTGGTCGAAGACCACACATGTGGTGATGAAAGTGACAATCCTCTTCTTTCACCTGCACAAGTCTGGACTCAAGCCAGCGGCTAATAATGGAGAGATCTGATTTTCTTGCGGATCACATGATACAGAGACTTTTATCCTCGACTGTACGCGTTGCGTACCTCAACACATTGAGCCATTGGATTATTAGGCTTCACAAAAATAACCTAAATAAATAATAAATAAAGCGGCAGTTGAATGCCATAAACATTTGCTGCCAATAGTGCATGCTTCCTATAGCATCCAGGCTGAGGTGAGGGCACTGAGCAAGGAACGGTTCTATGAACAGTTATGTGGTTAAAATGAGGACAAGAAATCATCAATGCACATGAAGATAAGAGACTAGCATTTTACGGCTACTGCAAACAAAGCTACCTACTGCTGAGGAACAAGTGTGGTAGTTGACTGCGCGTCGTTATTGCAGGGGTAATGAGCGTTTTTGTGCCTGAACTGTTCTTATACAAACGCCGGGGATACTTAAATCCCGCTAAATGCTGGTATTTCGCAGATCGTGGAAGAGGTATGAAGCCCGGCTGCCTTGAGATGAAGGTGAAATCGGCCAGAAAGCGAATGTCCGGCAAAAACGTGAGATCATTGCCACTTATTTCGTGTAGTTCATAAGGCATTTTCATGACATTTCAGGTTCGGTCCGCTTCGGCTCTGTTCCTCTTAAAGATGCTTTAGATCTTCTTCAGGCTCACACCTATACGGAGAACGGCATCGTCACCAATAGTGATATTGTGCTGAAGGCACTTTCAGTGTACGTGGGCCATTAAATAGAGGAGCTCACCCGTGAGGCTGAAACTCTTTCTGCTTGCTGAGCCGTCGGTATGTTGCAAGTAGAATGTACAGAGTTTCCCCTTTTGTTTTAAAACAATATAATAGTTGGTTATCGCCTTGTGTTAGTTTCAGTTGTGTCTGTATCAAGTGGTTGCAGTGCATTGAGTTTCACCTGGTAGGATTGGCCCTTCCCCATTTCTTGTAAGATATTTCGCGGTCAGCACTCTAAGTAACTGGCAAAACACACGACCGAAACGCCAAACCTCGCCCAAAGGCAACAAAACTCGCGCTTCTTCCTGGTAGAGCAGCTATCAAAAGGAAACAGAGAGCTTTTTTTGGGCGTTGCGCACTGCAGTCAAAGCAAAAGCATGCAGATTTGTTTTGCCGAAGAATAGTCACATTTACATGCGTAAAAAGGGAGGCTACTAATCCGTTCGTGTAAAGGATTTGTCGGACCTAACTAAGCTTCCTAAACTTTGGGCTGCTAAACTTTGCTAACTAAACTTTGGGCTGCTTTTCACTGTGCCTCATAATTTTTGTCTTCTGAGTGGCTTTTGTTCTCAGATCGTTCCACTTTTCCAGATTCATTCCTTACGACAACTGATCGTCGATTCACTGTTCTTTATGTAAAAAATAGAAGCTTACTGAAGCAGTTGGACGAATTATGCTTGGTCGTTACTATATTAAGGAATTTCATAAATGTTGTCGCTTGGACCGAGATAAACATTTCACAAACCTTTTCGCACCAATATTGGTTACCGGGATACAATAACTGTGTCTTTACTCGTCTTTACTCGCGGAATAGCGGTTTTTGTTAAAGACAGTTGGGTTTCTTTAACCTACTCTCTCTCTTTGACCACCGCTGAATCAATTGCTGTCTGTATTCACAATGAACGCTTTGACATCACCTTGATCGCAACTTATCAGCCACGGAGGCAAAGTATAACCTCTTTCATCGAGGAGCTGGGCAAGACTGTTTCCGCATGGTCATATCTGTATGATATATGACGTCAATATCGACCTAGTAAAAACAAAAAACAATTAATCTTCGAATATTTGAACACTCTTGCCGATGCTGACATTGAAACTAACCTTCCTACGCGCGTTGTACTTTTCGAAGATGAAGAAGTATCATCTTGCCTTGACCACGTGAACGTCCTCCTTTAACACTATAGATCCCCTCCTAGTATTGTTGAATACTAAATGTCCGACCATTTCTTTCTTGGTTGCCGTGTTCTGGGACAATGCCGGAACCAGGGCATTGAAAGTGAAATTTGACACAGGCGAAGTGCACAGATGTCGGCATGACATTTCCATGGAAAAGTACGACAGGGATCTGTTCTTTACAAATATGCTTCCGAAAGCTCTCTTATCTGGAAACCTCTTTTCTTGAAAACTCGTATATTGAAATTATCCTACAGTCTTTAACTTGTTAAAAAAATTGTGACCATGAAACAAAGAGAAATTGGATGTTCATGGATTACGAACTCAGTTCTGTCAGCGATTGCAGCAAGGAAGCTGCCTTGAACGCTTTGTACGCGCTTGCCTATGTATGCTCAGTTGAGGGCGCTCTCAAATTGGGCCGCTAAAGGGCAAACACATTGCTCCAATCAGAAAGGCACAGATATTTGCAGCGGGTTTTCTGACATCAAAAAAGGATCCAGCGAAGTCGTAGAATGTTGTTATTCGAATACGAGACTATGTGCCTAGGAACGCATCGGAACCGGTTTCTCGCAGTTTCGGCGCGGTATCTCTTATACTACTTTAGTGCTTTTTCGGCTGCTGGTTGGGCTGTACATTCTATAGTGCAAAGTCAACTGTCTCAGAGCACGCAACCAGTACTGGCATCAGTAGTTTTGCCGCATTGCACGAAAGACGATCTTCGCTGCATTCTTTCCGGCTTTAGTAAGCGAAAAATCTTTGGCTGTGCTGGTATTTTTTTAGTTGCTTTACTAAGCAGACAATTTAGATGAAAAGCACCGTGTTCTGCTCGCGACTATTAGAGCATATATTTCCACTCAAATAGTACCAGACGCCTTGAATAAGTCGCTGGTTATCCCTCTGCATAAGAATTAACTAAGGATCAAAGTCGAAAATTGCCGTGCCACCTCGATTTTGCCATTTCTTGCGCTTGTTTTTGAAAACACATTTACTTGGTGGTGACGAGTTTCCTTAAGGCTTATGACGTGTTCTCCTGTAATCAGATCTGTTCTATCTAGGGTTGCGGCACACAGAAAACACTTGATTACCTCTCGTCTTTTTAATAGTGCAATTGAAGGAAACGGATTCCTTGTGCATTAGTTTGGGATGTTTCCAAGCCTTTCGATTCCGCAAATCATAACTTGTGGTTAGATAAAATTCAAAATTATGGCTTTAGAAGACCTTTTCTGCGCCTTCTTATCAGCTAAGTTTCTACACCTTCGGAAATTGTTGTTCTGGGTAAACATAAAACCTTTTTGCAACAACCAAGTTCTGGTTTTTGCGCAAGTATCTATAATTGTGTCATTATTGATATTGACTTTTATGTCAATGATTTAAGGCCATCCTGCAAGCGTGCAGTGTATTCCACGATGCAGATCAAAGACCATGCGACTGCATTATCATATGATCAATACAATTTCGAGGAAGGTATGGAATGGTTCAGCAGTAACCTAATCACAGTGGACGATAAAAAGACAGTATATATTCATCACTGGGGAGAGCCGCTCGTTCACGGCTTACCAGTTTTTTTCCACATAGAAAATTGTGTGCATTTTAAATATTCTCTGCTCAGGCCTATCTCATCTACCAATTATTCGGCGTATTCTTTGATTCAGACATGCCTTGGAATAGCTATTTCTATTCATGTGCTCTCAGCTACGTAAACACTAACGTTTGCTGCGGTCTATTAAGACTATTTGTCTTTTGTATGTACTATCGCGCTCAATATGAGTTGCAACGCGCGGTCATCGACCGGGGATCGTTCCGTGGTGTGCCTCCTCCAAACAGACACTCGGAATTCTGGGAGAAACTTTTCCCAGAGCGGGGGTGCTGTTGTTTCCTGGAACAGCAGTTTCTCCTAGAATCCGAGCGACTGTTTGGAGGAGGCACACCACGGAACGAGCCCCGGTCGATGACCGCGCGTTGCAACTAATATTGAGCGCGATAGTACGTAATCAAATTGTTTACGCCTTAGCATACAGTGCGTTAGGTTATTGTATATTTTTCTTTCACTTTTGCTCAGAGTTTCACAAAAAGAAGGCGGACTGTCTACTGAAATCTGCCCTTCAATACGTTCATGCATGGTTTGTCCCGGGATCAAGGGAGCAGTGTTTTTTCAATTTTTACTTATGCCTGACTTTTCTCGCCTCTTCAACGAAACCCGTGTATATATTGTAAGACGGCTATTTATCTAAAGGAACTAGGACAACGGGAGCAGCGGCGAAAACAGACCGAGGCCTGCCAGTTCAAGCACAGACAGTCGCAGCGATGGCAATGCCCCTAAAGCGCAGGTTCATTTTCGTCTTTCGCACGAATGTGCGTGTTCCTCTTTACAGTCGCCCCCTGAGAGATGAGGTGATGGTGATATGGCAGGGTCGTAGTAGGGCTTGAGGCGCTGTACTTGAACTCTCTCGTGTACGGGGCGGCGAAGATCGGGAGGAGGCATGAGAGGCTTCACGACGTAGTTAACAGCAGATGTCTGCTCCAAGACTCGATAAAAGGCCTTTATATTTGGCAAGAAATTTTGAGGACATTCCATGAGTATTTGATTGTATCCAGAGTCACGCAAGGGTGCCAGTAGAGAAGTGTGGTGCGGTGTGAGCGTTGTCGTGACGAGATTTCTGGCGATACTGGGTGTGTGAGTAGTGAGTAAGAGGACGATTTGGTGATAGTCTTCGGCATGTTGCACGTCTTCCGAAACAGAGATATATTCGGAGACATCACGTTGCTAAGGAAGAAAGAGTATCGGTTGTACCAGACGGATTACGGCTGTAAATGAGAAAGAAAGAATAGAAGCCGGTGGCGGACTACGTAGCGGTATTATATGCGCAAGTCACATACGGAACAATAATTGACAATAATTGGAATGGTTAGAAGCGACGTACATAGAGAGCATGTGACCGAGGGTGCGGCTGAATCGCTGGGTGAGGCCGTTGGTCTGTGGATGACAGGCGGAGGTCGTTCGAAGTGTGATGTTGCAATGGATGAGCAGAGCTTTGACAACAATTGAAAAGAAAACGTGGCCTCAGTCGACAACTGTGAGCAACATGCCCGTTAATGGCATGCTCTGGATGGAATGGCGTGGTAGGGAAACACGTGGATGAAAGAAAGGCAAGGCACACACACGCGCCAATTTTCAACTTTTAATGCATGGCTGTCGATGCGCCGAAATTATACACGGCAACACGCCCCTCTAAAACCATAAAATATAAAAAATCACCAAGTGGATGCCAGACACGACATCCAAAATATGAGAATGTGCCTGAGCGTTAAAAACAACCGAACCATACACAAGCGAACGTAGTACGTGGTGAACTCCTAGCTGTAAACAAAGAACTAAACAATTGTAAAGTAAATGGGCATTGATGACCAGCAACACGGCAACGAAGCTAACGAACAATAGCTTTAGTCATGTTGCAAACAGGAAAGCCTTTTTGAACAAGGGCCTTCCGTTGAACGTTGCTAGGCGGGGTACCTATTGGCGGCTGTCCTATCCAGTGATTCTGAACTGTCCTATCCAGTGATTCTGAACACCCTTGGTTGCATTACAGCTATGACCACAGCCTTCAAAAACTCCTCTAACGCCGCTACTGACTGAGCGGTGGGGTTAATTTGTGTATTTAAATAGAACCTTGTGGCTTACTGAACCCCAGTTATCGACAAATCATCATCACGTGTGAGGATGCATTGTAAGCATTACACTAAGGGGTCTGGCAACACACAGCACTGGTTATTTAGCTGCATTGAAACTCTAATTTCTTTTCTGTTGGGGAGAACTACAGCAGAATGCCAAGAGCGTAACAATGCTGTTCTTGCACGCGTTCGCTGCACTGTCTCGCTGTAGTCGCTCAAAAACCCAGCAGTTCCCGTTGCCCTTGAAGGGTTTCTTGCAGCGGCTTCCGAACACAAGAAACGTCTAGAATTAGTTATCTCAAATCACGCAATCAGTAAGGATTTATGGCCTCCCTAGAAACCATCTGTAAAGTTTAAGCTGATGGATAGCATTTAAATAAATAGCTGCAGTAGCGTGAATTATGAGCACAGCTTTATCGGTCGGGTATCCTTAACCATCGGTGGCACTGCTCTGTATACATATGGAGCATAACCTCTCCTCGTTTTGTGTCGTTGGGCTTTGGCTAAAGGCGTCCGTGCGGCTTGTGGAATTAGAAAACTGTGCAGAGCGGTTCGCAAACGCCCACCTTCATGCAATATTGTCTACTTCACTATGGTCCTCGATTATACTTGGAGCACTAGCAAAAACACGGCTCTTATCACTAGGTGCGTTTATTTAAACATACTGATACGCGAAAAAGCTGTAGAGCTGTTTTTGGCCTGCAGGTATACCGCATGAAGAACTATCCACGAGGGAAGTGCGTCATCATCAATAACGTGGAGTTTCACAACCCCGATGAGTGGCGCCATGGCTCGGACGTTGATGCACGCCGCATGGAAACCCTGTTCAATGCTCTGCACTTTGACTGTGACGTTCACCGCGATCTCACTGCTAAAGTGAGTTCTCCATGCTGAGTGTCGCTATTTGTTTTTGCTTTACTCTTTTTTACCATTTCTATTTTTCATTAAAACGGCATTTATTTGCTAATGCAAGCCTAGTATCCGGACACCCTGGTTTTAATTGTTGTGTGTCTTGGCCTGCGCACCCGCATATTTTTTCTTCCTTATTGATGTCTTCATTATAATTTAAATAACCACTAAATTGTTTGTTAACGTTCGCAATTTGAAATAATGTGACGGATTATTAGGCAAATTTATCACTATTTTTTAGGGCTTAAGCTATTTTAACGGTTACTCTTCAGCGTTCACCTGTCCAGTCTCGACTGTCAGCTTATTGGTCATTGTCAGCTCGAAGGTGACTCTACCATTGATCATCAGCTGCGCTTACCTTTCACAGATGTACACTTTTGGCCAGAGGATTCACCGTAAGTAGTGATGCAGGCCAACGTTCCTTTTGGAGCTTGCGCTGCAATATTTTATAGTACTTGAATAGGAACCCACGTCTCTAACACAGGAGTATAGCACCAGGATAACAGCAGAGCTCCCATGTGCTTGACACTCAAACTGTACCCTCGAGCGGTAGACCGGTCTCTGTAGATCCTTCATTAAGAAAAGCACACTGAAAAGTTATCAAATAAAGGAATAGCCAACTCTACTTCATGCAGCAGTCTATTCATGGAGTAGCACGGATAGACGTGGAGCCTTTTTATTGCCCATTTATTAGCCAGTGTTAAGCCTGCCTTTATATGCGTTAAGCTTGTACGAGGGCATAGTCTTAAGGCACTTCGCATAATACGTTGCAGCCACCTTTTAGAGGCCTTCTTTTACGCTACTGCATTTTAAAGATGAATTGAAAACGAAACCTTTGAAACAGAACAACCGAGCGTAACGCTGGAAGGTGGACATCAATATCAATGACTTAGGCACGCGACACGCATTCTGAAACTTCCAAGAGCGCACAACACAGGTGAATCTCCTGCGATTTTCTTTTATGAAGCAGATACTTTAGCCATGCAATAGCGGTAAGCGTGCTAGAACACAAAAACGCGATCAATTCTTTAACATGCACGTAAAGATTGTAACTCGCGAATTCTACATGCGCACCGAATAAGCTTTTGTTCATGAGCAATGTATTCGGTGCATTTTAAAGCACTCTGACATTCACCACAGAACTGTACTGTTCGTTGTTTGTCATGGCGCTGTATCGGCGGCCGTTCCGGCTCAGTCACCTTTGTTATCTTTGCGCAATCCTTCTCTGGTTCCGGCGCAAGGGCGACCCTTATGGGAGTGCGGTCACTATCTTCCAACTCGGAAAGCCTGTACGCTTATCAGGCCCGCGCTTGCAGCCTCATTTCCTTCTTTCCGGCAACCTTTGCTGGCTTATCCTTCAGAGCTCGTCGCTCATGCCATCGTCACTCGGACGTTCACATTGCATGAAGAGCTGACAAAGAATAAAAAATGAAACTAAGGCATAGTGAAAGAGAGAATTTTTGGCAGCGCCACAAGACGAGTTAATTTTAAGGCAATCATTGTTTCCACTTATTAATTAGGTGTTCAAACGCTTTCCTCCAGACCCGAAGATAAAAGCGAAATGCTAAAAAAGATTTATCCTTCTTAGCCAAGTACTTTTAAGGAAATGCACATATGTACTCGCATTTTGGCGCACATTAATAGGCACGTAGTGGTCGATGTCCACCTGAAAACTTTGACTAATACGTGCATCACGGACAGCTGTGGAAGCCCCCTTGCTAAAAGTGGTTTTAGTCACAGATGTTCACGATTTGCCCCTCGTTTAAAGGAGAAGAGTTCAGAAACAAATTTGGCTGGCCCAGAGAGCTTTTTGAAATAACTGCGTTTGATGAGCCCATTCTGATAACTTTCTTTTTTTGCGCACACCAGAGAAACGCAAATTTGTGCAATCATCCCGTATCACACTAATGTCGTTTCGCAGCGCTATTCTATCAGTGCTGCTTCATCGTAGTGCTATATTTTTCAATTTACTCATTAACTCATTACTCATTATAAAAGCCGAGTCCAGTGCAAACCTTTCTAATGGCAGCGCAGCAATTACAGAAAAAGCACGTTGGCGCTCTTTCTTTACATCAGTTCCGCACATGTTTACAACCCAACGACAAGGAAATAAAAATAAAATGTGCATAAAGCCCCTCGACAACACGGCTGTGAAAACAAAATTCAAAGCACGAGAGAATGATAGGAAGCGACGTTTACTTCATGCCTGGAATAAGGAATCCTACAAGGCTGTGACCGCGCATTTAACCCGTCTGTCCTAAGCACTAACTGAAACGTAAACGGATATGACAAAGATAAACTGCTACGTCCGCGATAAGTAGTTTAGCTGACAGGCGGCGAAAATATTTTTGTTTGTTTTTATGTGAAATACTTCCGAGCTTCCTATGGTTACACATAATGCTGGATCAGTTGGAAAAAGTATTCACGAGGAGCACATCAGTGCCAAATAGAATGCATCCTGCTGGAACATAACTTTCTAAGCTTGAGTCGCAAGAAATGAGGAGAGAAAAACAATGTCTTCATTGCGCGTTGCGCATATGTAAGACATCGGGTGATACCCGAGGTATTCTTAGCGCAACGCGTCTACAGAACAACCAAAATTTGACAGTCATGTCGCGTATGTCGTGGTGATAGCTAGCTGGAATTAGCGCAGCGGTGGTAGGTAAAAAACTCTATCTGAGCGCAATAATTTGTGTTTGCGACTTAGCAGTCTTAGCTGAGTGCGCAAATGGTGATCGTAAAAGATCTGCTTTTATTGCAGCAGTTGTTGAAGGAGTCATGCTATCAGTGGCTTTTCTAATCTTGTGAACTGTAGAATTTTGTTTATCTGTGCTATTAGTAAGATGTCCATTTGAGTAAATGTATTGTTGCAGCGACAGTGCTTTCATACGCCTTCTTTTTCGTTCTGTTGAATTTCGAAGTTTTGGAGAACTGTGTGACGCCTCTGTATAAGGAAATGTGCCTAATTAGTAAAAATACTTGAAAGTAAGCCCCGCATGTGTTGAATCCGTGCGGCTCCAAAATTATACGGCAGCTTTTAATGCGACAGTTTCCAGAGTAATGAGAAGAGTAAAGAGTAATGAAAATAAATAACTCGAATCCCTTAGAAGGAACAGAGACATGAAGGGATTAAAACGTTGAATTAAGTAAGGGAGTGTTAAAAAGTATCTATTCGACTGTAAGAAAATAAAGGGAATATTAAACACATAGATTGTTATCAACTATTTTATCTCTTTACTACGTGGTCGTTAAGAACATTACCCCTACCACCAGATATCATGCACCAGGTGCATGGATATCATTATATGCTGATGTAAAGGCTTCGTCTGTGATATACCGGGTGTTTCAATGGACACTTTAAGAAATATTTATAAATAGGCTATTTGGGGCAAAAATATGGCTTTTGCGGCACAGTGCTACCAGTGCTGGTGAACACAAGAAAAGTGGTGCATTGTCTTAAGTAGTGAGGTGGTTAAGTAAAGTATAATAATTAACTTTTTAACTATTAGAGTTGGGCGCGTAGTTGTAACTAGAGATTTGTCGCTGGTCGTTAGTAATAGCCATATCAGTTTTTTGAATTTCGAAAACGCGTTTACCCTCGCCGCTGCGACTCGACAAAATCTGCCTGCATGGCACGAAAATACATGCGATTTCGAAAGCATCCCGGCAAAGCAACCCCTCCAGTGCATGTAAATAGGTAGTCGAAAAAACCAAACTTTGTCGAGCCACAGCGCCAAGAATAATCGCGTTTTTTTAATTTATAAAAACTGATATCGCTATTACTAAAGACCGGCTACAAATCTCTAATTAGAACGAGGCGCTTAAGTAAGCTTGTTAAGAAGTTAATAATTGAAAATCGGTTAACCAGCCTGCTACTTAAGACGATTCACCAGTGGTCCGGTGTTCGCCAACGCTGCTAATACCGTGCCGCAAAAGCCATATTCTTTCCCCTAAAAGCCTATCTATGAAAATTTTGTGAAATGGTTCGCTGAAGAAACCGGTATGTATGCCATACACCTCATAAAATAACATGTTTACCACTCACAGCGCGAAGTAGGTAGACATTAACCTCAAGACAATTTGTTCTTTATAACTATTTCAGGTGGCTTAGAGGCATAAAGTTAAGAAGAAAAAAAGCTATTGCTAAAATTCACACTAGAAAAAGCTGGTTCGCGTATCAGATCGGTAGTTGTAATTTGCATTGAAAAGTAAATAACTTTTACTTGGACGCATCCGAACTTCACATCGCTAGTATCACTCAGAGTGACGATAGGACAACCGGCAGTATTGGGGCAAGTTGACATTACAAGTTTTTCATAATGGGACCTCATTGAGAAATGGACTGAAATTTCGAGAGAATAAATTTTGCACAGTGTGAATAATTTCCTGGCATTCGTTTTTTCTGCCGTCGTTCAGCAACGCTGCTGCGCATATTGAAAACGAAATATGTCATAATTATTTTTGTAGATTTCATTTGCGGAGATAGCCTACACTCGAAGAGCACGACTTTCACCGGCAGAAAAATAGATCTAACACGGAAGTTTACTTACACTTCTCTCCTTGAAATTAGAATTTGTCCTAAATGTTTACTCTATAGGTGATGTTAAGCATAGCAGAGTGCGCTCTTTGTGCTCATCGTTTTGCGGCTGCAGCGTTAAGCTTTACCAATTAAGCCTCACAATGAACTACAGGATGCAGTTGGATCGCCTGTCAGGTGGATAAGGTAAACATCGAAATACATCCCACGACTGTGACTGCGCAGCAAATGAAGGCTGTACTCGAGGAAGCGGCGAATCCTGACCATTACAAGGACGCCGACTGCGTGGTTGTGGTTCTCTTGTCTCACGGAATGAGGGACAACATTGCCGGAGTTGACGGAGTGGCACTGCGCCTGCACGAAGACGTCTATGAGCTGTTCAGCAATGAACGTTGCACCACCTTGATGGGGAAACCGAAAATGTTCATCGTGCAGGCCTGCCGTGGGGGTGAGTACACCCCTCGGTCATTGTCTGAGCACTGCCTCGACTACTGTTTTTCTAGTCCTTGCTGCTTTTCTGCTCACCACTGTACGCCGCCGATATTGTAGATATAGGTATAAATTGGCTTTCAAGTAAAGAGGTAAAAATGCTAAAAGTGGTTGCTTCCTAAAGTAGGGCCTTCTCAAACCAACAAGAAAAATTAGAGTCGCAGCCCGAAATCAATGTTCTTAAACACAAACCAGCAGAAATGTTTCGAGCGTAACTCAAGGGTTTCACTCGCTCGAAACAACGCTATGGTATGGTTGAAATGTTCGTTTCTCAGAATCTGCTGCCCATATTGCCACGTTTCATTGTAGTGTTTGTTCGTTCGCGCTCAAGGCTGCAGGAAAGGGTTGTTATCACTTTTGTTCGTGGCGCGAGAAGCAACCAGACTAATCTCGATTGATCGCAGCCATGAAGGGCTGCATCTAGGTTTTTCTAGATTACTGTAGATGATCTTGTCCTGTTATCTGGAGGTTTCCTTGCCGCCTTTAAATTGAGCGATGCCGCGAGCGGCGGACATTCGTAGTTCGACGACCGACGAGCACGCTTGTTGCCGCCCGAGCTCGTCCAGACCCAGCGAAGGTTTTTTTCGGCGCTGGCTTCCTGAGAAGTTTCATCGACAAGTGCAGGCGGGCCCCGGATCCACTGCGACCCGGAGGTTCCGCAACCAGCCTCCCCCGCCCAGGCGCCGTGCCTTTGCCGGTGCTCGGGCAAACTGCGTGAAGTTCGTGCAAGCAGCAGCCCAGCCGGCCACCCGTGACGTCATGGGAGGCCCGGGACCGGCTACCCCTCCCGTGTTCCGTGCGCCGCCCCCAAAGGCGCACTGTTTTTCATTTACAGTTACTTCCGACGCGACAGCTGACGACATCGTCGACGGCATCGAGTTGGTTGTCGGCCCGAAAGGGCTAGAGAGCCTCCAGCACCATGGAGGCATGAAGTTCTGCGTCGCCATGGCCTCGGCTGCGGCGGCGGAGAAGATGCTCGTGGAAGGCGCCTTCAACGTGAACGGCACTTCCGTCCCAGTAGCCTGCGTGGGTCCTGCCGTGGTCCACGTGACGGCTTTTCGTGTGCCGCTGTTCGTGGGAGACGCGGCGCTGGCAGCGGCACTGAGCTCCTACGGCAAGGTGCTTGACATCACCCATCCCGTCCTCAAGGGCCGTCGTCACGTCGGCAACGGGACGCGCGTGGTCCGGATCGAGATGAAGCAGGCGGTGCCGAACTTCTTGACCGTCCAGGGCCACCGCGTCATGTTTGACTACCGAGGCGTCCGGAAGGTGTGTTCCCGCTGCGGGCAGGACGGCCACATCGGCGCGGCGTGTCGAACGCCGCGGTGCGCTCGCTGCGAGGTGTTCGGCCACGACACGGCCGGATGCGGAGCGGCTTGCAGGCGCTGCGGTGGAAGCCACGCCACAGCGGACTGCCTGCGCCCACGGTCCTATGCGGCGGCCGCCGCCTCGAGAAAGGAACCGAGCAAGGACAACGTGGTCGCAGAAACGCGGAGCGCACCAACTGTCCGGACGCCTGTTGCCGACGCGGACCTTACGACCAGCAGCCCGAGGGAGCCCGAGCCCACCCCCGCGACGGAGGTGCCCGTGAAGGAGCAGCTCGAGGGGACGCCTTCAAACGAGGTGGAGCCGTTCGGTGCTGTTTTCGCGGAACCCTTGCCGCCGCTACTCCGCACAGCTTCCTTCAACACCGAGAGCAGCAGCGGCGATGAGTCGAGCGTGGCGTCGGGCGACCTGGTGGACGTACCGGACAAAGTCACGCCGCTTCGCCTGACAGGCGACTTGACGTGCGGCCAGGTGTCAGGAACGACGACTCTTGGAGGTGCGGACGACGCGCGCTTCCCGTCACCAGCCAGCCACACCCTCCCATCGGCGACCCTGGCGTCGGCTTCAGCTGCGAGCGTCGCCAAGACCACGCAGCAACCGGTGAGCGAGGCCGCAAGCGCCGACGGCCCCGAAAACATGGACTTTTCCCGACCAGACTTCAAACGTGCCCACCCCCAATCATCGGAATCCGAAGGGACTGTTAACGAACGTTCTAGCAAAAAAGTGCCGCGCGCGCCAAGCGCCGCCCATGGCAGCGCTCTTTAGGTTGTATGCTATGCCGTCGGTGCTCTTGGCAGTCATGGCGGTTGTGCATCTCCTCTCCCTGAATGTTCGGGGATTTCAATCCGTAGACAGACAGAGAGAGGTGATGCACTTTGCCAGGGCTAGGGGCGTCGACATCCTGTTTTTACAGGAATGCAACTTCCGTACTTCACTTGATGTGCTGAATTTCACCACCCGGTTTTCTGATTTTGCTTATTTTTCGTTGACTGATTTTCATATGTGCGGTGTTGGTGTCGTTTTTGTAAACCCCTGCCTGCGCGCGGGTGCTCATTGCACTTTCGGGCTGGACGGCCGCACTCTTGCGGTCGACTTCACACTAAACCAGCGGCGGGTACGTGCGTTGGTTGTATATGCGCCAGCACGGCGGACTAGTAGTTCTGATTTTTTTGAGCGCCTCGACTCATTCCTCCTTGATCCCTACCCCACTTTCATCGTCGGTGACTTCAATTGTGTACTTAACATCGACCGTGACGTCCGCGGACAGGGTCACGGTCGCCGTTATTGCGGTGCCCCCGCGCTCCGCGATCTCGTGACTCAGTTCCGCTTGTCTGACGCGTGGGTGCAGCTTCACGGGGATGCCTTTGGAGCGACGTTTGAGAGAGCACAGTCAGCGAGTCGGATAGACAAATTCTATTTTCCACCAGAGCTCGCTTCTTTTGTCGTTAGCTGCGAAGTTCTCGCGTTCCCTGCAGGCACGCCGGTGATTTCCGATCACCACCCCTTGTCAGTCAGGCTCGACTTTGGTGAGGACACCCCACGTACTGTTACGTGGCGCATGGACACGAGCCTACTGGCGGACCCGGAAAGCGTGGCGTCGCTGCGTACGGCGTTGGCAGCATCGTGCAAGAGCTTCGTTGCGACTGATTCATGGGACACACTCAAGGCTCGTTGGCAGGCAACTCTGGTGGCGGCCGGTCAAGACCGCAGACGCCTGGTAACTCATGCACTAAATGACACCCTCAAGCGCATCCGTATAGTGCAAAGGGGAGCACCCTTAACCTTTGCCATGAGCGATTACCTGAGTCTACTTAAAGCACGTTACCACGTGTTGCTCTGCCAGTCATCACGGGCAGCTAGTCGTGCACACCAGCTCGGGCGGCCGATATCAGACCCGGACACGTACGCGCAGGCACGGCAGAGGAATTCGCTCCCGCTACTGTGCCTTTCGTGACACTCCCAGACGGCACCCAAAGCAAAACCACGGCCGATATCTGCACGATCTTCGCAAGCCACTTTTCGAACCTGTTCTCTACGGACAGTTGGCTACATCTTCAAGATGGTTATGACGGGCTTCTACAAAGTTTTTTTGGAAACTTGCCACGAGTAGCTGAAGAGTCGCATGAAAACCTTTGCGCACCAGCCACAAGCCAAGAGCTGCACGCCATCCTGCAGAGTATGAATGCAGCCTCTGCCCCCGGTCCAGACGGCATTCCAACAAGTTTTCATTCAAACTTTTTTTACGAGATCCAAGGAGCGCTCCTGAAGATGGTCAACGGCTTCCTCGCGGATGGGTTACGTCCAAACTCTTTCCGCGAATGTCGCATCATACTCATTCCGAAAGCGGGCGGTGACCCCTCCGACCCGCAAGCATGGCGGCCCATAAGCCTCTTAAACGCAGATTACAAAATAGTCACATCTTTACTGAACACAAGAATGCGGACGATCCTACCTCACCTAATCCACCGGGCTCAAACCAGCAGCGTCCCTGACCGCTCTGTGTTTGATGCATTGGCACTCACTAGAGACCTGTTCACATTTGCCAGCAGGACGGGCTTCAGCGGGTGCTTTGTTTCACTAGACCAGGCGAAAGCATTCGATCGGGTGGAACACTCGTATCTGTTCGGAGTACTTGAAGCTTTCGGATTCCCTCCGCAAATTGTCAGCAGGCTGCGCTTACTTTACGCAGACCTGAACGCTCGTCTCTCCGTAAACGGCCACCAGAGCGCTCCCTTCTCAGTCACCAGGGGCATAAGGCAAGGATGCCCTCTCTCCCCAACATTCTTCGTGTTGTGCCTGGATCCACTCATCCGGCGCATTAACGACAGCCCATCCATACGCGGCTTCCCTCTGCCTGGCCAGGGCCAAATCAAGGTATCGGCCTCCGCCGATGACGTGTCGCTTTTCCTCAAGGACGAGGATAGCTACGCCGCTTTTTCACGGCTGTTTCTCGAGTACAGCGAGATATCTGGGGCCCTATTGAACAGGGGAAAAAGCAAGGCACTAAGGTTTGGCACCTTCACACCGAACCTTGCGGGCGAGGTGGAGTGGGTGCAGGGAGTGAAAGTCCTGGGAGTAGTATTCCTCGCCAGCGGAGAAGTAGCCCTCGAAACCTGGACGAACCTCCGCACGAACGCTGAGAAACGCCTCTCGGTGGCGTCAACTTTCCGCCTTTCAATGGCAGAGCGCTGCTATATAGTTAAGTCCACAATCCTAGCCGCATGTTTTTTTGTCGCCCGCGTCGCAAACCCACCGCGCACGTTTGCGCGCAGGCTAACCTCGGCCTGTGGCTCTTTCGTTTGGGCGGGCAAAACCGAACTTGTGTCACGAATGTTCATGCGCCTTCCATCGTACATGGGTGGGTTTGGTATACCTTGTATCCGCACCATGTGCAATGTGCTCGCCTTGCGAGGAGTACGAGATCTTGTACGCAACCCAGACTATCCCGGGAGAACACTCCTCACATACTTTCTGGGTACAGCGCGTAACGTGTTTTTTTCACAACACGTGGTTGGCCCTACAGCCGAGCAGCCGCCGGCATTTTTCGTTAATGTGCGTCGCACACTGACGTCGTTGACTGCCAGCGTGCCCGATCTGGATGTTGATGAAACCCCGCCCTCCAGAATGTGTGAAGCACTAACGGTCGCTGCGCTGACCCGCGAACAACTCCAGAAAACGAGACGGGCACGCTGGCGCCAACTGACCTCAGCTACGCTTCCTGCAGATGTCAGGGACTTCGGCTGGCTGCGAGGCTGGCGGGTCCTGCCCACAAGAGACCGCCTTGCGGCGTGGGGCGTGGCGCCCTCCGCCCGATGCCCGCAGTGCGGTCTGCTTGAAACTTTGCAGCACGCAATGTTTGAGTGTGTAGTTGCGCGCACCTTTTGGACATTAGTGTCACGCATGTTTTTAACCCGCCTCGAAGCGCGCACTAGTTCACGCGAACTGTTCACAAATATGCTCTTGTGTGTCGGCATGTTCGTTTTGTGGCGGCAGCGTGGAGTGGCATCCTTAAATGGGCGTCCGCAAAGAACAATGTTCCCAATGTTGCAGCGCCTGCGCACGCGCCTCTTTGAACAAGCATGCATGGACGCTCTGTCAATGAGCGAGGCCGAGTTCTTGCGCAAATGGTCGACATACTTTATCGTCCTGCGCGGCGGTCGAGTATCGGCATTTTTACTGCATTACTGACGTGCTCAGTGCTGTGTCACTGCGCATGTGCTTGACTGATCAGAGAATTAAGTTCATCTGTTTTGTTTTGTATTTTCTATGTTAAAACAGAAAAAATAAACTTCTCTTTCTACGCCGCCGCCGAGTGATTCAGTTCTTTTGAGGGCGCAAGTCAGCCCAAATAAAGAGCTTCGTTTGCAAGTATTTCTGGTGTCTTCCTGACCGCTGGACTGCCGTCACTAGAACGTGACATCTGGTGGAGGTGCTGGGTAGCCTCCCATGTTCCGGACACCCCCTACAAGTCGAGACGCCAGCCCTTTGAGTCATCAACCACAGGACCTGAGTCCAGTCCACCGCGCAAGCCGACGCCTGCAAGGGGACGCACCTGAGTTCGGGACCCTGCCGGACCCTACCCGGAAGCGAAAGCAAGTACCAACGTCCATCATGACCTTGCCCCAGACGACCACTCCAATCATTCTGCAGCAGCCCCGGGTGCCACCAACCTTCGACGCTTCGCCTGGCGCCGACCCCGAGGAATGGCTGGAGCAGTTCGACCGTGTGGCTGTCTTCAACAACTGGGACGACGCCATGAAATTTAGGTACGTCTTCTTCGCCCTGGAGGGACCAGCAAGAGTCTGGTTCGAGAATGAGGAAGCCAGCCTTGCCAACTGGGAAACCTTCAAGGAACAGCTTCTGAAGACCTTCACAAACGTCGTGCGAAAGGAGAGAGCCCAGCAGCTGCTACAGTCTCGCATACAACACCCAAACGAGACCGTTGCAGTGTATACTGAGGAGATGAAGCGTATCTTCCGGCGTGCCGACATGCACATGAAGGAAGAAGAGAAGGTGAAGTTGCTTATGCGAGGAGTTAAAGAGCAACTATTTGCCGGCCTCGTTCGCAACCCACCGAAAACCGTCGCTGAATTCGTAGAAGAGGCATCCACAATGGAGAAAACTCTCGACGCCCGAGCCCGCCAGTATGACCGCCAGCAGCGCTTTTTGTCAGCAAGCTGCATGGACACCGCTAACAATGATAACCTGCGGGAGGTTATACGTGAAGTTGTGCGAGAGGAGCTCCGACGGTTGCTGCCAACGGGAACGCAGCCGCAACTTTCATCGCTCACTGACGTCATCCGGGACGAGGTTCAACAGGCCTTGGGTGTGACGCCGACACCCACGCAGCCTCTGCAGCCCCCAGCCATGACTTACGCCGCAGCTGTGCGCCGTCCTGCACCTCGACGACGGGACCCAAGCCCCTATCGCCCTCAGCCAGCTGCGTTGGACCGCCGCCCACTCGCCCCAACCCGCCCGTCCTACGAGCGACGCGCGCGGCCGAGGAAATGCGACGAGTGGAGAACTCCCGACCAGCGCCGCCCACTATGCTTCCACTGTGGCGAAGCCGGTCACGTCCTCCGGCACTGCCCATACAGAAGACTGGGCATCCGAGGGTTCTCTTACGACGCTCCACGACCCCGACCCGGCCAGCGACCAGCCGAAATCGAGGAGTTTTTACGTCGGGAAGAATACTCATCGCCGAGCCGCCTATCACGTTCCCCGTCGCCATCGTACCCGCGCTTTGTTTCTCCTAGCCGAGGTTATGCCGTGCGTGGACGCTGCCCCAGCCCACGAAGGTTAAACTAAATAAAGCAGCCTCTGTAGGTGAGGTTGCTTCTAAGCGCAATGACAAAGATCCTCCATCGACGAGTACTCAAGACCATGCCTCAACTACGACGACAACACCGACGACGACAACACCGACGACGACAACACCGATGACGACAACACCGACGACGACAACGCCGACGACGACGACACCGACGACGACGACGACGCGGCCAGACTTGAAGCTTTTACCGCTGCCCAGTGAAGTAACGTCGCAGTACGCCCACCGCAGCCTCACTACTCGACGAAGCCGAGATCGGACACCGAAGACAACGTACAATACCAGAACGCGAACAAGTGACCTTGAAGTTACGGTCGACGGTCACGCGGTTACTGCCTTGGTGGACACGGGAGCTGACTACTCTGTCATGAGTGGCCCACTCGCTGTCCGACCCAGGAAGGTGACAACAACCTGGGATGGCCCGCTGATCCGCACCGCAGGTGGCAACCTGATTACGCCGTCAGGACGCTGCACCGCGAGAGTTACTGTAAATGGGAGAACCTATGCGACAACCTTCCTGATCCTACAGCAATGCTCGAGAGACGTGATTTTGGGAATGGACTTCCTGAACGAACATCGGGCGATCATCGACCTTCGATCTAAGTCGATCAAGCTTTCCACGGAAAAAGCCATACCTGTTGCGACGAGCGCGACTCATCACGTTGCCTTAAACGTCCTCGATGAAGCATTGAGCGTGCCGCCCCGATCAAGTGTTCTCGTCGGCATAGGTACTGGAGACATCGAAAATGCCGAAGGTGTTATCGAGGGGAACACCTAGTTACTCCTGGATCGAGGATTGGGCGTCGCGAGGGGAGTCGCGGAAATCCGAAATGGCCGAGCCCAGGTGTTGTTAACCAACTTCACCGAAGAATACCGGCATCTAAACAAAGGTACGACGATCGCTTTCCTCGACGAGCTGGCAGACATCAGAGACGTATTTGCCCTACCCGACCAACCTGCAGAACTATCTGAACAAGGCCATCAACCCACGTTCGACATCAACCCAGCATTACCCCGGAGCAGACAAGACCAAATACGCAGTCTTCTTCAAAGGTACACCGATTGCTTCTCATCAGCATCGAATGTGCGACGAACCCGGCTTGCCAAGCACCGCATTGTCACAGACGAACACGCACGACCACTGCGACAGAGCCCCTACCGCGTATCGCCGTTAGAACGCCAAGCTATCCGCAAGCAAGTTGAGGAAATGCTTCGTGACGACGTCATCCAGCCATCGAGGAGCCCCTGGGCAGCACCGGTCGTCCTAGTGAAAAAGAAAGACGGCACCCTTCGCTTTTGCGTCGATTACCGCCGCCTGAACAACATTACGAAGAAGGATGTCTACCCCCTCCCCCGCATCGACGACACACTGGACCGGCTGTGCAACGCTAAGTACTTCTCATCGATGGACCTGAAGAGCGGCTACTGGCAAATTGAAGTCGACGAAAGAGATCGCGAGAAGACTGCGTTCATCACGCCAGACGGACTCTTCGAGTTCAAGGTGATGCCATTCGGCCTCTGCTCTGCCCCAGCGACGTTCCAGCGAGTAATGGATACGGTGCTCGCAGGCTTGAAATGGCAGATTTGCCTAGTCTACTTAGATGACGTTGTTGTCTTCTCCTCAAGCTTTGAAGACCACCTCAAAAGGCTTCGGATAGTGCTGGAAACGATCAAGTCTTCAGGCCTGACACTGAAACGAGAGAAGTGCCACTTCGCTTACGAGGAGCTGCTGTTCCTTGGTCACGTCGTAAGCAAGGATGGAGTTCGCCCAGACCCCAAGAAGACGGCTGCGATCGCAGAGTTTCCACAGCCTAATGACAAGAAGGCTATACGCAGATTCCTTGGATTATGCGCTTATTACTGGCGATTCGTCGAGAACTTTTCGCGCATCGCTGAACCTTTGACCCAACTTACCAAGGCTGACGTGCCTTTTAAATGGGAAAGGCCGCAAGAGGAAGCTTTCAACGAACTGAAGCGCCGCTTACAGTCCCCTCCTGTGCTCGGGCACTTTGATGAAAACGCCGAAACCGAAGTTCATACCGATGCAAGCAGTGTGGGCTTAGGAGCGGTCCTCGTTCAGAAAAATGGCAGACAAGAGAAGGTTATCGCGTACGCTAGCCGTTCACGGTCGAAAGCCGAGGCCAACTACTCGACCACCGAGAAAGAATGTCTCGCCATTATTTGGGCCACGTCGAAATTTCGCCCCTACCTGTACGGACGACCATTCAAGGTTGTGAGCGATCACCATGCTCTGTGCTGGCTAGCCAATTTGAAAGATCCCTCCGGCCGCCTTGCTCGTTGGAGCCTGCGCCTTCAAGAATTCGACATAACTTGTACTGTGCGATGTCAGTGCACGTTAAAGAACCCCAGGTGGTCGAAATTTCCGGAGCCCTCCACTACGGCGTCTCTCATAGCCTTAGTCGCTTTGGGACGTTAAACCCCATAATCCATAAGCCATAACTGTAGTCTACAAATCTGGCCGCAAGCATTCCGACGCAGACTGCTTGTCGCGAGCCCCCGTCGACGCAGCACCGGAAGAGGAAGACGACGACGCTTTCTTAGGACCGGTAAGCGCGAGCAGTTTCGCGCAGCAGCAGCGCTCGGATCCTGAGTTGCAAAGCCTGGTTGATTATCTGCAAGGCAAGACCGCATCGCCTCCCCGAGGGCTCAAGCGCCAACTGTCGTCCTTCGTCCTTCACAATAATGTCCTTCTGAAGAAGAACTTCGCGCCCAACAGGACAGTGCATCTTCTTGTCGTGCCCAAAAATCTCAGGCAAGAAATTATGCAGGCATGTCATGATGAGCCGACTGCAGGGCATCTCGGGATTGCTCGCACGTTGCACCACATCCAGGAGAAGTACTATTGGCCGCGGCTAGCTACCGACGTTTCGCATTACGTGAAAACGTGCCGTGAGTGTCAACGACGCAAAACGCCTCCGACTAGACCAGCCGGACTCCTGAACCCCATACCACCGCCAACTAAACCCTTTCAGCAAATCGGGATGGACCTACTCGGCCCCTTTCCTACTTCATCATCAGGTAACAAGTGGATCATCGTGGCCACCGACTACATGACCCGCTACGCCGAAGCAAAAGCGTTGCCTAGTGGTACCGCAACAGAAGTTGCAAAATTTTTTGTCGAACAAATTCTCCTCCGACACGGCGCACCCGAAGTACTAATCACAGACAGAGGAACAGCATTTACAGCGGAACTGACGCAAGCCATTTTAAAGTACAGCCAGACAAGTCATCGGAGGACAACTGCCTATCATCCGCAAACCAACGGACTCACAGAGCGTCTGAACAAGACCATCGCAGACATGCTCTCCATGTTCATCGACGCCGAACACAAGACGTGGGACTCCATTCTGCCCTACGTGATCTTCGCCTATAATACTGCCACCCAGGAGACAACCAGGTTTACTCCATTCCAGCTGGTATACGGCAGGAAGCCCACAACAACACTCGACGCAATGCTCCCGCACGTTTCCGACGAAGACAACCTCGACGTCGCCGCCTACCTTCATCGCGCCGAGGAAGCCCGAAGACTTGCACGGCTTCGCATTCAAGACCAGCAGCACACCGACGCCCGACGCTACAATCTGCGCCGACGAGACACGCATTACAAGCCAGGTGATCGGGTTTGGATATGGACGCCAGTTCGCCGCCGCGGATTGAGCGAAAAGTTGCTGCGACGCTACTTTGGCCCGTACAGGGTTCTCCGTCGCATCGGTGACCTCGACTATGAAGTCATCCCCGACGGCACGACAGCATCTCAGCCACGCCGCCCACGCCCGGAAGTCGTACATGTCGTACGCCTGAAGCCATATTATGAACGCTGAAGGACTCGAAGTTTCATTCTCCGTGTTTATTTTCATTTTAAAGCATCGAGACGATGCTTCTTTGGAAGGGGGGTAATGCCACGTATCATTGTAGTGTTTGTTCGTTCACGCTCAAGGCTGCAGGAAAGTGTTGTTATCACTTTTGTTCGTGGCGCGAGAAGCAACCAGACTAATCTCGATTGATCGCAGCCATGAAGGGCTGCATCTAGGTTTTTCTAGATTACTGTAGATGATCTTGTCCTGTTATCTGGAAGTTTCCTTGCCGCCTTTAAATTGAGCGATGCCGTGAGCGGCGGACATTCGTAGTTCGACGACCGCCGAGCACGCCTGTTGCTTACGCCGCCGCCGAGTGATTCAGTTCTTTTGAGGGCGCAAGTCAGCCCAAATAAAGAGCTTCGTTTGCAAGTATTTCTGGTGTCTTCCTGACCGCTGGACTGCCGTCACTACAACGTGACAATATGAAACGGCGGAGACGATAACGGGAGAACAAAATGGCTGTGGCTCAGCTCGGCTGAGCCGGGTTAGAAGGAACGAAAGGGAACCGAACCAGTGGCCGATGTCGACGCGGAAACGTTGGCAGCATCCGCCGCCCCTTTCCGCTTGAGATACTCTGCCATACTGCCGCCTCAACTGTAGTTGCGGCGCACACGAAACCTCCTTTTCAATCCTCTGACATGTTATCAGGCGCGCGACACAGCTGGCGATGCGAATAGAGACGTCACCTCCGAGATTAACTTGGCGGCGGCGAGCGCAACAATGAGGCAAGCGGTGTGACTTCATACCAAACGGCGGCGGCAGCTCCGCGGCGAGAGGCGTGATGTGACGTCATGCCAGATGGCGCGGCGAGCGCGCGGCGTCCGCCAGCTACGGCGGTTGCAAGGCAAAGGCTCAAGGCCGGTCTCTGTGCCTCCTCGGAGCACCGCCACAGCGAAATCGCATATTCGTGACCAGTGTAGTGTTCGGTGCAAAAACAGGCCACTTCTTTATCGTGGGGTTGCATATTTAAGAAGTTCCTATCTGTCGAAAAACGAAACTACTTCTAAGCTTGGCAATACCTTGTAACTTTTTCCCTGTCTTAATGAGTTTTATTAGGCATGTTGCAGTGTTAGGCGTATGCTGCGGGAAGCGCTTTCCAAAACAAATTGCATCACCCGCTCCTATTCTCAGCACGCTTCTGTCGGTCCTGTCTTCTTCTTCTAGAGCTTTGCCTTCTTGCTTGTAGTGCCTTTCAAATACAATTTATCTTTGGAAGAGATGGCATGCTGCCATTCGCAGGCCCGATGAAGAAGAATTCAACTTCACAGGTGGAGGAAAAATTGCGCGAAAGCGCTGCCAGCATTTGGCGCGTGGGAAATTTCGTTTCTGTACTGGCACTGTGCAAAGTAGTTGATTAATGAAACAATAACTCAATCGTCAATTGCTCTAAGACACAGTGGTGCGAAAAATTGGGCAAGGTGTAGAAATTTAAAGACAGAGCAGAGTGCGAAGGACGCAGTACGAAGGAAAGTACTCTCCACCTGTGCTGTCTCGCAAATAAAATTTTATTCAGAAGAAATCAGCATATATCACCTGAGACTACGGCGCATTTCAAGCAACACGAGGTATACTTCGGGAATTCTAGTGTACAATGAACTTCAGTTTCTAGTTCTGAGCCTTATGTTCAAAGAGGGCCACACATGTTGGTTCAACAAGGAGCGCTAAAAAAAACCTGTACTGAGTTTCTCTTTAAGACACTAAACATTAGCAAAAAACGGCATAGCCCTCTCATGTCTGTTCTGAACTCATTAATTCATGTGCCCATTCCATCCCTGAAGGGGTTTCCTTGCAGGTGCGCGAACTGGCCACGGCAGGCTTTCTACAGTCGGTACTGACAAGAACGTGCGAGAAATTAATTTCCAGCGTCAAGGGCCAGCGAATCATGAATGCTGAAGGTGATAGAACGGAAAACAGAAAGAAAAGAGTGACTACTGCCTATGTGCATCGCATGGAGGGTAATCTACAGAATATTGGCAGCCTATTCAACGTTAACCCGTTATTCTCGGCACCCATAAAGCTACACTGCCTCTGTGTCTTTGCAGGCGAACGTGTCAATGACAGGAAAAAATTTCACTATTTTAAGTGCTCGTTGTGCCACATTTGAAGATTAGCGGAGTGTTTTCGGTAGGTTGATTAGAGGTGTACGTTGTACATAACTGGTGGTTTTCCAGTATCCGCCTCAAAGAGTGCCAAGGAGCATCGTCAGACGTGTGAAAACGCGGCGCTCAGTGTGAAAAAAGAGGTTTTAAACCAAATTTGAAGAAACCTTCGTGCTATAACGGCACTGTGAACAGCTAAAAGAGAGAGATTGTGAAAGCTTACTTTAACAGAAAGAAAACAAGCACATGTATCAGCACGCCCTCTGTCACACTGCACGACACAGAAGCACGTTTCTTGGCTATCTGGTGCGTCACAGGTCGTTTCTAAGAGCTTCATGGCTGAATCCTTGGTTGATTGCCTAATGATTACTAGACATGTGCCGTATTCTAAGGTGATATATGTTAATTACTACTGACTAAAATTTCAGCTGCGAGACAGGGTCTGTGCTGTGCATGTATCTTTTCCCTGCGTCTCTGTGCCTGCTGTAGTTTTTGCTTCGATATTAACGTCACCCAGCTAGCCCAATTTGCCACCATACCTAGGCGTAAATAGTCTGTGGTATTTTTGACGCCACCAGAAAAAAAAATATATAGCATCTTCCCCATGAGTGTGCGCCAGCCTCTCGTGCCTTTCCAAGTTATGAAATTCTTAGCTTTCAGGCTTCCTTGACCTCACAGTACCTGCTCGTCAAGTGTACGAGAATACAGGAACGCCCTTAATGTGTGTGAGATCGAAGTGGTCCTGCAGAGGAAACTGTGAGCAGCCACGTTATCGAAATATAGTAACTCTTCCAATCTGAGTACGGGTGGTGTCATAGCTCGGAGAGAAGACGAAGCAAACGTGATGGTGGAAAGTTCCTTTCGCGCAACCATCACAAATCGCGACTGGGAACAGCGGCATCGTTAAATAAATGAAACTTAGGGAATGTGGTCTATGTTTTTAAATTCATTCAGGTTGGAGCTAGGATGAATATCGTTTTATGAACACTGCAGTTTTTAGCGTATTACAGCCTAATTGCGCGCTCTTTCTATTACGTATTGTTTTCCAGCATGTGAAGATTCTGGCACCTTGGGCCCATTGGACCAAGCGGATGCTATCCCAGTGCTTCTGTCCCAGGATAAGAGACTCATCACCGAGCCAAGAAACCACCTGTATGCCTCCGGATGTTCAGACATGTACATCATTTATGCCGCCAGTCCAGGCTACAAGGCATACAGGAACAAATTTACTGGCTCTTTCTTTCTTAGGACCCTCTTCGAAGTGTTTTGTGAGCACGCTTGTGACGAGAACTTGGCAGATCTGATGTCCCGAGTGAGCCACAAAGTTAAAAAGTACTGCGTCCAATCCGAGAGGGGGCTTCGGAAGCAGACTCCCAGCGTTGAGCATATCGGTTGGGAGAAAAGGCTGTACTTCAACCCTGGACATCCGGACCCTGTGATGAAGAAGACTCTGAACGAAATCTTTGCAAATGCTCCATCTCGTGAGCAGATGACAGGTCATAGGAGGGGTTCATCCATTAGGCCAGAATAGTGGGGGCATAGGGTACACCCTTTCAGCTAGGCTTCACCTTTTACTCTGCTTGCAAGGCAAGACGGACTAGCCTGCCGGTCTTGTTACTATGCCGAGCAATAGGAAGTGATAAGTACCCGCCTACAAAAAAGTAGTGCTTTTGTAAAATAAACGGTGGTGGCTTGTCCTAAGCCAATACCGAAGGCAGGCAGCATCTAATCAGTGTATCACTTCTGCTTCGATAATCTGTCCCGATATGGCGCTTCCTGCTTGTGAAAACAATTGATCGCTCTTACTCGCCAGGAGCTATTGTGCCTGCAGCCCATGATATCCAGCTTGCTGCGCATGCTCAATTCTGGCCATGCTCTTCCTACATATTAATTTCCGTGGTTTGAAATAAACTTTTGTATCCCAGAGCTCGTGTAGCCCTTGAGTCTTCCTGTCTTGCGTCCTCGTCTCTTGGTGCGCTGTACGCTTCCGTCAAGACAAACCAACAAGCGCAAACTGCCACATCAATCTGCGTGAGCTCTTAGTCCTATATTTGCAGTTATTTAAACAAAACTTTAGTAGCAGTCGGCAGATTCCGGGTATTTACTATTATTTATTTATTAACTTCATTTCGCGATACTGTCGCGCCTTAGTGATTTTTACAGACGGGGATTTTATTTTACACGCAGGCATATGTGCGTCGGGGCACTCAATGTTGAAAGCGCTCAAAATAACACAGCAAAAATATTAAACAAAGTTACATTGAAAAGAAATAAAAGAATGCTGCATAATCAACGTTAAAGATTCACTTTATGTGTGTCATATCACAAGAATAGAAAATACGTACAGAGGCAAGTAAACAAAAATAAGACAACTACATCAGGTTTTCGTTGTTGACAACACAATTTTTCCTGTTGTTTCAAAGAATTCCTGGATAGTGGGAAGAATAACTATAAACTCGTCTAACAATTTCTACTCCCCAATAGACTGCGAGGAAAATGAAAACTAAGGTAGAAAGGAGGAGACCGCTTAGGCTTCGCCTTAAGAGTGGACGTGATAGCGCCTTCGCCTACTTTTTTCGTTTTTTTAGGCCTTTTCTTTCTCACCTCAATTCTAACCGATTACCAATCCGAAATAACATTACCGATCATGGTGATCAATTATAATCACAACCACCGATCGCGTTACTGATTTCCAATCACATATATCGATTACCAATCACAATCACTATTTAGGCTACACTGCTAGACATACAACATCGCTGCATCATCGTACACAGGCAGAACATTTGCACAGGCAAGGTACACAGGCAGAACAGGCAGAATTTATGCAGTTATATTTTGTTTTATTTTTAAGTTGTTATAACACCAGTGCACATCCCAAACATAAGTTACTAAGTCATATACCCACCACAACACGTTCACTAGCTGCCCCTCTAATAGGCTCGAGCCAATGTTATGAGAACAAACAATAACTGCGCAAAAGCACAGGAGAACCAAGAAGAAGAACCACAACCACACGGGACAAATGCGTTGTGGTTCTTCTTCCCTCTGACCGCCCTTTTTGCGCAGTTATTTTTTGTTCTCATAATGTCGTACCAACTAGGCCCTCACCGCACTCTTCTTGAACCAATGATCCTCCGTGGCCTATGAACCGGCCATAGGTGTCATAGGCCACGAAGGGTAAGTTGTTCAGACGTGTCCTACTACTATTTTCGACTTGATGGGAAACGGCGACCGATAAATGTCTATGCCTCCAATAATGTAGCCCAGTACATCAGTCTGTTTGAAGGTGTGGCTAGTTAACTGAACTGTGACTGAGATTTCGTGCTAATGGGCAACTTTATTCCTTTTGTGATCCTAGTGATCGTGACAGTCCTGATGCCCGCAGAGACAGAGGCTGTGATGTTTGCTCACAGGTTACAGAAAATGTAGGGCTGATCAATGCAGGAGATTCATACCGTGCTTCTCGATCATTTACGCCAATAAAAGTGCACTGTCACACTCGCCCGGATCGGATTTATTCATTTTGTGCACTAGTTTCACGCGGGCTTGTTTGCGAAACTATACCGGTTTTATTTTCTGATTTTTGCATGGTGGTTGCTCGGCTCGAAAGCAAGGACCGTTTAAAATTTAGACCTCAGTTGGCACTTTAAAAGTTAAAACTCATCGCTTGTAAATGACCAAGATTTTATTATTCGTGTGCACTCGGAGCAGCCATAGTGTTTTTCTGACAGCCTACCATTGTTTGCCAAAGGAGAAATGTTCAAGCAGAAACTTTGGGTGGAAAGTATTGAAATTGGTTGTGTTGAGTCATTTTACGGGAAACATCAGCAGCAGGATTTCGTTTAAGATATCAACAAGTTTGGTAACGGTAGACAGGCTGCACCCGAAACCATGTTAATAGGCATAGAGAATAGCGTTTTGCTCAACGAACTGTGTAACTGATTTTAACATAGCGCGTTCCTTAACATGCCGGTAGAAAACTGGGCGAAATAGACCTATACTTTGATTTGGAACATGCATTACCTGATAAGTGTAGCGGTACTATTTTTTAAAATTTTCAGTCCACTCGAAGGCACCTCACAAATATTTGTTTACAATACCCAATGCAGAGACACTTGCTGAAAGGTTCTGCATAGCGCTTCAGAAAAGTGTTTGGGGTTCCTTCAGGAAGGACGCATTCTTTATTCATCATCATCATCAATCTGATTGCGCCCGCTGCAGGGCAAATCCCTCTCCCATGTCTCTCCAATTAACCCTGTCCTTCGCCAGTTGCAGCCACCGTATTACCGCAAATTCCTTAATCTCATCCGCCCACCTAACTTTCCGCCACCCCCTGCTGCGCTTGCCTTCTCTTGAAATCCAATCTGTTCCCCTTAAGGACCAGCAGTTATCTTGCCTTTGCATTACATGCCCTGCCCAAGCCCACTTCTTCCTCTTAATTTCGACTAGGATGTCCTTAACCCGCATTTTTTTCCCTCACCCACACCGCCCGCTTCCGATCTCTTAATGTTACACCCATCATTTTTCTTTCCATAGCTCGCTGCGTTGTCCTAAACTTAAGCTGAACCCTTTTTGTTAGTCTCCACGTTTATGCACCATAGGTGAGTTCCGGTAAGATACAGCTGTTTTATACTTTTCTCTTGAGGGATATTGGTAAACTGCCATTCGTGACCTGAGAGAACCTGCCATATGCGCTCCACCCAATTCTTATTCTTCTAGCTATTTCCCTCTCATGATCAGGATCAGCTGTCACTACCTGCCCTAAGTAGACATATTCTCTTACTACTTTCAGCACCTCGCCACCAATTGCGAGCTGCTGTTCTCTTGCTAGACTGTTGAATATTACTTTGGTGTTCTGCATGTTAATTTTTAGCCCTACCGTTCTGCTCTGCCTGTAACGCATTGTTCATGCTTTGCAGTTCATGTCTTGAGTGACCTAGCGAGGCAATGTCATCAGGGAATCGCAGATTACTTTGGCCTTGTCCATTAACTCTTATCCCAACTGTTCCCATTTCAGGCCCCGGAATACCTCCCGTAAACAGGCAGTGAATGGCATAGGCGAGATCGTGTCTCCCTGTCTGACACCCTTCCTTATTGGAATTTTATTGCTGACTTTATGGAGAACAGCACTGACAGTACTCCTGCTTCCATTACACTTGAGGCAGCCAGCGCAGCGGGTTGCTTTCTATTGCTTTCCATGAACGATTGCTCAAATGCTACTCGCAGGTGTAAATCTCGACTGGAAAACCATACTAAACAATTCCACTTGCTGTTCGTCTTCGAATGGAGACAACGCTTCTGGAGTGCTTCCTTTATCACCAATTTTTCTCCAGAATTTGCGAGGAAATTTTTCATGAAATTGCTTAGCGCTGTACTGCACAAAGGCTGCTTTACTTTTTTGTGCCTATTCTTTCAGCTCTTTGATTTGTGCATTAACTTTTGGGGAATAGCCTTGTACCAGGCTTGGTTGGTTGTAGTTGCTAAAGGTTTTGATTATGTGTTATGAATTAATTACTTTTGCGTGTTATCTGTAGATTGGGCCTGTTTGGGGACTTTTTACTAAATGCAAAGTGCCTAATGAAGGGCATAACGGGCGCTTTCCACTGTATCTGTATTAAAAAATATTAGCATAGATAGCCTTCTGTGCACCGCTTCTGAAAGCCAAAGTACTCGTGTGCAAGGTAAGTCATGATAGCTGCATCGTCTGCTTTATTCAACACTGTACACACGCTTTGTTGAACTGCTTCGAACGATCTGTCACAGAAGCGATAGCGTACGCAAAATTGCCTCATGGTCAAACAAGCAATCGTTAATACCCATGCTAGTCTTTTCTTTCATAAAATGTTGATGGTGAGGAATAAGAATATTCATGGCGGAATGGATTGTGTGGCTTTCAAAGCGTGCCGTGGAAAAATGTATTTTTGTGTACTCAACGTGAGGTCAAAGACCTATTTCTCAAGCACTTGACCCAAACGAAGCCGAGCACCAGGCCAAGAGAGAGCTTGTACCCACTGTATCTCCGGTGTGTACCTGGCGCCGCTGAGGATCGCACCCCACACCTCCCACATGCGAGGCGGATGCTCAAACCACTACATCACGGCTGTGGTCTTGATTCATAAAATGGAAGCTAGGACATAAATACAATATCAAGGTTAAAGTAGCTTGGGCATATGTAGGTTCGCAAACAACTTTGGCCGACTTTAAGGGGACAAAAGGCTGAACGGGATATTTTTATTTCAGGTGGATGGGCAAAAACACCATTTAACGTCTAAAAACTTGCAGTCCCCTACGATTGTTCCAGCGCTTCCCAACAAGTATTTTAGCGTACACTAAAGAAGATGGTAAAAATTAAACACATCGGCCAAGTGGATCTGTACACTTCGCTTACGCAAGCCAGTTCCGACATTACTCAATATAGCACTAGCCTGCTTCTAGGCTTTGCTCGTCTGACGTTAAGGAATAGCATTTTCTCCAACTCAGGAGCGCAGCCACATCTGTGCTGCCAGTTATACAATCTTTTCGAGCAATGGTGAAGCCAGGAGGAGAACATTCACCGTTTTTGATCTCAGCTAGCATGCAGCTACGTCGCAGTGGTACAAATAATGTCAAGGTTTCGAGCGATCAGAATTGTCTTTAGCTTTGCAAGTTTTTTCACGAGGCCGCGCGCGTTCAACAACACGGCATGGTGGCGGCGGCTTCTAGCTACTCGGGCTGGTGCATAGTCTGACTTCCGTTTTTGGTGAGTATAACCACGTCATTGCCTTCCCCAACCTACGTGCATAAAAACGTTTATTTTTTACGTCATCGTATGACATGGAGACCCTCTCCTTTTGGTCATGATTTACTTTAGTTAGTTACCGCAGCTTCTTCCTAACTTACCACGCCGCTAAGGAAAATTTCTAATTAAATATTCATTTGTTCATCTTTGCGCATTGTTCGCGTATGTTAGTTGCATCTAGTAATTCAACTGATTTCAAGGCAACATGCGTATGCTTTGAATCGTCAGATCCTTCCTTTCGTCCGACCTAGCGGATCTCTTTAATGGCTTCCATTTTCATTTGTAACTTATTTTCAACGATTCTCTTTTCTGAAGCATTTTTCAGGCTTAAAGAGTTCTGACTATCTTTTTCCTTGACTAGGTATGTGATAAATTACGCCAGCGGCCTTTCTTTCTAATTCTGCAACTTTTTATTCAAGCACAGAACTATGTGCTCTAGTTTTTCTATCCTTTCTACGCATTTTTTTTCTAGCTTAGCTATTATTTATATATCTTTAATCTATTTACGTGGATCTTTGATTGGTGTTCGTCTTCATTTTTTTTTATCTCTTGGATACCATACGCGCTCGCTTTGAGAAGCTTTTGAAGCGTTCCGATATGCGATCCGGGACAACTCTTGACATCCTTCGCCAGTAGCAACAAGGATCGCATAAAAACCAACAGAATAGAAAGGGATTCAAGCAGTGGGCGTGGGCAGGGTAGCAAAAGCAGAGAGACGTTAAAGCTACGTTTCCGCAACTTGGTTGCGGACAGAAACGGATGTATTTCTTCATCTTGCCATCGTTGCCGCCTCCACCCTAAGGCCCTCCGCAGACTGCGTGGATTATACAGCAGAATCTCTGGTTTGTTAAAGGGGTGTCGATGATTTCAACATCCAGGCTTTGTCGCAGGAAACATCGAAATTTTTTTGTCTCCTACCCTTATTGGTGTTTTGTCTGCTGCAAGTGACCTATTTCTCGCTGCGAAAATCATATTTAGGATTTTAACATTCATCCCTTCCACTTTGGATTCAAACTCATGATGTCTAGCAGAAAATGATTTTCAAGACTGTCGGCCCGAATAGGGTCACGGTGCAGCCTCGCATCAGGGGCTCCTTCGCAAAAAAGCTTTTTCTCGCCGCAGTTTTCTTGCAAAAACAACGGACGACCGCGGTAGCTGTGTTTTATCTGTTCCTATTTGGTAGATTATAAATCCTAGACATCGATGGAGAGTGGAACTTTTTTGGTAGATCATGGTAATCTAAGGTTAGAGGCCAACTTCTCGCTCTCCTCAATGTCCGTTTATGGTGGGCGTCGCAGGCCTCTGGGGCCTGTTCATTTTTCCAAATGTTTGCAAGATCCGTGTTGTTCTCCCGCTTACGACGGAAAGACAAAATTGTGGTAATTAGAAGCATAAATACATTCACATTTCAATGTTATGCACCGTTAAGAGTGATCACATATGGCAGGTGCCTAGCCAGCAAAAAATGCAATACATAAAACGATACTTCTGTTCTGGTTGCAAGCATGCAATAAAGCAACGGGAAAACCCCTACATCTAAAGGAGTGTTGGGTACGCAGCATTTAAATAAAAAGTTAGTCTCAAAATGTGGAGTGTGGTTGTAGGCGCCATTGTGTGGTCATTTAGAATCGGCGTTCCATGGAATACCAAAATGACCTAAATGACGTATACTAGAAGCCCACTCATTGGCTTGGCACCTATTTGACGAACCATTATAACATTTAGCAAATTTCTGAGACGCGCATACTTTTTTAACTGCGGTAAGTGCTTTCTAGCCGCAGTTTGTAGTTGTTGAGTTTCCATCGTTTAAATTTAACTGCCATGGCGAAAACACATTCCACAAAGGTCTGACGCTATATTGCCAGACCACCATGTGTATTTAAAGCGTAGGTTGTAAATGACGACAGGCTAGAGCCAAAAAACCACTCTCAACGCTCCATGATTAGCATTTAGATTAAAAAATACAAATGCAGAAGTTTTTCTTAAATGCACCATGCAATCTCAGCAAAAGTACTGGTTTATGCACTACGTTTCTGTCTCACTACATTTCTATGAACACTTAATTCTGGTAGAAACGCACACCGTTCAAAACAAAATATATTTATTTTTGTTTTGGGATAAAACGTATTTTTCTATCCTCGGCAGAAGGGCTACAGCGACTTCGCGAACACTGTAAAAAATTACCGGCGACCACTGAAATGTGGGACCACCATTTCATTATCGTGGCTTGGGTGTCAGTAGTGGAAATTGTTCCACCAAGAAATAAGTTCTACTACGAAAACACGCGATCCGAAATTTGTTTTAAATCTTGGCAATTTAATATAACTACGCGTGTGCGTAGTTAACACTGCGTATTATGTTTTTGATACACTAAAAACAAAAATGAAGAGCAATTTTAAACGTTTTGTTTACGTGAATCATCATCCCACTCCGTCTCGGAATAAGCTACTTCTAGCACTGAATCCTCCTACTAATCATTGCCTCCAAACACATGGCCCTTAGTATTGGGAACAATTCATCTGGATGTTCCACGAAAATGCCATGTAAAGAGGAATTCTCCGGCTCGTACCATCATCACCAAATAAAAGTTCCTTTCAGCTGTTGCTTTGCAGGACACATCTGCCGGGTATACATGGAGCCCGCCGAAGTGAAATAACGAGCATGTCCTATGTCTACACCAGCGCAGGCGAGCATCGCACACGTTGCTTACTAATTCACCACAGTGAAGAGCAAGCTCTCCGTAAAAGTTGTCGGAGCTTTTTAAAATGTGGCTGTGTGCGTCACAGAACTGCTGCATTTCGTCACAAACGTCAAGGGACGCGATTTTATTTGATGGGGCAGTAAATAGCATTGCAGTTTCAGCAAGGTGCATAGGTTTCCCGGCTAAGGCTTCATTGCAGGCGCTACATTGTGTTTCGATGATTAAATAAATTACCTCTACGGGCTCTGCGTGAAATGATCTGCATGTAGCGAAGTTTGCACGGCTATGAATCTCACTGATAACCAGCCACGGGCACCTCAGTGAAAAAAAGGGGTGTGCAACGCCGCGAGAAGTAACATACGCATTCCAAGGCAGGCTGAGGCATACCTTGCATCCTTTGATCGCTTTTTAATGTTACATGCTTTGCTAATATCTGCAGCAAGGCCGGCACAGTGAACAAGGGAGGTCTCACATGTTCATTATGTGATAGCAGAGGCGCCACAACCGCAACAGTACCTGCAAAAACAGTGGAGAAAACTGCCCTTTTGCTCTCACTGTAAACAATGGAATGCGGGGTTGAACAATAAGTGCGATAAAGCTGCGCACTGTCGCTTGGCGAAAGAGCGCTGGCGCTGGCGGACGCCGGAGCCGGAGGCGGCCAGGGATATGCCGTCAGCGGCGCCGTCTGCTGTAGTACGTGGTTTATTTCATACGGTTTCCGTGGCGTTTGAGAACTGCTTTTTCAGGTAACGCTGACTAGGCTGTCTTGTTTGAAGGTTTGTGTTGGTGAGCAAATGTAGCGCACACAGCAGCACGACGGACTACACGCGAAGCATGCACTCGTTGTGGAAGCACCGAGCGAATAGAGCGCATTTTGGGAGTATGTGCGGCTTCGCAAAACACGTTTATCGTGACATATTAATGGGAAATGATTATTAGCTTAAAGTCCGTCTTTCGGAGGCTGCGTTGCCAACATTCCATGCTACCCATAAAAGATGGTGTCCTCATGCAACCTTGTAGGTGGCTGGGAAATGAATGATTGATCGCGTGAGTTTGCGCGAGACAACATGGATCGCACAAATTCCACCGGTAGCATCAGTTTCTACGATCTCAGTGCAGTGGCACACCGGTTAGCAGCTCCACCACTTCGCCAGGACTGCTATGAGGGCTCACAGGAACCTATGAATGTTAAGCAGAGTAAGTCTATTCCTTCATATATGCGCATTAGCCGGTTAGGTATCGGTACGTTAAGCCGCACCGCGGGCCGCGGTAAGGCGGCGTCTTCCTTTACTAAGTTAGCTCGCAGATCAGAAGGGTTGCAGCGGCGTCGCGATTTGCATTTGCGGACATTTGCGGATACATTGCGGCCCCAAAGAGTAATGCTTTTGTATTCTCACACGCAGGTGGCCCTAACTGCCTCTACCGAATGTTTTGAAAAGATAACTTCGAAATAACGTAACATACTTTCTGACACTCTTCTTGAAAGCACTCGCGAACTGTTAACAAACAGCCGCCTTCAAACAGCCGCCTTCATCGGCAACCTGTGAGATGAGAAAAAATATTTTTGAAAGTTTTTTTCTTTGCATGTCTTTTAATTGGTCACGCTCCCGTTACGTACCCTGAGCCCGAAATCGCCCAGACGCGCACTTAAAGCGTTGTCGTGAAAAACTATCAAACGACAATTACGATACTCCCTAGTGCGAAATTTGAGCGCAGCTCTGTTGGTGTCTCAGCTTCTGTAAGCTCACTATTTTGTTTTGCTGGGTCGTCGGCGCGTATGGCGACTGAGTTCGATAATAGTATTATTTGATGGAGACGACGATGTGCAATGCACAGCACTTGAGCCGCTCTGACCTCTCCCGCCTGGACACTCTCGCCTCTAAAGATGATGTAGTTTGTTCCATGTGTGAATGCAAAGACCTGCATGCCACAGGTAGCGCTTTAGCTACTCCGGCCTATTTTACCGAGGATTATACGCAGCATACCCATATCTTCTCCGATGGTTTAACTACTCCAGAAACTCCTTCCTGTGCCCTTCATGTGTTCTCAGCAAATCATGCGTTTTCTTAACGGCTGCAGCGGAAGACAACCTCCCCAATCGCTGAGTTTCACGGCATTAAAGAAGCTCTTTCCTTTATCCTACGCCGAGCCGCCGGCCGATGGGTTATCTTTACTGACTCGAAAGCATCTCCGCACATCCTGTTCATCATGTTGCAGAAAACCAATCATCAGACCGACCATTTCCTTGGACATCGGGTATCTACATCATTTGGATATTGTCGCAGGCCACTGCATATTTCAGTCGACACCAGCACACTGTGGTATTCTGGCCAATGAAAAAGCAGATGAAGCGGCCCGTAGAGACCATCAACATCAGAGATACATTCGGCCTTTCTTCACGAAATCTGATGCGCCCCAACTGGCTAAATGATGTGCTTCCGAAGAAAAATATCAGCTATGGAGCTCGCAAACACATCACTACCGATATCTTTGCTCAGTTTACTCAGAGTTTTTCTATCATAGGTGCAATGGGAAATCAGAAAAATGTGTTGACGCCGCAGGTGTTACACGACAAACCACAGCGTGCTGCCAAATTTGAAAATCCATCAATGCCAGGGAAGCTGGGAGTCTGCGATGGTATCGGCATTGGTATTGACAGTATCGTCATCGTGGAGCGCCAGTGTCAGGTGGTTAGATGACCTAAATAAAACCTAAAATAAATGATCTGAAATAAATCAGCACTGACCAAAAGTAATAACCTCGAATACTAAATAAATAAGCAAACAAAACACTTAATGGCTGGGAGCGGGATCTGAATCTCCAGCGGCGCGAACAGGCTAGCTTCGCTGACGACAGCATTAGACTACCACACATTCGTCGCAGCGGGGTAAACCGCGTGTTTAACTACCTTTCTCTGGTATTGTTGAATGACAAGCTGACTGTTCTCCTCACCGCTTCTCCGTTTCTCTTCTCAATCCCCTCATAAGGTGCAAGGTTGCCAACCGGAACACACTTCTCGTTGATATCTCTGCCTTCCGTCATCCCCTTTATCTTTCTCTTTTTTTTTTCTCTGGAGCTGTGCTGTGAAGGTCGTCGTCTTCATCAACGTCAATCCGTGTGACACGGACCAGAACACACCGCTATCTCAATGCACACTTAAGCTGACGTAAGCACGTCTTGATACATGACTTAAAACATACGGTCCGCTTATAACGCCGTTTTTTGCGTAAGAAATAGGATCGAGTCAAGCGTGTATTAACATAAAGTGCTTCGTAACCAGCGGTTTCGTGATCGTCGCAAAGTCCTTTCTTCTTTAGCTTTGCTTGTGTTCCGTCATGCGGGTCGTGGCTCGCGAACTCCTAAAAGGGAAGGTGGGAACCCTGAGAATTAGTTGCCCAGATATAACTAAATGTCAAGTCTAGGCACACACTCATATCTCACTAAAAAGGTTTGCCAGGTGTCGTACCCTCAAGCAGCATGTATGCCTCAAGGCATTTCAAAGAACGCTGTTAATTGAATATGTTACAGCTACAGACCTCTATCTCTCAATTATTAAGTTCTTCTTTTTTTACTTTGAGAACCACCGCTAGAGTAGATACAAAATGCACGCACGCGCAATTCAGCTTTGCGATTAAGCCGCAAATTTTAAATTTATACTTGTCTAGTCCGCAAACCCTTCCTCAGAAATAACGGTGCACCGCTGTACACTAACGCACATATCCTTACATTGGAATGAGAGCATTCCCTGACTTTAGATTTTTTACTCCCAGTTTGCATGAAGGGATTTCTTACCTGCGTTCATTGTTTCTTTTAAACAAAGGAAGAGAGGACGTTTTTAGTTTAGAAATAAGGAAATACTAAAAGTAAATAAAAATGACATCGAAACAATAACTTTGCATATCCAATGCATGTGCGGTTGCTCGGTTCTGTAACTCGGTTACTCAGTCAGATTTCCTAATAGGACATATTTTTGGTACGGACCCTTACAGTTGCATTATCTGAAAGACCTTACTACAACGCTGTGTGCAGAACCTATATATTCTATAAGTTCTTAACCAGCTCGGTTTTTTGCACACCTTTCACTCTAGAAGCTTTCTAAAAAGCTGCAAGAAATGAACACTTTAATTGCAAGAAACATTCCCGACCTCTACGATTTTGTCATATACTCCCTATGCATTTTCACTGTTTTCTTGCTGAATAAAGTTATCGGATGGTTTAAATGATTTTTTATATCATCGTTGTTTCTCACCTACTTGTGGGACAGAAACGCAGTAAGGGAGAGTTATTGATGAAAATTTGTTAGGATTAATGGGATGTTATAGTACCCAAGAGCACCACCTGTAATGGCCACATTAGTACACAAGGTATTTTTTAATACATATGAGTTACGCACCCTCTCAAAACGCTCGTTGAACTCTCTGGTAAATATATTCTCTGAGAGAGGCTACCATAAAAGTTTCTGACCTCAGTAGTAATACGGATCCAATGGGAAGTAGCCATCTTCTTGAATCATGATCGTTGACAGCGCATGACATCGCAATCACAGTAAGTTTTGACGTCCGTCTGATTCTCCTTTTGACTTCATTCGTCCCTAATTACGAGCGAGCCGTTATCTGATAGCTCGTGAACCTCTCCGCTAACACCATTTACACCTAATGTTGACTACGATTGCGCGCTCATGAAGAAGTGATATATCGTTTAGAAGCGGTTATAAGGTCGTGAGCAATTTTTTTCAGAACGGTCGTGCACACTTAAGACACTAAGAATTTCTTTAGTAGGCCCTCATATACTATAGTCTCAGTTTGTCCACGCTTCCATGGCCTCATGATGATGGCTGACTTTACATCTTCACCAAGGCGAAAACTTTCGCCATGGAGAGGGAGTCCTCATCAGCCTTCCACCTACTCAAGTGTCTTCAATATCTGGAGGGGCTAGTTAGCCGTTTAGTCTGATGTTAATTTCACAACTTTTTGCAAAGACTAGAGAGTTCAGACAAGCATTTGGAAATTTTATTCCTTTTATTTTCGGTTTCCTCTGACGCCTTAAACACCCTTGAAAAAAAAAACCGATAATTGGGACCTTATAACAAAAAAAAAATAGATCGTGGGGCTTTCTGTGGAGAGGCAGTCCAGCGCCAGCCCTTATTCGTGTTCACATACGACGACATATCATTCGCGCAGACACTAGTGCGGAACGACCTGTACAAATCAAACTTTTTGCTGAGGTTTATTTAATTAATGGATCGGTAACTCATATGGATCACCAGGTCAGAATTAAGCAACGTGTTCATAAATTCGTTGAGTAGTGTCACGAACATAAAATGCAAAAATAATAACGAAAGCCTATTCCCACATACTACAAGAAAAAAAATCCACATTCGTCCTAGTACTCTCTATGTAACTATATTCCTTCACAACTACAAATGTCTAAATATTTCGGGTAACTATTGCCCATGACAATTATTAGCATAGGCGCGTTGAATCGGTTCATCAGCAGCTTTCAAAAGGTATGTTTTTCTTTGAGAAAAATTGGAAAGCCACCGGCGAACGTCAAGCTGTCGGCCTATAGAACATTTAGTCGAGCCCTGCTGGAGTATGTTTCTGTTGCCTTGAATCCTCTGCACTACGTGCTGCAGTGTAATCGGGAGAAAAAATGCAAAAACCTGCCGGCCGTTTTGACAGTGGCAGGTATTCGGTGAGCGGAATGTTGCAGCAATGTCAATTTTAGCATCTAGAAAAAAGAAGAACGCGAACAAATGTACAAGGTAATGTACAATGTAATGTACAGGTAATGTACAGTTAGAATTTTGTAGTTAGGCGCACGGACTTGCATGCTGCGGCTACACTTAGCGCTCTATTGAACCATGATGTAACATCAGTCCTTAATTCGCGCCTGCGGTTATCTTTTGTTTCGGCTTCTTTCCTGATGCTACACAGCCGTAGAACCAAATAGGTACGCATACTGGGCCCGTTACCAGTGCGACAGCCTTTCAAACAACTCATGACGAACATTGTATTCAGAGCTAATCTTTTGTTTTCTGTGTGGCGTATTGCAATATAGGTCTCAATTTTTTCTTTATTTGTCATTAGCTTCAGCATCATAGTATTGCAAAGTTCTGCTGCCGTTACTATAACTCGAAATTTTCGTAATTTTAACATCTCATGATTGATGTTTTTTTATTTATTGGTGTAATGTCTAGATCTTTTGAATTCCCTTTGTATCATTAGCCTCCAAGGAGGATTAACTGTATGATTAATTTAATAAACATTGTGCATTTCCGCCCCTAATCACGGTTGCTGCGTGAGCCAAATATCAGTCCTTCCTCAAGAAGAACTCTAGTTTGGGCTAGTTGGTTCATGATTCAACAGGAAAATGGCGCAAAAGACGTGGACAAAAGAGACAAACACGACAGGACCAGCGCCAACTTACAACTGAATTTTATTTCGCACCAAACCCGCCTTTATGTAGGCCAACACGCCCTAACATCCGTGTAATCACGCATCTTTTCTACTGCCTGTGCGACTCGGATCCCGGTCAACCTTTTGACGGGTGTCAATAAATGTTATTTCTCTCTCTCTCTTGAATGCCCCGCCGCGGTGGCTCAGTGGTTACGGCGCCCGGCTGCTGACCCGAAAGACGCGGGGTCGATCCCGGCCGCGTCTGCTGAATTTCTTGAAGGCGAAATTCTAGAGGCCGTGTGCTGTGCGATGTCAGTGCACGTTAAAGAACCCCAGGTGGTCGAAATTTCCGGAGCCTTTCACTACGGCGTCTCTCATAGCCTCAGTCGATTTGGGACGTTAAACCCCAATAAACCAAACCAAACCAAACCAAACTGTTTTCGTGTGACCATTTGTATACATCTGTGATCATTGGTCGTGACAGTGCCGTCGTCAGTCGTGAGCGATAAACCGGTTCCTCTGCGCTCGAAAATTCTTCCCATCGCCCATCCACCACTGAAGTCGTGGTCGAGTTGTGGTATATCACTCGAAATCAGCGAACAGACAAAAACAAATATCGACGGCAGCACCCGCACCGTAAGCACCTAGCGATTGCATACTGACTCCTTCCCAAAGCGCTTGGAAATTGTTATGAAGCAAAGCGGAACTATGTTGATCCCGAATGTCATTCGAACTGTCGAATGCAATTCGACAGAAATGCAATTAAATTATCCGCGTAGCACGGACATTATAATATAATCGCAGTACTAGTAGTAGCAGAGTTACCACACTGCGCTACTACTCTAAACTGCATTATATGCTATTTATTTATTTATTTATTTATTTACCGAATACCTGCGTCGCCTCGAAGGCATTATTGCAGGGGAGACAGTTTCAAAACAATGTATTCATTTTCACACAAAAAGCAACAAGAACATTAAGCGAAGTTAACATCAATGTAAAACAAAACAATAAGTGAACATTATTAAAGGTAACAGAAATCTTGAACAATAGTAGGAAAGGATTAGATTGTCAGGAATACAGTCGACAGTAAAAATCGCGATTATCAAAGACTGAAACACACTCTTCCGGCAGCAAGTTCCAGTCTTTCACAGTTTGTGGATGATTTAGAAAAACTGTTTGTGTTAGTATTGTATTCGCGCACCTTCTTGGAGTGGTCGTGCCGAGTCGAGACGTAAGTTGCGTCTCAAGAACATATGTTTTGACGTGAAGGATGCAAGCAAAATATCTACTTCGGCAACCTATTACATGCGAATTCTACTTCAGCTAAGATGCGACAGGTTTATGCAGGTATCATGCCTCGTCGAGAGCGCAAGTAAGTTTTTACGAGATGGTGCTCGTTACAAATATAATTATTTTCTTTCTCTCTTGTCAGAGTATTTTGAAAGTTATCTTGCCAATCTAGCAGGCGATACAACGTTGACCAACGTTTGCCTGTAGACTTTCAACACAGGATTGGTGATAGCAAACCGAGGATGATATAACCAGCTTTTTAAAATAGTATATTCTATTGCATCGTGGGAGGGAACAGCGCGAACAAGACGACAGACGAAGCATGAGGACACAAAGACGAGCGCTGACTCGAAACTGAATTTTTTATTGAAAAAAGAAAACATATATGCATCATAATCATGTGAACAAACAGAGCAACGAGCATTGGTCCGATATAAAGATCACATCGACAGCTGCGGGAGAACTTAGGGCCACGCTTTGCCACCAGATTTCTAATATTGACACAATACCATGTGCTTCCTGGAGCGCTATTAGAAGATATCTCAGTTGGTAAATAATACTATTTATGGCAGTGCTCCTGCCGCATTACTGTAAATTTTTAACGACTCCCTAACACAAGCACTCATTAGATGAGAACTTCGACCACACTGCCAATTGTAATGACTACTGGAAAAGCTTAGCTAGATTTTCAGTCGTAGAGGTTTCGTATTCATAGCCTATTAATGTGAAACTTGCAAATGCTTTCAAGTTCACTTGCAAATGGTCTGCATCAGCTGCCACGGAGGAACTCCCTCACTTTGCAGTCTTTTTTTACTTCTTGATCGAAATTATATTGTGCGCTTTTTCTTATCATTTATTTTTCTGTCTGTAATTTTTCAGTACAAATTAATCCTTTATACATGTTTTTCGTCCCAACCATTTTTGACTAATGGTTTGTGCTTACTACGGCTGCCGGATGAAATATATTTAATATTCGACCATTTAGTAGCCACATGGCTCTCAGTCACGGCATTCGTTTTTCCCGCCGTTGCACGAGCTGCCAACTAACGCTACTAGATTACCTGGTCAATTTGCAAACTCCGCTGCAGTTCGGCGCCCAAACGTGGCCCCATTCGGCTCCCTTTCGTGAGGTGGCGCTTTCGACGCTGTTGGCCCGCTCCGGCCGGTCTCTCGTCACACGAACTATCGCTACGAGAAGAGCCCACCGTGTTTCACACCACTTTATGCCGGTAATTCCTGTTCAGCGAAGATATTTCCACGAAAGGACACGAATATTATTATGAATGTGCAACTGCAGTGGCATTAAGGCTACGCGAACGGTCCTGGGCGGTAGAGGTACAGCCGGCCAAATCTTTAGCTGGCGTGAGCGATGGCCGCGTTTGCGGTGGTCCTGCTGCTTATAACGGAGCAAACTTGCGAAAATATGAAATCTAAACACAGGCTCATTAAGCCTGTGCTTAATATTGAACTTTCCGCAAGTTTGCTTCGTCGTGAAGCACTGGCGCGCAGAAAAAGCGGTCGTAGCGCACGCCAGCTAAAGACTTGGCCGGCTACATGATCGCGATGTCTGATTCATTAGCTATTTCGATGAGACATCTGGTTCTTGGTCGGGTATAGTTTTTTCTTTCATTTACTTCTCTACAAACTAAATGACTCTTTGCTTACGGCGAGCCACGACACGGTAAATGAGTCGCATGTCGCCGAAAATATCGAAACCTAAGGCCAAGTACCATCGGTTTGAAGCAAGACAGCCAACGAGGCATACGTGCTTTTTAAAGGGAGATGCAGGACTACCACCGTGAAACTTCGACGTTATTAAGGTCATAAAACGCGAAAAATGACGGTAATAGCAACAGGTCAGATTGAAAGCAGTTTATTCAATTCATATAGGAAAAAAAAACATACATTTTATTGGGAGCCACTTTTAATGGGCCAGTTACAAGAGACGTGCTTTTACAAGAGACGCGCTAGAGAAGAAGTGCATTCTTGTAGCCAAAACAAAATTCAGTATCTGACAAGTGAATGCCGACACGTGCTCAGCACAACCCAAGCGAGCAAGGCTGCACTTAACTAGCTCTCCCAGCACTTTCCAGAAAATGTCTGCAGCCATGGCGATGCTCAGTGTGAACTGCGGTCGCACATTACGTAGAAAGCTTATCTTGCCTTGGTTTGGGAGCAGACAGGTCGACAGCTCGGCCGCACTGACTCACGGACGCACAGCTCGCATGCATCGGCGCTGTTGCGCTTCTGTGTTGAGTTGCAGCCGGAGCCAACGCCGCACGAGCTGCGTCGCTCGAAACGCGATTATATAAATATGGCAAGGACACAGAGAAGCAGCGATCAACTTGCAGCGCAGTTTAACCCAAAAAGAAACGCCTGGCAAAAAAACGCTTCACTGCAGTCCTCGCTGACGTGGTCAGCGCGGCTACTTTATCGAGAAGCCGGTCAAACAGCTACGAGAGCGCCCCCGATCGGCGGTACAGGCAAGGGCGACATCCAGGGCGTCGAAGTTTGCAAACTGGGAGAGTAATCTAGTAACGTTGCTGCCAACTTCCGAGACAGCTGCGAAGGCGAGGCTGTTATCGGTTTATCGCGTGGGTGTTATTCTCGGCCGGCTTGTGCGCTTTGGCAGCTATGGAGCTTGGACGCTGACAAGACGCGCCTCTGTATTTATAGGTTGGTGAAATACCTTATTTGCCTTTTAAAAGAACGTACAGTCATGGAAAAATTTGGCGACACGCCGCAGCGCCGTTCTAAAGCTGCCTCTGGGACACTATGTGATGCGGTATGCGCGTCGAGGCTGCGCTGGACGACGAATAAGCGCATTCGCGTTTCATACGCGTTCGCTTGTCTTCCTGGTCAATGGTATAGCGTGATGCGCTGCTTATTGCGCTCTTTTCCGCGGGTGGCTGCTTTTCGCTGCTCGCGTTGCCCGAGCAATGTGCCTGTCGTGCTCGGCGCGGAGCCAGTCGACAATGACCACAGCGCACATGCACGGAGATCGCTGCCTTCATATCGCGTATTTTAGAAAAGTGGAGCATGTTCTGTTTTTCTTTCGGTAATAATTTCTAACTCGTGCTAGCGATAGCGGTCTCGTTTCCGCAAACTGCCCGCAGCGATGAAAACCTCTTCTCGACGAAGAAACTCGGTCCGTATGCTTCATCTGCGAGAGTTAGCGTGCACTTAAACGCATTCATAGTTTTCATGTCGACTGAAAGCCTAAATGAGAGAAAGAGTCATAAGCAACATACCATTGTCATGAAACATAAAACTGAGAAGGAGAAACAAACACGATCCAGGCATGAGGGTCATAGGGACAATTCTTAGTACTTGGTGAAATCGCCATCAACAGCGACCAACGCTTGCCACATGGCGTGACATCGATTCAAACAGGGAACGTAGCACATTTGTTTCCGTGCGAAGCCTTTGCCATCCTCTTTTCATCGCTTCCCACAGCGTGCATGCGCTGGCATTCCAAAAGTGGGAGCTGCTTAGGTTAGCTTTCATTAGGCCCCACATATTTTCAATGGGGTTCTTGTCGGCTCCCTTTGGAGGCCCCAGTTTCATCGTAAAGAGGATGTTTTCCTCACAGTGAGCAGTTCGCACAAACGAAGCCCCTGTCACATGCAAGTAGCTAGCAAATATGAGCGAAAGAAAAAAAAACAGACCGTTCTCCACTTCAATCCTAAAACACGCGATAAAAAGCCGGCGGGCCCCGTGAACGCGGGCTTTTATCGCTGGCGACTGGCTGCGCGCCGAGCGCGACGGCCGCATGGCTCGAGCAGCGTGAGCTGTTAACAGCGACTATCCACGCTCAAGCGCGGAATAAGCAGTGCTTCACGCAAAACGATCGACCAGGAAGGCAAGCGGACGCATGTAAGACGCCTAATCATCGTCCAACGCAGCCTCGACGCGCGCATCGCGCCGCCTAGTGTCCCAGAGGCGGCTTTGGAACGGCGCTCCAGCGTATGGCAAAATTTTGTCCATGGCTGTATGTACCTGTACTCGCCTGTAGCGCTTGCTGCGAAAAGTGCGTGGTGATGTTTTTGCCCTATGTTGCTTATCAGTTGTTGAGAGTTTTGAAAGCAGAGTTCGACGTGCAGCGACTGAGCTCAGGTAGGAATGGAAAAAACCGAGGAGAGCTTGGTGACATCGCGAAAACTCTAGGAGAGAAGGAGCCTAAGAGTATAAAAGAAATTGTTGAAGTGTAACAGACCTGGATACGAAACTTGATGCATTTGCTAAAGACCTTAAAATGTGGCAGGTTTCAAAGGTGACAGGTTCCAACGCCGAAATATGAAATTTGTTGAAGCCTGTGAATCTGTTAACCACCGTTAGCCAGTTCGATGAATTTAGAAAAATGTGGAAGGCTTACGGAAATAGCTAGCTGAGGTGAGACGTCTGGGCACCAATTGCAATACGGAAATCCAATGGCTCACCCTAGAGCTTCGAGAAGCTAAGCAGGAGATTGTAGAATTGAAGCAGTATAGCAGTAGCATAGATGCCAAAATCCGGGGACTACCGGTCATCGAAAACGACTTGAGTAAAACACGTTTTTGGGCAAGTTGGTAACATTCTTGATTCATATTGCAGCGAAGAAGCACACACACACACAAAGAAGAAACACGCAAAAAAAAAGCAGCGTTCATCCGTGTTTTTTTTACGTGTTCCTTCTCTGTGTGTGTGTGTGCTACTTCGCTCCAATATGAATCAAAAACATGAAAAACGAAGGCACGAGAAAGAAGGTCGGGATCATTGCCCTCACCCTGCCTCCATCACGGAAGATATCGATGTAGTGCGCCGTCTGCGATCGAAAGATAAAGGCAAGCTTATTGTAGTAGGGAATTTCTGTACAAAGGCGGTCCGGAAGAGGTTAATTGCTGCGGCTAAAAAAAAAAAGATTGAATCCTAGAGATCTTCGCTTTGAGGATGACGAACCTGTGTACATCACTGAGCATCTCTGAGCAAAAAAGAAGCCCTTGCTCAGCAAAGCTTGTCACCATAAGAAGGGAAAGAGCTGAGAGTTTGGATAGATATGGAGAAAATCTTGATGCGGAAATCTTAGAAATCACCTATCCTAGATATCACGTCAGAAGACGAACTGGTGAGAGTGAATTGAGTTAAGCAGGGGTAAGATTTTGTTCCCGTAGAAAACAAAACAAACAAACGAACCTTACACAATTACTGAAATAGAAAAACTAATATAAAACGAAGATACACTCTCGATACTGCATTGTAATGTGCGCAGCCTACGTAAAAATTACAAAGCATTGATTGGGTATATGTGGCGCCATAACTCTAGTTTTGATTTAATAGCCGTGAGCGAAACATGGCTGAGGGACAATGAGACTGTCTTATTACCCGGCTATAAATTTTCCTCCTTCCCACGTGATTCACGCGTAAGTGGTGGTGGTGTAGGAATATACATAACACAAGACATTGCTTTTCAGGTAGTGTCTACAGCTTCAGTTAGTGACCTTGCTAAAGAATCACTTTTATCAAACTTTCAGGTGGCGCAATAGTCGCAGTGATACACCGCCTCCTAAGTTCCCCATTAACAGTCTTCACTGAGAAGTTTGAAACAAGCCTTACTGTTTACTCTAAGCCTTACTAAGCAAGCCTTAAGAAAAAAAGATAATTACTCCTTTCTAATCCAACAAGCTGATGGTAATACTGCAAAAATGCGGAATGTAGTGAATGATGCCAGCGGCCTTCGATATAGGCAATACATATTACTTTATGTAATCGACCAGGCTGTGATGGACACGTTCAACAATAACTTTACAAACATGGGGCCTCTCTTAGCAAAGCAGTTAGCTTCCATATCTGATCCTAATATTCCAAAAACCTTTGTTATAAACACTTTTGTAATGAAGGAGCTCTAGTTCAGCGAAATAGTAAATGTGGTTAACGGACTTCAAGTAAATGAAGACGTGGCACTCGAAGGTATCCCTGTAAAAATATTTAATGAAAACATTGATATTTTAGTCGTGCATCTATTACACCTGTTGAGTCACTGTATTGAGAGCTGAATTTATTCTGAAAAACAAAAGGTAGCTAATGTGATGCCTATTCGTAAAGATGGAGAACGGACGGGATCAAGTAACAATAGACCAGTTTCGGTCCTCGGTATTATCAATACAATTTTTGAAAAATCTCTGTGTGCACATGTACGAAAATTCTAAAGCAGGTATAGTACTGCAATAAGGGAGTAATTACTCCCTTATTACAAGTCTACTCCACCTTGCGGGATTCCCCTAAATATTTGACAAAAGTACAGTACTATGAGCGCCAGCCAGCACGGCTTCAGACGGCAGAGATCAAGAGAATCTGCTGTCCTGGTCTTAATGGAAACCTCGAACAGAGGGCTCCACGACAACAAGCTTGCTTTAGATAATAAGAAGGCCTTCAATACCGTTAATTTTGCCCTCGTTCTTCATGAGCTTTATAATTACCGTTTTGGAGAAAATAGCAAGCTGATTTACCACTTATCTCACGAACCTCGAATAGTATGTTCTAATGAACAACTTGATCTCGGTACGACAGGTCCTGGTGGCTGGGGTGCCACGGGGCTGAGTACTGGGACCAATCTTTTTTGCCCTATACGCAAGACGACTTTCCGTCAACCTTAAAACGTTCCCAAGCATTATTGTACGCTGATGACACGGCGTCAATATTTAGAAGAGACTCAATAGCAAAACTAAACAGAAAAATAAACGACGATCTAGTTATGGTCCTGGTGACCATAATTATGGCGGCCATTAGTCATGGTGACCAACCAGCTCACTGTTAATACTCAGAAAAGAAAATACACTGTGCTCAATTCCAGGGGAAAAATATTAACTACAACGTTATCACCTTGTATGTAAACAATGAGCCGATGCAACATGTAACAAGTTTTCAATACCTAGCCTGCATTTCGATTCTTATATGCACTGGAAATATCATGTAAAACAAGTTCTTCAAAGCGCGAGAATGATTTCATTTCCGTATTCTCTGTATACTACATTTTGCTTTTATACACAGCCAGTTAAATTAGTGCATAAAATCTTGGGCCAACAAGCAATCCACGTATCATGAACCCGTAGTACAACTACAAAATAGACGCTAAGAATTACGACATATTCGATATACACTTGCCTCTGCAAGCCACTTTTCAATGAGCCTGTATTTTACTTCTATAATATATTTATACTCTAAAAGCAGAAGAGACAAGTTCACAAAATAGTGAAATTCAATGACCCATTTCACCATAGTATCTTTGTAACTCCTAAAAGGGACACTAGAGCAGCAAGTACAAACCATTTTAATTAATGTGCGGCAACAGTTACGGGAAAAGACTGATTGAATTCAATGGTCCCCTAGTGGGGATTGGCATTCCTAATGATGTTGAAATAAAAATTTAATTTTCACAATTTTCACAATTTAATTTTCGCAGATGACACTACGCTCGTCTGAACTTACCCGAGCTTACCCGAGTTACTACCCGAGCTTACCCCAGTAACTCGATCGTCTAAGCTCGGGCAGCAACTCGGGTTGCTAGGCAACGACACAGGATCATACGTGCCGTTTTTGCCAATATGCTTGTGGTGTTAGCTTGTGGTTAAGCGGTTGGTTTAGCTCGTGCCGGCTCCCTGGCCGGCACGGCGCACGGCGCCGTTATGAGCTGTGAACCCCAGCGCCTCTGCGAAGGTGGTGCCCTCTGGGTGTGTAGGCGACAGGCAGCAGCGCCGCGGCGCCATCTGTTGGAGCGCAGCTGATGTGGTTGCTAACCAATAGCGACTGAAGGTCGTTCGGTAGCCGCACCGCCGCAAGCACACGCGACCAGCCGAGCTGGGCTCCAGTATTGTTGCTTTCGCAACAAAAATATATATGGGGGTAAAACGACATCTCAGGGCTAACTGTGCAGACGCAGTTTACCTTCAATTATCCTTTGTGTTCTCATATTGCTTCATATCAATGGCACAGGGACTGCGGGGGAAAAACGAGTAAAAATCAAACGATTAGCTAAATATCGCTTAGTCTATGATTCAGCAGCTCGTTACAGTTAGCTAGTGTCTTCATTCCTTCAGTAGATGGCGTGAGAAAATGCAAATGCAAAAATAATTCTGAACCCATTACCACGATTATAAAATAATTTACTTTCGTTCCAGCGCGCTATTTGTAAAAGTTCGTTTATAAATGTATGTAGCATTAAATATGTATTGGTGACTAAAGCTCATGCCATAAATTGGGACTCGAATGTCGAATCGGTACATCAGGAGCTTTTAGAGCCTATGTTTTTTAAAAGCATTGTTGGCAAAAGCACCTAATGACGTCAAGCGATTGGCCTAAAAAACTTTCGACCAGTGCTGGAGTAGGGTTCAGCTGCCTAGAATCTTCAACAAAGGACGCGGCGAAGCAATCTAATGAAGCTACAAACACTTTCCGCTAGTTTTGATGTAGCAGGTATAGGCGGCCCGATTTTGTTGCCGAAATACGCATGTCTGTAAACTTGAGCTGCTCAAAACTAAGAGAAAAAAAAAAACAAACATTTTATTTATTGTACAAATTACTGCGTTAGGAATTAAAGGCAAATAGGTACGGGTACTTGTATCCTTCGGTTAAATTTCGCTCGAAATTCGACTTTGATGTAACAATGCGGCCTTACTTTTGCGCACAGTGTGATATTTAATTTCTTATTTTTATTCGTGTTGTACATGTTTACAGTATTACAGCCCTTGAAACAAATCGTGAGCTACTTTTTTATCCCAGATAATCTGTTGTTCACTATGTTCCGTACTGCGATGTATATCTTTTGAATCTTTTTCATTAGCTCCAGCGACATTGCTTTTGAATGTAACGTTTGCATTACTCTAATGTCTGTTTCACATGCAAGCGAAAACGCTAGCGAATCCTGCCGCTACGGCGAAAAAACCTGTTGCGAGTCGTCGTGGCGATGAGCGCCGAGGTTCCAACAAGTTGGAAATTTTCGCTGTTACGCGCTGCTCAATCGTTCACTCGCTTTCATGTCAACCAGCGTTAAGTCTAAATTTTCGTCGTTGTCGCGTCTCGTATTTGAAGTTTTACCATTAACTACTGTTCTTGACTTTTGAATTGTTAGCTCTACTGGTCGTGTTTCCATCTTCCGAGTTATGCTGATTCCACGCATAGAATCCAAGGTGGCGGGCCCCATAGCAACGACATTGTGTTAGAGCGTTAAGCTCTATTTCTCGTGTTTCAGGTCTCAGCGTTATGCGTTAAACAGAAATCGTAACCAAGTTGTTGCCATGGTAACCGAGGTGGTTACATAGTGGAATACATTAAGGAGAGGCGGCAGCGTGGTGCTCAAGCACGACAAATAGAAATTAATTTCTGTTGATCCATTATATAGTGTATGCCTGTCAAGCAGGTATCAAAGTCGGGCCACTTAGTGCCGACGCCCGTGTAAAGCTTGTGGGCTGACCATTTGAGGCAGAATGTTCCAGATGGTTTCGTACAATTCAGCATTTCGTGCAACGTAAACTCACTCGTTAAGTTAGGACCTGGCTCGCAGCACGGACTCTAACCGGCGGCATATGTTAGTTCTATTAACGCTCGACATTCGATCGCTGCCTTGGCGTCGGCTCAATTTTTTTTGCTAGTTACATGCACAGGAAAGGTTGCTTTGCCGGAATACTTTGAAAAAAGCGCACGTACTTTGGCACGATATATCGAAATTTTATTGAGCCACAGCACTGAGGATAATTGCGTCTTAGAAATTCTAAAACTACTACTAACGACGGGGTGCAAATCTCTAATTGCAGTGAGGAGCCTAACTCTGCTAGTTAAAAAAATAATTCTTTAAAGTTAGTTAACCAGATTACTGAAGGCAATTCTCAAGTTTTCTCATGGCCGCCAACATTGCTAATACTATGCCATAATCGTCATATTTTTACCATAAAAAGCCTATTTCGAAAATTTTTGAAAGTCTTGAGTAAAACATTTGCTATATGCCAGTTGCCGTCTTCCTGGCTCCGGTATCGATAACCTACAAAGCCTCAATCGCATGACTTTTGAAAATAACTTTAGTTCTTCAGTTTTTATCTGTGTCCATGATTTTAATTCACCAGACATTCATTGGCCGCCTATGCAGTGTTCCACGAGAGAAACCAGAGTATGTAGAGAGCTTCTTAACTTCTCGCTAATCTTCGAACTTATCCAGGCAAATAGTTAAGCGAGTCGGAATTATGCGCTCCTAGATTTCGTTTTTCTATCTTCTGATCTAATTAATAAAGGTTACAAGTATGATTTATTCACGACATCTCTGATCTAAAATCAATTCTTTTCTCTAACACATGTGCCCTTAATAACGCACAGTTTTTCTTACTTCAGTTCGCTACTTTAGCAGAGCTGAGGATGTTTCAATCACTGACTATCTGGCTGATTGCTTTAATGATTTCTTGCTCTTGACTTGCTACAAATGACGTCGATGCCCTTGATCATTGCTTTGAGAAAATTGTCAAAACATGTATTGATCACTTTGTTCCCATTAAGACAAACAGAAAATTCCTAAATTGCGATAGATAAACCAAGAAATTTTACACTTCCCTTATCGGCTGCAAATACGACGTTTGAAATCGTTCAGAAAACCGGAGAGCATAAATCGTATTTAACCAGCAAAGGAAGAACTTCTCGTCTCGATCAATTCAGCTATGAACTGCTATGGCGTTGGGCTAAAAATTTTTCTAACGATTAATCCTAAGAAGTTTTGGTGTACTGTTTCGCGAAAGGCCACTCCATCCAATATGTTGATACAAAATGACTTAGATTATTCAGTGCCCTAAGAAAATTTCAGACGCCTTCACATTTTTCCAGTCCCTTTTTACCCCCCCCCCCATGTAGTGCCCGAAAGGGCCCTTAGGGTAAATAAATGAAATGAAATGATAATCGCGTATTCCCGTCGTTACTTGTACTTCTTCTCCAATTAGTAATTTAGAACTTTCTCGACAGGGAGTCTTACATTATATTAGGCTTCGGTACTATGAAATAAATTTTATGGCCATTGCGGCATTCCTAATACATTTTTATTTCGGTATTTGTTATGGACAGTTTGCTGTTTGCAAACCAAATTCAATGAATCCCTTGCTTTTGATACCGTTGTTGCCTCTTGGAAGTTGGTGTAAGTGCACCCTTTATTTAAATCTGGTGACAAAGAACTTCTATGCAACTATAGGCCCATTTCGCTAACATCCTTGTTGTGTAAAATTCTGGGAAATATCATTCACAAACAAATCACAGAGTTACAGAAACGAATAACATTTTATCTGGTGTTCAACATGGCTTTAGGCGGTGGTTTAGCACAGAAACAAAATTAGCTTATTTCGTCCATAACATTTCTTCTAACTCAGATTGTGGTAATGAAGCTTATGTAATATTTATAGACGTCTGTAAAGCTTTTGGTACTGTCATTTGTTCTAAACTCTTGTTCAATTCAAAGCTCACATAAAAAAGTCTAAGTTTGGTAAACTGGATAACTATTTTTTTTTCTGCCCGCTCTCTGTGAACGACATTCAGCGCAGGCGAATCCTAAATGGTTCCACTCTCTTCTTGTATTGACCAAAAGTTTAGGGGAATCCCCTAAGGTGGAGTAGATTTGTAAATAAGGGAGTAATTGTTCGTTGACGTCCACCCCAGCGCAGCTGTGCTTGGGTGGACGTCAATGAGTAATTTCTCCCTTATTCTCTTCTTGTGTGCCTCAAGGTTCTGTCGTAGGAACCTTACTCTTTGCTTTAATTAATGATCTTCCGAATATTATCAAATCTAAAATTCACCCGCATGCAGGCGATTGCGTCATATATGACATCATTCATTCCTCCGAGGATATCACTGATCACATTTTCACAATAGGACAAGGACTGGCAAATAAGCATTTATCGTAAGTCATATCATGACATTTTGTAACAACTCGCGCTCTGTTTTTGCCTGTTCATATGATAGCCTATCAGTAGAAGGGTATTTGAATATAAGCATTTGCGCATAAATTTTACGCCTAACACATTTCGGTGGAAGCGTATTAAGTTCATTTTGCAGGAAAGCCCTCCTGAAACTAAGGTATTTAAGAGCTACTTTAGCTGAAGCTGCAAGAGAACAAAAGTTCTCTTTGATGTAAGAATTGATGTAAGAATCCTTAATCTACCCCCTAATTGATTACGCCTACGTTACATGGAACACTCATAAACAAAAAATATTACCAAGATCGAAAGGGCTAAAAAAACGTTGCCTTCGTTTCTTATCAGTGCCGTATCAATTTTTTGCCAAGTGCCGTCCTTCCTTCATTGCATAACTGCGTATTTTATGATGTCATTGGCACTTATATTAAATAAGTTGATTGACCTCACTGAATTATAATTATTTTGTTTCTTTGCTGGAATTGTTGCATTTTGGTGGCTAATTGATTGCAGTCTTTACATATCTTTCTTTTTCTATGTACACCCATCCCTCCTGCTGCAGCTGCGAATGGAGCTGCAGGCTGTAAAAATAAAAAAAATATAATATATGCATATATTAAAGCGCACGTCACTCTGTATACAAAAGAGTCGAGAATGCCAGCCAGCTTTTTCTACAAAGAGGACCGTGTGCTGGTGTTTGCACACAAAGAGTTCTCTGCTGGGTCCTCATTTATTTTTGTAGATGAATTTCCATTGACGGCTTACTTCTGCGCTTGTGCTTCCTGTTGCAGTTATCTGAATACCAGCAATGAGCAGGACGGCCAACGAGAAGCCTTCAGACCAAAAGCTGCCAGAGTTCCTGGAGGTTAGGTTGCTTATTTATTTATTCGTCCTTTTTTAAGCAGCATGTGCTTCCAGGGCACATTCTTGGCATTCGAACGATCATCGTTCCTGACCAGCAGGCAGGCCGATGCTCGAACTTGACCCGAACCTGAAACTAAAAATTGCCGAAACATTGGAATTTCCATGAACAGAGAATTTGGGAAAGCAAATCTTCACTCCGCTAAAGCCTATTGAAGCGAAATCAAGTGCGCTGACACCGGGCATATTGTTATACATGGCTCTCTGCTCGGCACGAATATGCAAAAAAGATGTTGAGGTTTTGCCGACCACGCTGAATACGTAGGTATGTCTTACAGCGTTTTTCATGGTGAAGGTGAAGTTTCACGCTGATTCCAGCTACTCGGCATAGTTAGTTAACAACGCTAATAAAGCATTACATTTTTGGTTCGGGCTTTTTTATTCACAAAATTCGGGTGAAGTGTTCTCTCTTTTTATGACTGCAACCTGACTACCAGCTTGCAAAGCTGACGTGAGAAATGCAGACTGCGTATGCGGAAGCCAGTTCTGTTGCTGAGAAGTTATGGTCTATTCGGGTTCACAAAGATCAAATAACCGCCTTTGACTTGGCACGTGTTATGCAGGCGACCCTGGGAGGACCCGCGAACCGCCAAGGAAAGAATAGATTCCCACAGTTTCGCCAATATTTTGAAAAAAGTGCAAATGCAAATTTGAGTCCTTTGAAAACCTCCCGCCATTGTTTGCTCGTGGTCTAAGCACAATCTAATCCATGCAATGCTTTTATCTAAATCTGTAAAGGTTTGTTTTATTACTGGTTTGTGGCACGCTCTCGTCTGTAAAAAGAAAGTCAGTCGATTTGGGTAATTAGGCCAAATGCGGCCAGATGCGCTAGCTTGATGCGTTTTGGTTCTGCTCTGCTCTGCTAGGGTAAGTTGGTTGCTGGTGCATGTTCTATCGTACACAAGTGAAGCGAGGACATGGCAACACCTGTCATAGCACCTGCCTTATGCCACTCCACCCCTGCTCACCTGCCACCAGCTACGCCTTCCAAGTAAGCCACCCGGAGGTCAGGTGAGCAGTGGCACAAGGCAGGTGCTATGACAGGTGTTGCCAACACTGGGACTTGGGTTTTGTTGCGACCCAGGTTGATATTCCCGAGCAGCCTCTAGCAATTAAATGGGCGTCCGCCTGCCACGCTGGGCAGGTGAGCAGCCTGCCAGAAAACGTATTTCACACATACAGAGAAAGACAGACAAACACACAGCGGCCATATGCAGGGAATGGCCACTATAAGTGGTAGCGCACTAAAAAGCGATCTTTTTTTTCTAAACATATTCTCTTCCATGAAACATTCTCGTCCTTCTTTTTACGCACATAACCAGGCCCCGGAATGGTATTCTATCGCATTCACTGAAGTTATCTGGAATGACTCATGCCCCAGTTGTCGGATTAGAAACCGACCGCGGCGACCGCGTTTCGATGGAGGCGGAACGCAAAAGGCGCCCCTATGCTGTGCGATATCAGTGCACGATACAGATCCCCCGGTGGTCGAAATTATTCCGGAGCCCTGCATATGGAACCTATCTTATTTCACTCCTTCCTTTATATCTTTCCTTGCGGCGCGGTTCAGGTCTCCACCAAGACGTGAGACAGATGCTGCACCATTTCGTTTTATTAAAAAGCGATTTTCGCGCAGTATTTCGTGCTTAGCGCTTCTAAAGCACCGGAAATTTTTCTTTCGTCTTTGAAATCTCAGACGTGGGAGCATGGAGCTCACACTTCAGAAGCATGACTATTGTTTCTGTGTGGTGTAAAAGAACATTTTTTCTTCGGCTTTTGACAAGTGGATCAAGACAGTGTATAAGATTTTTTCGTGCCAATTTTTTCGGCTGTGTTTAGAGAGTGTCACTTATATAATAAGCACTTCTGAAATTCTCCAGATTAGCGGCGGGCAACAGCTATATTTTGGTAAAGGCTTGTATGGTATTTACAAACTGTTCTCATGCTCTTTTTCAGGAGAAACTAAAAAATCATGTACATTTCTTGGATAATTTGTATATGCAAAGCGGCTTTTACAAGGAGTGCTTAGCTTGGAATACGTTCAAGCACATGTCGCCTCATTTCCCAGTATTGCCTCTCTCTTGTGACGAACCGAAATTCGATGATACTATGAAAGAAGGAAGACACTGCCACTTTGATGATGCCCTTGGTGAGTTGATTTTGCGCTTAAGTTGCGAGTATACGGTAATTAATTTTCCTATTAGAGATATACCACTATGAAAGAGCAGGCGCTAATCTTTTCAAGAGATACTAAAACTCTTTGACGTTGTCAAATGTGTTTCTTTGTTGCAGCCACTGTTGTTTTTCACTAAATATCTGATCCTTTTGGCTATTATCTGATATATCATTACTCTCATGTTTACTATAGCGGCGAAAAAATTTATCATCTGCTGGACAGTTTTGCAGCAGTTCTTTCACATCGTTTTGTGCATGTCAAATTTCATCTCAAAAAAGCCCTAAAGAGAGTTTTTTTTTTGAAATCCGTGATAATAAGGAGTTACCCAGGCAAAGTCACTTCTAGCGGTACGTAGAATTGGATGAATTGGGGCAAAGCCAGTCATGTCAGTGAATCTGACGCCAAGTGTTTCGACGTTAAAAAGCCCTCCGCAGAAGGAATAGTGCACTTTGACCCCACCACCCCGTAGAAGCCAAGTGAATGCACCGGCGGTAATCAGCAGTTGCTGTACTTATCTCCCTTCTCACCTCTGGCTTTGCTGTCTGCTCTTGCCTTCAGCTCATTCCTTCGTTCCTTGTGCCTAACGTTAGTATTGCAGGGAAAGAAACTTTAGTGATATCGTACTGAGCTTAAGCGACGCTCATAGTTAGCAGTGCAAAAAAACGAGGACCAAAGCGAACAAGGAGACACAACACAAGCGCAGTGTAAAATTTGTGTCTCCATGCGCTGCGCTTGTGTTGTGTCTCCTTGTTCGCTTTGGTGCTTGTTTTTTTGCGCTGCTAAGTATGAATCCACACCAACTAGCCCAACTTTCTGTACTTATTAACTACATTTCTTGTTCAATGGGTTCTTTTTCTTGTGTAACTTTAAAAAAAAAATAAAAAAACTGCGCTTGTGTTGTGTCTCCTTGTTCGCTTTGGTCCTCGTTTTCTTTTGCGCTGCTAAGTATGAATCCACACCAACTAGCCCAACTTTCTGTACTTATTGACGCTCTGGAGCTCGCCTTGCGAGGACCTGAGATCCTGTCACGCTCTCCCGTTGGAATCCGTAGTGAATGGCTGCCTCTGCTGCTAATATCATTTGTCTATAGGCTGCCCCTTCTAGTGTGAAACATTGCCGCCCTCTCGAAAGTGGAACACCTGTGGAAATTCTTGGTTTTTTACAGCACCCGTTCCTGAATTTCGCGTCGTAAAAGTATGTTATGGGGGTCGGCGCAACCGGTTTTCGGTTTGCATTGGGAACCAGATGGAGGGTGGTTACAGTGCAACGAGGTAGGTATGACGTGAGCAGAGAAATGCATATTTGGAATGGGATTACCAGACGAACCATCCGGAGGTTGGTTTAGCTGGAACTGGAAAGAGTAGGGTACTAGGAGAGTGCAGGAAACTCCAACCGCAGAACTGTTGCCCTGGAAGGAGCAGAGCGTTGCAAGGATCGGTGGTTGCAACGGAAATCACCCGGAGGGTATTTACCTCCGGTTTTGGAAGGACGAGGTCGATTGCTGTGGAAGGAGGCTTTATAGCGAGAGTGTAGGAAGGCGTAGAGGATGGTTACAATGGCAATGGCTCACACGGTGGTTACCGTAGAGGGAGTAGGGTGTGAAGAAAGCAGAGATATCCCCAACCGGCGGATGATGCCCATGGAAGAAGCAGGGCATGGCAAGTGCGTAAGAACACACCACTGCTGCATGGTTGCCATGGGAAGCAACCGGACGGAGGGTTTCGTAGAGGCAGAAGGGTCGTTGCCGTTGAAGGACCGTGCGACGAGATGAGGAGAGTATGGCGAGAGTATAGGAAGCCGCACCACCGTAAAGATGCTGACCATGGTAACTGTAGAAGGAGGAGTAAGGGTGTGGTAAGAGCGGTGGAATGCAGTATTATTCATCTGTGGCAGTTGCTGCGAAACGCGTCGTCCCAGGAGAGGATCATCGGCAGCGCTGCGCTTCTAGAGCGGCGGTCTGGAGAGGGGACCTAGGCTAAAAATGACGATGTGTGGAAGACTCAAAACAGCGCCTTAGAGCTATGCAGATGTAAGGTCGCCCTCAACTTCTCTACCAGAACGTGCTGTAAACTATGGTTGCCTTAACAGCTGTCACTGAATGTCGCGTTAACTAATAGTAACTGTCCTAACAATTTTAGAGCGCAGCTCTTAGGCGCCCGTTTCTGCGTTTCGCGGCGTAGCCGTCGCCTTTGCCGTCACCGTCGCTGTTGTCCGTTGTACCCAGCAGTGGACACCCTTTAAGCTGCGAAAGCAATGGAGCGGGAGCTTGGAAAGGAGAAAGTAAAAGCGCAACCTCCTCCCCTCCTCAGCTACCGGCGCGCCAGTGGGGGGCGCTGCTGTGCATAGCAAGTGTGACGTCACACGGTGGTGGTAGAACGAGCGCACGCGCGTCGGCGGTGGTAGCTAGAGATGTGAAGGCCTGAAAAAAACATTGCAATTTTGAAAAAAAAAACGTTTTTTTTCGTTTTTTTCAGACGAGGAGAAATGGAAAGAAACATCGAAAATTTCACAATGCAATTGCAAGGTTTTATGATTGCTTGCTTTTAGTTTAGGTTTTTGTTCTTGCTTTGAAAACCATTACAGCGTGCATCGTTGAACAATTGGAGAGCAGTCGTGATCGCTGTTGTCAGGTAGTGCTTTTAAATTGTTCGTGCTGCGTACGCGGGTTGAAGGCCAGGTCACGTATAAGATCCAGGCTTGACTTAAAAACATACTAATACTTGAACTCATGGCTAAAGTAGAACAAAATGGCTGCAAATTCTACAGCGCTACACATATGGCATAAATAACATAAGCTGCTGTGCACGTAAGCGGTTTTAGCCAAATACAAGCCTAGCTTCTTGATTTACACCGCAGCAGAGTACAGGACATCTGCAGGAATTTGGTCCAGGACAGGGGTCTTCAGCGAAGCACGTGGCCCCATCTACCTGGTGGCAAGACCTTTGCACCAACCAGCCGCTAACTTGTCTGGCTTGCCGACTGCTGCAGATACCACCATCATCCGCCAGCTGCGAACGAAACTAGTCCCGTTTCGGAAACGTCCATACAAGTATTCGCTACAGGCTTTCAGGGGAACGCGTTCAAAAGCTTGTGTATGTGCAGTCGAACCTAGCTGTGGACGCAGCTTCAATCCATGCTGCTGCGCGTAGTGCCGCATCCAGCTACAGTGACTCTGAGTCCGTTATAAAGTGACTTATAGATCAGTTTTTATGTTCCCTTCTTTGGCGTAATAGTACAACAAGTTCGTTCCACAAATATGATATTTATGTCTCCATATTCGCCCGAAGTGCAAATCATTATTTATCTTCTCGGTGCAATAGAACAAGAAGTTCGTTTCACAATATTGACATCTATAACTGCATATTCGACTGAACTTTGGAGCACTAATATTGATCGTTGTGCTGTTGCAAATAAATCTGTTCTTGTCACGTTTTGCAAAATTTCCTATTTTTCATGAAAAAAACCCTGAAAAAAAAACGGTTTTTTTTTTCATGCCATTCAAAATTTCTTGAAATTTTACATCTCTAGTGGCAGCTACACTGCCGCTCATTCGGCAGACGTCTCTTTGCAGTCGAGTTAGTGAGATGCATGGCTCCGAAGCGACCCAGTGATTCCGCGCCAAGCGGTTCGGGGAAGCGGCAGTGGGTTGACCACAAGGCTTTAGCCAAGCACCCATTAGAATTTCCGAAGTGACTTCGGTATTTTTTTGAGGAAAGGAAATGCGCAGTTTCTTCCACAGCTGCGAAACCAATAGAGCTGGGGCTTGGAAAGCAGAGGTAAAATTTGTGAATTGGTGTTTGAGGTAAGGACATGCGCAGTATCTGTCTCGCACATCTCGGTGGACACCGGAACCAGAGGGAAGGCGCATGACTGCCCTCTTGGAACAGTCGAGACCTCAATCGTGCTTTAAGCTACGTGGCGGTAGTGACAGATGTTCGCTGCATGCTTTAGCATTGACAACGTTGTGCCAGAAACGCTGCCACCTGCCAGGGGGCAGGGTGGGTGAGGGCTTTAATGTAGATACAAAGACAAGCGGGAATTTCTTACCACTTATGCGTTAGAACATCCCGTTCCTCTCGCTCGTAACGGCTCCTACAGCTATGACAACCTCTCGAAATACTTGCGCAGACCTCGTCTTTGAGAACCAGGCATTGGTGCAGCAAATCGAGCATATATCCATCTATTTTTCCGACCACAAAGCTTTCTTCATGACAGCCAAGAACTGTTAGTGGAGTGTTTCTTGAAGAAGGAATATGTGTGAAAAATAGCAAGTTGTGTGTAATTGTACATACATTTCTTGCTCGAATTCTTTGCCTCAATCAATCGAAAAGCTGAAACAGCTGATGAGCTGCGCCCACATTTTGCATTAGGAAGTAACCTAATCGTCGGCATTTTTTTTTTAGTACAAGAAAACTTCCCGCGCCTGAGTTGCTTTGGGACGTTAAACACGAATAAACCAAACCAAACCATATCTCATCCACAGTGACACAGAATACAAACTTGGTAGACTTCTAAGCGTTCCTAAAATCAAAATTCCCTAAATACAGAATTGAATAAGCTTACAGGGTGATTAAAATGAGCAGCACGAATGTTCTCGTACAAGTCCGGTATCAACCACGATGCACAATAGCTTCAAAACTAGAATGCTTCAAAAACATCACAGCAATTACAAGAGGTACCCCCTTCCTCTTTCTAGTTAGAACTCAGTGAGTGTTGCCTCTCCCTCCCCCCAGCCGCTATCGCACTGGCAGCCTGGAGCTGACGGAATCAATCTTTATTATCAGCATAAATACGTCCATTGAAATACAAAGGCCATCTTTCATAACAATCAAAAAACCTTTCCACTTATCGCTGTAGACTTTGAAATCTTCAAAACAGTTCACGACTGGAAGAGTTGATACATGTCACTACACAGAGCGTTTAATTCTCTCCGCCCATTTCAATCTCTGTTACGCTTAGCCTCAGTTTTAACCCATTCTATTAGCTTAAGACATCTCCGTTTTTTTTCCTTCGAAATACATACCTTCCAATGGCAATTTCTTCTGCTTGACTTCAAGTAGTATACCACTTCGCTGCTTTTCTTTTCTTGGTGAATTCTGCTATTTCCACATTTTTGGATTTACAACCATCATTTTTACTTTGAACAGCTCACTGCGTTATCCGCCTTCTTGAGTTCAATCATTTTTCATAGCCTTCAGGTTTTTTCCCCCTAGGCAACGTAGGTAAGTACATGTAAGGTATAGATGTTAAATACTTTAATCTTCAGGCAGTAAATTTCAGGTCCTCTTTCCTCCTTCCTCGCACCAGAGGTGCCCCGCCAGAGACGGTTTGTTCCAACTGGAAAACTGAAGCGTTCCTTTGCACCAGGGGTCCCCGTCAGAGACGGTCTCAATATCAGTTGAGATGCAGGGGTAAGGCGAACACTTGAAGTTTATGTACAGCTATTTACATTGCATACAAGTTCAGGCACTAGAGACAAATTAAACAGCAAAGAGAGACAAAACATCAAAAAGGTGGAACTGGCTAACACTAGGGGAGGCCCCTACTCGGCATAGCCGAAGATGCATAGCATCTCACCTTAGCCCAGAACCCCGCTTCCGGCTCCGGGGCCCGGTTTTAAAGCCCTAAAGGCCCGGCCCACCTTTGGTAGCTTCCAATCATGTTGCACTCTTAACATGATTGGCTCTTCGAGGGCATGGCCAGCCCTCCGGCTTCTACAAGGTGAACCACCCTCTCTACCACAAAAAAAAAAACACATACACATTCGTGCCAGCACGTGCGCGAATCGGTACCGCGGAGCGGGGGGACACCCGTAGTTCCCGGCGCGTTCGCGAGCGGCCGCGTTCCAAGAAAGGAGACGCTTCGCTTTGAACGCCCCCAGCCACATTCCGATGACCCCGCGTACACTATCAATCCCTTACACGCCCTTCCCAAGATTCTACAAAGGGCTCAAATGCCACTTTTAGAATTACAGCAACCAGGGATCGGTCCAACTCATGAAATCGCCGCGAGGGCGACGTGCACAGAGCAGTTACATATCGTGTCATCACAGGCAAACAAAACCTGACGCAAAATGCACACGCGCAAGAACAAAACAAGCGAAATGCACACATTCAAGTACGCGTGTCACACAATCAAGTACAGCGCCTTGACTGAAGTCCAAGTTGCCGCGCTGCGACGAGTTGCACCTGCATGCACACACTCGTGCTCGCGAATGAGCACACATGCACACAGACACTCGCAACCGGAGCGTTCACTGGCACTTATATGGGGTCCGAAAGCAGCCACGTGAGCCTCCTTGGTCGCACCGAGCGTCCCCGTGTGCGTTCGAGCCACTACGTGTTAATCAACCCGATTAACGCCTGACGGTCACTCACTCATTAGGCTGGTGCCACAACGGGGCAAGAATTAAAAAATTGCTGCCCACTAGGATCGAAAACGTCCTGATCCTCGAAAAGTCCAAATACCTCTGCACGCGACACACTTGAGGGCAAGCTTTCTCCGGCGCGCCGGTTCGAACCGCGTACTGCGTAAGGAACATAGCCCCTGTCCAGTCTAATCATATCAGTGCGACCACTTTTGCCACACGTGATTTGGCGTTCTGCAGCACGGAACGTACTGTTCCCCGCGACGACTTGAAAGTGAATGCCACGCACCTTCCTCCTGTTACTCTGCCTCGCTTGGAGCCATTTGCACCCTTCCTGCACGGGCAAACCTTGAAATTGCCGCTCCCTGCTTGATCGGCGCTTGCCGACTTCGTGGCATCGTCTAACTCTGAGGCTGCATGAGATCCCTCGCAGTCACTTGACCCGAGCTTGCCTTGCGGCAAGTCGCCACTCATTTCCGGGTCCTCAAATGACCTGGCCGGACACACACCGGGTGCGTTCGACAACTGCGCTGCGCTCTGCCCGGTCGGCCCAGCAGGCCCACCTCCGCTCTCTGCCTAGGATGAAGGGCTCCAGCCACCAGTAACGCTACGGGGCACTTCATACCCTATGGCCGGCACAGTGTGTGTTTGAAGCAACGCCAGATTTTCACCTGTTACTAGCTCCGTGTCAGAGGTCAAAATCTTTGTCATAGAGCCTGCAGGAATTCCACCGCTGTCCTGTTTCTTATCGGACACCTTGGTCTCGATTGGCCCTAGATCATGATAATTGGGCTGCTCCTGTTCTTTGGAAGCCGCCCGCGGTGGCGGAAAAACTTTGATATTTCCGCGTCCTTCAGCAATCCTGTTTTCACTTCCTGAACCTTTTGCGGCCTTTCCTAACAAAGATGCGTTCCCGCATACCGGCTGATTGCTTTCAGCGTCCTGACTGCTATTTCCTCCACCTGTGCTTGAGAAACATAAGCCTTTATCTTCCAGCACAGGCGGCCTCACCTCTCGGTACTCAGAGCAGTTCTCTCTGGATGATTCACTGGCTCTTCTACTCTCCTTGATCTTAGAGATCTCGAGCTCTACCTGCTGGCGTCTTGCTTCTATTACCTTCAAGACATACTTAATATCCTGAGGTTCTTCCTCGCGAAGCAGCGCCTTTCCGCCATTTACTTTCGCAAGTTGAGCGTGAAGGTCCGCTAAGCGCGCCTTCGCTAACTCAACCTGGTACCTCACATCGAGTGAGGGCCGGCATGGATAACCCTCCATACCGCTGTCTGTACCCCTCAACTGTCCTACCGGCTCGAACACATAAGCAGGGACGTGAACAATGCGACGAAGGAAACTCACAGTTGCGATGCGTCGATCCGCATTGCCAGCTCCTTGGCGTCGGAGTCCACCGCCACTTTCACCGGACGCTGCGATGAGCTGTCGCACGCCGCTGGTCCTGTGCCCGCTGTCGTCACTTGCTGCTACCAGCCGGTGACCGTCGAGTTCTCGACGCGCTGCTTTCCTTGACCGGATGCAGTGCCGCGTCGCTGTACTCCTGCCGTGGTCCTTGCGTCCTTGCCGCCGTCTCTCCGCAGGTCCTTTCTCGAACGCTGCTATTGCCTGATCGTCGCCTTTCTCCCTGCGTTCAATCTTTTTCCTGCGCCTTCTTCCGATGGCCGCAGGATCCTGTTGACTGCGCCAGTAAAATTCACAGGTTCTTTATCTTCCTCGCACCAGAGGTGCCCCGCCAGAGACGGTTTGTTCGAACTGGAAGACTGAAACGTTCCTTTGCACCAGGGGTGCCCCGTCAGAGACGGTCTCAATATCAGTTGAGATGCAGGGGTAAGGCGAACACTTGAAGTTTATGTACAGCTATTTACATTGCATACAAGTTCAGGCACTAGAGACAAATTAAACAGCAAAGAGAGACAAAACATCAAAAAGGTGGAACTGGCTAACACTAGGGGAGGCCCCTACTCGGCATAGCCGAAGATGCATAGCATCTCACTTTAGCCCAGAACCCCGCTTCCGGCTCCGGGGCCTGGTTTTAAAACCCTAAAGGCCCGGCCCACCTTTGGTAGCTTCCAATCATGTTGCACTCTTAATATGATTGGCTCTTCGAGGGCATGGCCAGCCCTCCGGCCTCTACAAGGTGAACCACCCTCTCTACCACAAAATAAAAAAAAAACACATACACATTCGTGCCAGCAAGTGCGCGAATCGGTACCGCGTAGCGGGGGGACACCCGTAGTTCCCGGCGCGTTTGCGAGCGGCCGCGTTCCAAGAAAGGAGACGCTTCGCTTTAAACGCCCCCAGCCGCATTCTGATGACCCCGCGTACACTACCGATCCCTTACACAGGCACACATGCGAACTGAGATTTGTGACATCATGGCTCCTGTTGAATGCAGTCCGGGCCATTCTCATTTTCTTAGTTATTTAACTCCGAATGTCCATATCAGTGGTACTACCTCCCATAAGTTACATAACTGTTGCCGCCAGCTAAAGAGAGAACGCTTTAGTGTAAAACCCAGCAACGCCATCTGCAGACTTTTCAGGCACGCGAAGATACAGTTCGTTATCTGTTGCCAAGAAAGTTAGCGAGAAGGGTTCGTTTTTTTCCCGCCACGGAAATAGCCTTTCTACCGCAGGAGCATGGCTGAAGCTGAGGCACCACTTACTCCTATTCTGAAAGGTCTCACGCTTCCGCTACATGATGCGCAGTTGTTGTTGCTTGTGGAAGCGTTTATCCGCTTGAAGAAGTAAAGGTCACATGATGAAGTTGCAATGACCGCATGTGGCTGGATTTGAGGAAGCACAATGGCTGAATCAAAAAGACACCTTGAAAGCATGTTTCTCCTTAGCAGCTTTCTCATAATTCGTGACATACTCGCTGCTACATGTGGTTCCTATAGGTCTGGCTATCTAAATATACCTGTGCTGAATTATAACTTCGTGCCCTTACATGTTCAAAACAGAGATTATTTCCTAGTGATACCAAAAAACACCAAGGAATACTGGCTAAAAGTTTGGGCGCCAACTTTTTGCACCATATTTTCTTTTTATCCAATTGAAACACGCCATTGCTGGTGGCGTTGCGCAATTTGCTATTTGGGGCGTGTGCAATATGCATCTTGTGCATTTTGAACACCCGTTCCAAGGCTTCGCTTCTGCATCAGGGGCGATCCTTTTTCATCTTCTCTGTGTCCCTGCTGTGAATGCTTGTCGAGATTGGCTTCTATACACAATTTAAAAATTTTTTTTCCGGTATGCGTTCTTTTCTAGGTCACTTTTTATCGTCTCAAGCTCGACTTCAGGCTTTGCTTATCGGAACACATGTATATTGCCAGATCCACCAGTGAGGTTACAACTGAGCTTTGGTGGGCTAGTGGATGCACTGATTTGAAGTCGAGGTACATTCCGGAGTGCTTAGGCTTCTTATGTACACTAAACGTTAGGACAGTAGGAGTGCGTGTTATCAGGGCGTCCAACCGCAAATATATTCTTTAACCGTAAAGTTAATGGATATCTCTAGGCTATAGACGTTATTCAAGAAGCCTCGTATTTCTCTCTTTACAGGAGGCGGAAGGAGTGGTTGACATCTTTCAAAAAGTCTTTCAGTTGAGAGTCGAAGATCACAAGTGTTTTTTCCTCACTTGCGTCAATTACTAAGTTAGCTGCTATAACGGAGGTTGATGCCCGTAGCGATGCGAATTTTTGCTTGTAGGTGGGTTCATAGTATGTGAAGTACTTATTAGTTGAGCAAAAGCTGAAAAAATCGCAAGGCTATGTGACGTCAAATGGAGTGCGGGCTTGAAGAGATATTTCCTTGTTTAGACGTTCTCTCAAATGCGTTAATAGGAAGGCTGAGTGGGACGCTTGTGAAGAACGAGCACAATTTTTAGGACACTAGCATATTATCGTCTTCCAAACGGCGCCGTTTACCTTTCTAATGTAGTTAGCTGTGTTGCGGACGTGGCTGTCTGTCTTTCCGACCAACAAAGCGGGGACCTTGTGTAGATATCCCAGAGCCGTTGAAAAACTTCTCTTGTAAAGTCAACTTCTGGCTATAACGGAGTTTTTGCATTGTCGGTCTCTGGGAGACCATATATTGCCGGCGCGGACCCATTCAAGCAAAGCAGGCGGTAATAGCATTCAGCACTCAGCCTATGTATCAAGATCTGGCTTCATTCATGGCATGTTTCTGGCTGGGTCACTGAATGATACGTATGAAAAAAATTTTCGCTCCTTTATTTTTTAAAGGGGCACTGCGCAGAAATTGAAATTGATCTACATTTATAGGGTACCGCTTTCTGATATCAAAGGGACTGCCTTCAAGGAAAACAGAGCTGTGTTTGGCAGCAAAATACCAAAGAAATCAAATACAGATGTCGTCTTCACAAGCCTAGTTTGCAAGTAACTCACTTAGCCGAAAATAAATTGTTTGTGCGGATCCAAGGCTATTGTTAAAAACGATGGCAACAAGACTTTCTTAGTAAAGACGTCACGACTGTCATTATAGTGTGAGGAATGTTTTTAAGTTCAGTTTTATTGGCCACAAAATGCTTGCGAAAAAGATGCAGAGTAATAATTCTGAGAACACAACTAGATAGGGATGTCTGCGTCGTCGCCTTTAACTAGCTGATAACTGCGCTGTCTCTCTTGTTTCTTGTTTCGTATTCCTGAGCATGTTTTTACTGTCGTATGTTGGTTTGTCCTTTTGGCGAAGATTTCGATAAATGGGGGAACAACCCTGACTTCAACTGTGGCTTGGCTGTTGCTTCAGAAGAGAGATGGAAGAAAAGAAAGGAAGTAAGTTTATTCCTGTGTACTTCAACCAGTGTCTTCTCCGTGTGCCATGTCTCGCAGGCGAGGTCATAATAGGCTATGTGTATTGGATCAATTTCTGTCACCGTGTAAACACTCAGGCGTGATATCAGAAATAGGGCTGCGGAGTTGGCCGGCACAGGTCAGAATACTACGCCTTTCGGCTACACACGACTTATTCATTGCCATCGAGGTTTTACGTAACACACGCTTATCTCTGCGGACACCTGCTCTCCACTTAGGGCGCTAAAAACTGTCTCGTGATAAAGGTAGTCATACTGCTGGGCACACGCCATGTCGCGCGTGTGTCCAGCAAACATTAGACTGCGCTAGATTTTAGACAGATTTCAACTTGAATGTATGCTGATTCTTCACGTCACTACGAAATAGCTGGCAGAGAGTAGGGCGGCCGGAACTTCCAAGTATAGTTCTCTGCGTTGCCGACCTCTTTGGCAATCCAAATACAAACTGGAGTTTCAAGAATAAACTGCTTTCAGCTCCCATGGTAAGCGACCTCATTCGAACATCGCCCGAAAACAGCGTCACATTTTGAGACCCACCTTAAATCACGACAAAAAATGAATAAAGAGAATATTTTCAATCTGCAATAAATTATTATACAGAAAAGTGGGGCAAAATGCGCAAGAAGTGTGCAGAACTCTGCGAAACGAGAAATATATTTATCTATGTTTAGCTTACGTCTGTTGCTACTGGCCTCGCTTGCGCCTTGTACCTCCAGCCAGGAATCAACCCCATGCGCACTTAATGCGATGTCCTAAAATACACTGGCTTCGAAATTACATTTCAAACGTTTAAAATGTGTTCTATGATGAATTTTGCTATTCTTCACGAAGAGATGACATCGTAGACGCCGCGTGAAATCAGAAAATTACTTTGGAAAATTTTGTTTACGTGCATTCCTGTAGCCGCTGACACTATATTTCACCCCCAGTTTTCCCAGTTGCCGACCGCGGCACCACCGCATCTTGCTTCTGCCCCAGATCCGTGTTAGAGCATAAAAAATTACTCTTGGGTTTTTAATAGAAGCATAACGCTGCCCTCAAAGCCAAGCTAAGACAAATTCTAAAACACCATTTAGTAGCACTTATAATGCTCCGTAGAATGTGTGGTACCCGGGTTCAGTACTGAACCTTGAAGTTTTATGCAAAAGTGAGTGAGCCATTCGGGACTCTACCCATTTCTATATGGTAAGCGCATTCTGCTTCCAGTGGCCGTCGTGAGCTATTTCAGCGGTTGTGTGTGGTCCTTCTGCGTCACACAAACACAAAAAGAAATCACGGGAAAGAAAAGCCCGCCGAGTCGGCTTCGAAGACAGCAATTTCATGCGGGAAAAGGATGCAGAGAATAACAGCCACGAGGAGTGCCATGCTACTTAATGGATAAAGGTGAACATTGTCCGCCGGGAAAGGCAGCAGCAGAGGCGGCGGAAATTTATGTGACATCATAGTAGGTGGCATGAGCGAATAGAAGATGGATGACACGTACAAAACCCACCGCCGTTGACGTCAAGGACAGCTACCGCGCGCCGCACACTCTACCGGCCTCGAGCCAAACTTGGATCAAGAAAAAAAAGGGCAATGCCTTAGCGTGTCAAAAAAATTCTCTGAAACACGCCAGTACTGAGAATAAAAACAACAGTAGAAGAAGAGGCGGTGTGGACAAGACAGTGGTGGCAGTGGTGTCCGTGGTTCAGGAGAAGTTTTGTGAATAAAAAAATTGGCAGTGGTTTAGCTCTGGTTAAACCGGGTAAAGTGCATTAGCAATGGAGCGCGCGTTCTTCTCGCGATTCATCGGCGCGTTTTCGTCGCCTGGGAGCATTGCGGCGTTCCTAAGCAGTCAGGTGTTGAGATTCATCGGTGACCTATGAGGTGGAACCACTCTGCGAGGTAGAACGTTGTCGCCGATCTGCATCCTTAGCACGACGCCTTGCAAGACGTTCTTCACGCTGTTCTGGCGTCTCTTGTGCACGTTGTCGTCTACTCGCTTCTTCCTGTCGCTGCCACTTCTCCTTGGAGAACTGCATAGCAAAGCATATGCAGTTCTCTAGACGCTACTTTGTTCATTCCAAATCATCGAGCTGGCATGGCGGAGTGGTTAGCGTGCTCGTTTCGCACTCTGGAGACCCTGGTTTGATTCCCCAACTCGACTAATTTCCTGCTCGGTGTTATTTATTTATGTGGTGTGAATAGAAATTAGGCTAATTACAGCTGGGTTGTTTAAGAGTCACTTGACGTTCGTACATAAGCTCTGCAGCAGCGTTCGGACTGCGCGCCAATGCTGCTGACGCCGGCTTCGATGACCAGAAGTGGCGGACCTCCAGGTGGCGTCATCTGTCGCAGACAGAGCAAACTGCTCGGCGCCACCGCCGCGCGGCGCGCCGACGGCGCTGCCATCTTGCGGAACGCGGCTAAAGCAACGCTGTTTAAGGTCATCCGTCCCTGGGGCCACGCGACGAGGCGTAACCTACAGTAGTATTGGTAACGGAATAAAAGGTGTTGGCAGTAGCCAGCAAAAAGCGTTTGCAGTGGTTTAATAGATAGCAAAGTAGTCGTTAGTGTGCTCAGCTGATTGGTAGCGCATTCAAACCTTGCAAAACAAGAGCATGACGCTTTATTTGTTAGATGAACATGGTAATCTCTTTTTCTGATGTTTCATGTGCGTGTCTAAAACGCTGTTTCTTTGACACACATTAAGGCTTACAGAATGGAGCGCTTGCCGAGAGGATATTGCGTCATCATCGGTAACATTGAGTTCGGGAGCTCAATGGAAGAACGAAAATGCTGCATGGAGGACGTGCAACGCATGAAGCGACTATTCTCGGCGCTTCACTTTGACTGCATTGTCGCAGTGAACCTCACAGCTCAGGTGAGGCTCCAGACCTTTTTGTGCTCCTTAAAAGCGGTTGCTAGCTTATCCTATAAAGGCGCCCTCAATCTACATGAGATTGTTCGCAGTGAGTTTTGCAGTCTAGTTCATAAATTATTGTCGAAAATATTGGGTCATTGTTACGAACAACAAAGTACGCATGCTACCTCTGTCCAAGTACGCATACGAGTGTGTTTTTCAAAACGTGAAGCTTTTTTGTATGTTCGCACTTGGGCTGGCACTCTATGTCCATTGAATGTTTTTAGGGTAGTCATGCGTACAGGAATCTAAAGCTTTTGCAATGACCATGCGCTAGGCAACGCTTCAGAAATGTTTATATGTATCTGATGGATGTGTCGTTACACTTGCAGTTTATTGTTTCTTTTTAATTTCTTGAATTTCTCGATTTTATAACACCTACTGTGATTGGTAAATATAGGCTAGCTAATAGTTTATCCCGATTTTATGTCACCGGGTAATATAATTACGTTAGCATTTCTGGCTTCCCCGTTGTATTATTAAGGCGAGAGCCTTTAATGATGCATCGTTATCGACAAACGGTTGTCAGCAGAAGGTTGTCATCAGAGGTCTCACGGTTTCCGGTCGGTCGAAGTGGTTGGGACGTCAGAGTGCGCTGAATCGGTGTAATGAGGTCATTCACAGAAATAAAAAAAAAATTAGGAAAGATAACAAGATAAAAATTAAAAAGTCAAAGAAAAATCAAAGCAAATCAAAATAAAAAATAATAAAGATAATAATTTAAAAAAAAATTACAATAAAAATAGAAGTATAAATTAACAAATAAATGCAAAATAGTGCACCAGGAAAGGCTTTCGCTTTGCAGCATTTTATAGAGCCAAAGTGCCCCCTGGAATTTTTATCTTATGAATTGTGTTCGTTGGAGCATTGCGTTGTTCAGTGTTATAACACCAGTTCCAGCGTGTTTCGTCAGTTATGTGCAAAGGAGTACCGGCGCTATAATCAGGCACCAGCATCTCCTTCTATGTTCATATAAAAAATGCTATCTGCTACGTCAGCGCTTTGTACGAACTCTAAAAAAAACATCATTGCACCAATAGAGGTACTTAGGAGTTGAACACACTTGGATGAAAACAAATTAGACAAAACGGTGAGAGAAGAGGCTGGATTTGAAAGCACTGCACTTGATGACGTGAAACAGAACACCCTTGGCGAGACACATGCACCACATAGTATTGTCTTGAACTTTTTTATGTGTATGAAAGTAAAGAGGTTTCTTGCTAAGAACGTTCTGTTATCTTTTATGCATAGGATGCATGCCACAACTGATGGTTCATGGTCTTGTAGAACAAGATACGTTAGTACACTGACGACCTTTCTTAAATCCCTGCATAAAAGAAAAATTAAGTGCAAGCTTAATGTCATGTCACGTTATGAATGTGATGGCCTCACACTCGAAGATACAGAGAATTCTATTTTGTTAATGGAAAGGCAGCTTGGCAGGAATGCGCAATGTCTAGCACTGCTTGTCCTGCAGGATGTCCGTACAATGCGTGTGTATAGCCCACAGGTCTTAGTGCTGGCTAAAAAAATTATGGATGACTAGTATAGTTAGGTCAAATATAATTTATGTGCGCTAGCATTTCGGTCTTAGTTATTGTTGCGAAAGCAACACTACGCCCACCATTTCGCCTCTTCCGCCTGTATGCACTTTTGCCGTGGCGTCGACTCCATGAATGGCCTTGAGCCGTCGCTTAGCAACCGTAGCAGCTGACGCTTCCGTGCTTCGCCAGATGGCGCCACTGCCGCTCGTTTCGCGGCTCCGTCAGCGCTCGCTTCGCCAGATGGCGCTGCCGTCGCCGCCGTCGCCGCCGCTCGCTTCGCCAGTTGGGGGCAGTAGAGGGGGAGGAGGTGTCGTTTCGAGGGTAAATATATGGTTTGCCTCAGCTCTATCTGCACGAGGCAGCGGTGGTGGCTCGGCTTGAGCCAGTAGGCAGGCCCGTGCAATTTCCTTTTCATCCTTCTCTCAGTCACAACAACAACAGACTAGTCGTTATGGAGAGCACGGAGTTGGGTCGAGACAAGCGAAACCTATGGAACGAATCAAGGAGGAGACAACGCGCTCAAAAGGCAGCAGAAGAGCACTCTGCACGACTGGAGAAGTGCTAAACGCCTAACCACAAGCCAATCCTAAGCGTAGCCAGGCAGCCGTTGCTTTCGTAACACAGTCAGGCTTAAGTAGAGATAAACCACTGCCATTTGTGAGGAAACGAACCGGTGCAGTCAATGTTCCATATATTGGTGGACACCAAACCGCGCCACATGGGAAGGGAGGAAGGTGTGAATGAAATAAAAAAATCTCTGCCTCTCCTGTAACCGACAGTAAAGCAAGCATGAAATGTTTACGGGCATAACACGTTGGTGGTAGACGGTACTAGTCAAAATCTTGAGATGGGTCTAGTGTTCAACAAACCACACCACATCACACTGCACCCCACTCTTCTTGTTGCGTCAGAGCGATCGCCTGCAATAGGGCGGGCTTAGGTAGGCAGCTGCGAACCGTGGCGGCCTTGTCGCTTTCGGGAGCGTCCGCATAACCATGGCGTTGTCGGCAGAGGCGAGCAGTCTTCTGCTGTGCCGTATCATTCGCAAAGCCATCGCTTTCGGCAAGACGCTTCCTACCTCTCCTTTCATCAGGCTCCATTGCTCGGCTTAAGCAGCTGAGGCGGGGGCGGCATTGAAATCCAGGACGATGCATAAGCGTACGCGGACACGACGAGACGCAGGCCTGACAAGCATATATACGCAGCGCGTTCGAATACTCCGCGAGCGTGTATACATCTTCCTGCCAAAGGGGGAAACGTCATGAGCTGAAGGCCCAGCGGTCGGTCTTTTACATGCGGGAGTGTGGGACCGCAGCGCCATCTTTGGAGACGGCGCGAAAGCAGTTTTTGCGCCCAAAGCCCTTCTCGCCCTGCAGCTCCCCTCTTGCTCTAAGCGGCCCTCTCTCTTAGAGAGTCTCGTTAAATCTCGTACGGTGCCCGAATGCCCTAGTTTCAGTGCCCGGATGAGTGGAATTCAGTGCCCGAATGGTGGCTCTCGGTCTCGGCGTGACGTCACCACACTGCCGACAACGGGAGCTAAAAGCATTTCATGCTTAATAAAAAGAGAAAGAGTTGCGTTACTGTAGGGCTCCGTTATAATTTCGACCGCCTGGGGATCTTCAACGTGCACAGACATCGCGTAGCACACGAGAGCCTTTGCGTGTCACCTCCACTGAAACGCGGCCGCCATGGCTGGGTTCCAACCTAGGAACTCGGACTCAGTAGCCGAGCGCCCTATCCACTGAGCCACGGCGGCGGTTGCAGTTCGGCTTTCACTTCAGCACCAGTGTTCAGATCCGGTTTTCACGGATGGCAGTTGTTCGGGTAGCGATAACAGGTAATGTCCATATATGCGGGATTGGAGGTTCTCTACATTCGCTGATACTAGGGGGTCTTGCTACCACCCCAGACGCAGTGGCGCAGCGGTTAAGAGGTGCCCCACTGCCCTTCAATGGCAGATGCTGCCATCGGTGGGGCTTGGGTTGCGACTGAGGTTGCTCTTCCCGAGCAAACTCTGACGAACTATTGAGCTGCCGCCTGGCATACAGTTACGGGGCAGCCAGCCAAAGAATGAGGCGTGATGACTGATTGCAAAAAGATGATATCGTTGGCCGGTGGACTAGCGCGAGCGCTGCATTCCGCGCCACTGCCAGCTTTGTCTTCTTCGTGACACTATCCGGGACTACAGAGTGATTGGTTTGGTTGGTTTAGGGAGTTTAACGTCCCAAAGCGGCTCAGGCTATGAGAGACGCCATAGTGAAGGGCTGCGGAAATTTCGCCCACCTGGGGTTCTTTAACGTGCACTGACATCGCACAGTACACGGGCCTCTAGAATTTCGCCCCCATCGAAATTCAACCGCGGCGGCCGGGATCGAAGCCGCGTATTTTGGGTCAGTAGCCGAGCGCCACAGCCACTTGCCATCGCGGCGATCGTCCCGATTGTGAACGCAAGAGACTGGCGGTACAACAGAAATGGCACGGTGGTGGTGTGCTGGCCGACACGATGAAAGAGATGATCGAAGATCGAATGAGTACTATTTCACGATTCATCTGGGCCGCAGGTCACCAGGAGCTGAGGCCCTTGGACGTGCCGAATGACATGGGCAGGGGGACGGTGTCACCACATTTAATCAGCGTATCGGGTCGGTGGGGCCGGTAGGTCGGGTCATTGCGTCAACAACAGTTCGTCGTATCGGGTGTTCGGGGCGGAGGGACAGGGCGGAAGAGTAACGGCGAGGTCTGTTCGGGTGTAGCAGGCTGGAGAACGGCTGGCAAGCGCGGACCAGGAGTATAGGGCCGGCGAATTGGAGGACCAGAATGGCAATGTTACTCCGCACCTCACACGAAATGTTATGTGGCGGCCGGCCGAAGATTTTGGCGTAATGATTCACTGTAAAAGGTTTTATTAGTCGGAAAGAGTTTGGGGCTAATAGATCGCGTTAAGTGGTCGAGAGTACATAGCCCTCGACGACCTTGTCAGCCCGCTGCACCGTCAGAACTTGGTTTCTTAGGTCCGAGCTAGCCAGCACGGTCTCCTACCGCTTCAGAGAAGAATCGATAACGGGATCACCCGGTGGAGCTCTATTTTCTAATCCCATAAGGTGCATTCCTAGTTGGCTCGTTGGCCGCAGTGTATATAATTCGGGTTGTAGTGATCAGGACAAATATGCGTGAGGAGATTTGTGGTGCATACCAATCTGGTCCACAGACGACGCTACGCAACCTCTTGTTCTGTAGTCATGCTTTTGTGCGGAGGGGGGAAAGTTCTCTCTAGTTTAAAATGATTGTCTAGACCGTGATTCCTGCTCATGGAGTCCTTCGTGAAATTAAGGAGACCAGATTCATCGACTGCCTGGTCGAAGAATCCTCGAGCAAAAAAGCAGGCAACCTCGTTCCCCGGAATCCCCGAATGCGCTGGGAGCCATATGAATTCAGAGTAATTTGCTCAGAGTTTGGCACCGTTAAGAATTTAAGGAAAATGTTTGTAATCCACCCTTTTTCGAAATTATTCATAGCCATTTTAGAGTCCCTAATAATGGTGCTCTCTTGGGTGTACGCTAGGGCGAGGGCTATAGCTGCCTCTTGTGCCGTTTCAGAGAATATGGTTTTGAAGGTTGAAGGGACGATGTGGTCACCGTTCCCGTTCACAGCCACAATTGGAAAGGCATTTTTTGTTTGTGTTCCGCCGCGTCTACATAAATTGTTCCAGAGCGCTGTCCGCATTTATTACGCAAGGTTTTGGCTCGTGCTTGTCTTTCACCTTTATTGTGAATAAGGGCCATGTTTTCGGGAAGGGATTTGATTCGTAGGGCTGGCCTATGGGCGCGGGTCAAGTCTTCTTTAGCGTCTTTATTCGTAGGTTGAAAGTTCATTCGAAGCCTGGTTCAAATACTCCTGCCAGTTCCGGTATTGGCTAATCGCGTCTTTTCAACCACTAAATGGGCTTCTTTCGGTTCATAGTAGGGGTTGTGTAATCCTAACCTCATAAGCCTCTTGGTTGAAACATTTAGTGGGAGTCCTAAAGCGTTTTTGTAGGCGTGCAATGCCATGCTGTCCAGTTTGTATTTTTCCGCTCTCCCAGATTTGAGTTACGAGGTGTCATAGCGTATCCTGCTTACCGCAAAGCCCTGCAATAGTCGGCATAGATCTCTTTCCCTCATCCTTTCTCTTTGATTAGCTATACGGCGGATTAATCGCGCCGTCGCTTCTACCGTTAACTTTAGCTTAGTGAGTTGGCTGATATTCTTTATTAAAACTTCCTGTTGGGCGAGTTTGTGGTTCATCTTGAAGTAGAAATGTTATAACGCAAACAAAGACACGGACAAGAGAGACGAAACACACACACAAGCGCTTCTGTGTGTTTCGTCTCTCTTTTCCGTGTTTTTGTTTGCGCTATAACAATTCTACTTCAAGATGATGTTCTTTCATTTTGCTTGGAAACACAACCACAGTTTTCTCATGGTTTGTACCTCTTTGACGGATCATCTATTGGCATAAAGGCGTGATGACCGATGTTAAATGAATGATTTTAATGGCCGCCCTCCGAAAGCTCGTGCTGCGTCCAGGGCCACTGCCTGCTCCGTCTTATTTATTTATTTCATTTTATTTAAATGGAGCGATGCCGCGAGTGGCTGGCATTCGTAGCTCGACGACTGACGAGCACGTTTGTTGCTTACGGCGCCGCCGAGTGATTCAGTTCTTTTGCGGGCGGAAGTCAGCCCAAATAAAGAGCTTCGTTTGCAAGCCTTGTTGCTGCATTACTGATCGCTGGACTGCCGTCAATCCAAAGCGACATCTGGTGGAGGTGCGGGGTAGCCTTTCATGTTCCGGACACCCCCTACAAGTCGTGACGCCAGCCCTCTGAGTCATCTACCGCAGGACCTGAGTCCAGTCCACCGCGCAAGCCGACGCCTACAAGGGGACGCACCTGAGTTCGGGATTCTGCCCGACCATACCCAGAAGCGAAAGCCAGCAGCAACGTCTACCATGAGTTTGCCCCAGACGATGACTCCAATCATTCTTCAGCAGCCCCGGGTGCCACCAACCTTCGACGCTTCGCCTGGTGCCGACCCCGAAGAATGGCTGGAACAGTTCGACCGTGTGGCTGTCTTTCACAACTGGGACGATGCCATGAAAATTAGGTACGTCTTCTTCGCCCTTGAGGGACCAGCAAGAGTGTGGTTTGAGAATGAGGAAGCCAGCCTTGCGAACTGGGGAACCTTCAAGGAGCGGCTTTTCAAGACTTTCACAAACGTCGTGAGAAAGGAGAGAGCCCAGCTTCTGCTACACTGCAGTCTCGCATTCAACACCCAAACGAGACCGTTGCAATGTACACTCAGGAAATGAAGCGTCTCTTCCGGCTTGCCGACGCGAGCATGAAGGAAGAAGACAAGGTGAAGTTGCTTATGCGAGGAGTTGAAGAGCAACTCTTTGCCGGCCTCGTCCGCAACCCACCGAAAACCGCCGCGGAAATCGTAGAAGAGGCATCCACGATGCAAAAAACTCTTAATGCCCGAGCCCGCCAGTATGACCGCCAGCAACGATTTTTGTCAGCAAGCTGCCTGGACACCGCTAACAACGATAATCTGCGGGAGGTTATACGGCAAGTTGTGCGAGCAGATCTCTGATGATTGCTGCCAACGGGAACGCAGCCGCAGCTTACATCGCTCAGCGACGTCATCCGGGACGACGTTCAACAAGCCTTAGGTGTGGCGTCGACAGCCACGCAGCCTCTGCAGCCCCAAGCCATGACTTACGCCGCAGCAGTGCGGCGTCCTGCCCCTCGACGACGGGACCCGAGCCCTTATTGCCCTCAGCCAGCTGCGTTGGACCGCCGCCCTCTCGCCCCAACTCGCCCGTACTCCAAGCGTCGCACACAGCCGAGGAAATGCGACGAGTGGAGAACTCCCGACCAGCGCCATCCACTATGCTTCCACTGTGGTGAAGCCGGTCACATTCTCCGGTACTGCCCATACAGGAGAATGGGCATCCGAGGGTTTTTTTACGACACCCCGCGACCCCGACCCGGCCAGCGACCAGTCGAAATGAGTTTTTGCGTCGGGAAGAATGCTCGTCGACAAGCCGCCTATCACGTTCCTCGTTGCCATCGTCACCACGCTATGTATCTCCTAGCCGAGGCTACGCAGTGCGGGGACGCTCCACCAGCCCCCGAAGGTTAAGCTGAGTAAAGCAGCCTCTGGAGGTGAGGTTGCTTCTGAGCAAAATAACAAAGATCCTCCATCGACGAAAACGGAAGACCACGCCTCAACTACGGCGTCAACGCCTAAGACGACGACAACGACGACGCGGCCAGACTTGAAGCTTTTACCATCGCCTATGAGAAGTAACGTCGGAGTACGCCTACCGCAGCATCACTACTCGACGAAGCCAAGATCGTACACCGAAGACGACGTGTAATACGGAAACGCGAACAAGTAACCTTGAAGTTACGGTCGACGGTCACGCGGTTACTGCCTTCGTCGACACGGGAGCTGAATACTCCGTGATGAGCGGGCCATTCGCTGTCCGACTAAGGAAAGTGACAACTTGGGATGGCCCGCTGATCCGCACCGCAGGTGGTAACCTTATTACGCCGTCAGGACGCTTCACCGCGAGAGTTACAGTAAATGGGCGAACCTATGCTACAATCTTCCTGGTCCTACGGAAATGCTTGCAAGACGTGATTTTGGGAATGGACTTCCTGAATGAACATCGGGGATCATCGACCTTCGATCTAAGTCGATCAAGCTTTCCACGGACAAAGCCATATCTGCAGCGACGACAGCGACTCATCACGTTGCCTTAAACGTCCTCGACGAAGCATTGAGCGTGCCGCCCCGATCAAGTGTCGTTGCCTCCATAGGTACTGGAGACAGGGAAACTGCCGAAGGCGTCGTCGAGGGGAACACCCAGTTACTCCTGGATCGAGGACTGGGCGTCGCAAGGGGAGTCGCCCAAATCTGGAATGGCCAAGCCCAGGTGCTGCTAACCAACCGTAGAATACAGGCATCTAAACAAAGGTACGACGATTGTTTTTCTCGACGAGCTGGAAGGCATCACAGACATACAGGGTCTGTTCTGAAAGTAGTAGGACTCATTTTTTTAAATAAAATTTATTCATGAGAGTAGTAAAAATGATTATAATTTTTCAAAGTAGCAACCTTTCGCACATACACGCTGCTGCTAATCAGTTTTCCAATTTTCGTACGCCTCCAGTAACGCCTGGACCGGAATGCTGTTTAACTCCCCCGTCACGGCCTGTTGAACCGCCTCTACCAATCCGTAATGTTTCCTCTTGAGCGCCGATTTTATTTTAGGGAATAGAAAAAAGTCTGGCGGGGCCAAGTCGGTGCTGTAGGGGGGCTGAGGCAGCGTTGCCGCCATGTGCTGGGCAAAAAATCGAGGTGCACATTCACATGATGAATAAGATCCTGGCACATCGCTTTCCGGTTGGCCTTTTGCTCCTTTGACAGCGCTCCCGGCACCACCCTTATAAAAATGGTCTATAGACTTTCTATAGACTTTTTATAGACTCTATAGCCATCCTATAGACTTTTCCTTTTGTCTATAGACAGTCTATAGAAAATCTATGGACTAAAGTCTATAGCTGCTTCAATTTCCTTTTGTCTATAGACTCTCTATAGACTAAGGTCTATAGCCGCCTCAATTTCCTTTCGTCTATAGACTGTCTATAGACCCTCTATAGACTAAGGTCTATAGCCGCCTCAATTTCCTTTCGTCTATAGACTGTCTATAGACCCTCTATAGACTAAGGTCTATAGCTGCCTGAATTTCCTTTCGTCTATAGACTCTCTATAGACTCTCTATAGACTAAGGTCTATAGCTGCCTCAATTTCCTTTCGTCTATAGGCTGTCTATAGACATTTTATAGACTAAAGTCTATAGCTGACTCAATTTCCTTTTGTCTATAGACGGTCTATAGACTCTCTATAGACTGAAGTCTATAACTACCTCTATTTCCTTTTGTCTATAGACGGTCTATAGACTCGCTATAGCCTAGGGTCTATAGCTGCCTCAATTTCCTTTTGTCTATAGACTGTCTATAGACTAAAGTCTATAACTGCTTCAATTTCCTTTCGTCTATAGACGGTCTATAGACTCGCTATAGACTAAGGTCTATAGCTGCCTCAATTTCCTTCTGTCTATAGACTGTCTATAGACTTAAGTCTATAACTGCTTCAATTTCCTTTCGTCTATAGACGGTCTATAGACTAAGGTCTATAGCTGTCACAATTTACTTTCGTCTATAGACGGTCTATAGACTCTCTATAGACTACGGTCTATAGCTGCTTCAATTTCCTTTCGTCTATAGACGGTCTATAGACTCTCTATAGACTACGGTCTATAGCTGCTTCAATTTCCTTTCGTCTATAGACGGTCTATAGACTCTCTACAGACTACAGTCTACAACTACCTCAATTTGCTTTCGTCTATAGACTGTACACTATAGATAGTCTACTGCCTATAGACCAGTCTATAACAATCGTAATTTTATCTAACAATGTTCGATACACTGACCTTCGACTAAGTCCAGAACAATGTCAATTTCTTTTTGCACTGTATGTTGAGGGGACCTGCATCTAGTGACCGCAATTATGTCGGGATTCCCCCACCTCCTTCGCTATTACGGAAATTAAAATGTATTGCGTAAGGCCATTACAACACCCTCCTGTATATTGTTTTCAGGAGCCTTGACAAGCTCCTTTTCGTTATACCGTGACGTATATTGTCAATACAATTAAATATTTAATGCTAACAAGTAAGCCGAGGAAAAGCAGCCGTTCTTGAAGTAAGGGCACCCGCAAACTGTACTACATCGAACGAATACGCTGTCCCTTAAAGGAATCGCTCGACAAAATTCCATTCCATCTTTCAATCGTTATTGTCCAACGTGCTGAAATCAGAAACATTTTATCAACGGATCTACATTTCTCTTTAGAACGTCCTGAATATAAAGGGGGAAATACGGGTGTGAGAATTCAAGGAAGCGCCCATGCCTTAGAAACATCTTAGATTAATCTCAAAGAGCCTGGTCCTTTCTGCGATTAACATCTGCCATTTCTACATTTGCAGTTTGTATTCACGTGAATAAGTGCTGCGACGCAACAATCACAAAGCCAGTATTTTTTCGTTCCTACCCTTGCACCTGTTGCTTCGGAGCCGATGACACGCTGATGTGGCGCATATCAGTTTTCTAAACACGAACACACGCAAAAAAGACGTTATGCTATGTAACCTTATAATTATTATTTGAGAATTGTACCACATACTATTCGATGGGAGATGCGGCGCGTATACCGACAAGAAGTTAGATTTCGGTTGTGTTTTCACGAAAACAATAAAATTTTTAGGGGGAAAGCGAAGAATTTAAGCTTATAAACCGATTGCCTTCTGTGGTCTTAGATATCAGATCAAGCTGCACGCGGCAAGAGTGCGAGCGATAAAGATACGACCGTGAAATGGGTTTCTGTTTCACGTTTTACCCATTTTACCGCGAGACGGCGGAAAATCATTCGGGCTGCAAACAACCCTGTGCGTGGCTGCATCAATGGCGGTGGCGTGTTTTTCGCGGATTACGTTTTCTTCAAAATCCAGCTTCATCGTCCCCTTACGGTAAGTCTACACGTTTATATTTTATTCATTTGGTCTCCTAAACCACTCTAAGCAGAGCTGTGTGTGCAGAACAGATTATGTGCGCATGCTACAAACGTCCTATCTTCGCTTCTAAGGCGGAAGCCATCGGGCTCTCGACTAATGCCTCTTATCTCTGTGCCGCTGTCTTTACTAACGCGCGGAAAGGCAGTCTGTGCGATGCCCTTGATGATAAGCCGCTCCTCGCGAGCTGTCTACTAGATTTTTCGTGTTTCAAGGTAGATGCGCGGCCAGAAATGTCGTTTAGCCTGTGAATGACGGCCGAAATGGAACTGTGTGTTAGTTAGCGCCGTGTGAGCTCTATTTACTTTGCACCTCCGAAAACGTACTTACATACAGTCTCGTTCAGTGGTGGATTACATTTATTTTCTTATCTTTGTGTTATCGCCTGTCTGGACCATGGAGTGCTGTTCTTTTGGAGGTGTGCATTGCTTGCTACGTATGGACGCTCGCTCGGTGCGCGTCGTGGACGCCGACGTTTCAGCAAAGTTGTCTTGTAACGCTATAGACTGGAGCGCGAGACGTTTGTCAAAGTTGTAGTCAATCGGCGCTGGAGGAATGCTTGTAGTGTGATGGGTGACTAAAATTCGTTGCCGGCGCGAATGGACGGCGTGCTCAAACACCGCGAAGAACCCACGAGCTCCATCCCATCTCCCCTTCGTTGCACACGTATGGATTCGTCCGTGTCTGTCATCAGAGCCGTTGGCCGCCGCCGCTGGCTTGCGGGCACTTCATTTTGAAAGCTGGGTAAAGGTCGGCTCGACAAGAGGTGGCTTGCATTTCGTTCCGAGTGGTTCGTTCATGACTCCCGCTCACGCGTGCACAGATTTCTCGAATACCATTTGCGCGAGAGGCAAAGTATGTGTTTCTGATTTAAGACTTCTACGTTACGAAAGCGCCGATGTGACTCGCCGCTTATTTGCGCCTAAAATTAAATTAAGCTCTCGTGTTATTATAGCTGCGCCTGTAATTGTTTTATTGAAATACTTCCTACTTTGAGCACGTTCAATGCTTTCGCTGATTTTTCTAGCAGCGTTGGGTTAGGCTACCTCCATGCAATAAACACACCTCTTTACTGCGCTGTTGGGGCTGCACTTGAAGGAAAAACTAAGTGAATTTCAGACGGTATTTTATCATGACAGTAATTTGCTGTCTCAACCTCGCGACTGCTTTTGAAACGGCGCAGCTGCAGCCTCTGTGTGCTGTATTAGTATTCTGAATAATGAGCGCGGCATGGAAGCGCTGCAACCCGCTTGTTTCTAAGAGCGCGCGCAGATGTATGAGTATGCTGTTCCGTCTTTGTGCTTCAAGTTATAGGCGAAAATCTGTGGTGAACTGGTTGCTTCTGCCTGCTGGTTTTGTATAGCTTGTGCCCGTCTGAGTATCAGCTTACGTACACTCGGCCAAATCTTTAACTGGCTCAGGTGTTGCATCGCTAAATGCACCTTGTAAAAAGGTGCCTTTTGGCTACACTGCTGGCATATTCATGTTGTAATTTGACGCGTGAGATGGCATTTCATAGTTTCTTTTTGTTAATATAATGTTTGAGTGGAGTACGTGCATGTTTAGATCAAAGTTATCAGAAATATTCATCGTCTGCCGCTATACGAAGAGCCGAAACAAGCGGAATACGAAGCAATGGTTCTGGTGGCGCATTTGCACTAATCTGGCTAAACGACTTGTCCGCCATGAAAGGAGTGGTACTTTACCTAAAGAATGAGGCCATATGGACCAGATCCATTTCTGCGTATGCCGCTTGTTTCAGCTGTGCGTAGTGGCAGACGAATGTTTCTGATAACGTTGATCTAAACACGCAAGTACTGCACTCAAACATTATATGAACAAAAAGGAAGCACGAAATGACATTTCACTCGTTAAATTACAGCATGAATATGCCAGCAGTGTAGCCGAAAGGCACCTTTTTTACAAGGTGCATTTAGCGATGCAACACCCGAGGCAGTTAAAAATTTGGCCGGGTGTACCAGGCTTCACGCAGGGTATTTTGAAGCGCTTCTTCTATAGCGGTTATAAGAATAAATGCTGCAATATTCTCCTTTTTGGATCCCTGTGTGAGGTGCACTGAATCTGTATTTTATGGAGGTGGCATTCTTAACAGCTCCTTGCGAGTCAATGCAGATATGTGGCACAATTGTTCGAAGTCTTCTGTCACAAATAAAGTAAAAGGATTGCCATAAAGAGGTCAGTATTGGCTGTAACAGTATTGCCATACAGAAATCAGTATCAGTACTGGATTCAGAGTAGAGTGCTCCAGGGATTAAGGTTCTTTTTACAATGTTTTATGACGACGCATATAATCTTTCGTGTATTTACTGATATGATTGAGCCGGCGTGATAGCTCAGTGGCTATCATGTTCGTATGGCGACCTGAAAGATGCAGGTTCGATTCCGGCCTAGGCGGTCGCATTTTAATAGAGGCAAAATGCTAAAGGCCTGTGTACTCTGCACAGGTGGCCGAAATTATTCCCCAGCCTTTCACTTCAGCGTCTCGTAGCCTGTGTCGCCTTGGGTTTTTGAACCCCATAAAACCAAACCAAAAGATCAAGATTGCCTTTCTAGAATGGCATAGCCAGGATATGCCTTGCATTGTAAAGCACATGTGTAGAGATGGAATGGGAATTTTTTTTTCAGTTCCTCTTATATTATTTTTTTTCCTTTGTGCTGTACAGGTAAACGTGCCCGGACGATTTACTGCAGACAACAGGCCACAAGAATGCTTCTGAGGAAACTAGCCGGACTGTTACTTTCAACTTTTATGTAACTGTGGTGCATTCTTATGGTGCATGTATTGCATATTCCCAGCCTGGATAGCTTGGAAATAAACTAAATTTGTAAGTATATTGATTGTTTCATGTGTGAACTCTGTCTGGTGACCTTTTTCAATGATTGTAGACAGTCGATATGCAGTCTATAGATAATGGTCTACTAACAGTTTAGTAGACAGAGGTCTATAGACTGTCTATAGACAAAGGTCTATAGCACTGCCAGGCCACACACCTATGGAATGTCTATAGACAGTCTATATACATATGTCTACTGGACCAGTAGACTTTTGTCTGTAGACTGTCTATAGACGGTAATCTACAGGAAGTATATGGCCATAAGTCTATAGGTCGTCTATAGTCCGTCTATAGACAAGTGTCTATAGACGGTCTATAGACACCTCTATAGGAAATGTATGACCATAAGTCTATAGATCGTCTATGGACTGTCTATAGACCTGTGTCTATAGACTTCCTATAGACCCATAGACTTTCAGTAGACATTTGTCTATAGACTGTCTATAGACAAAAGTCTACTAAAAGTGTATGGCCATAAATCTATAGAGTGTCTATAGACCAGTCTAAAGGATTTGTCTATAGACAGTCTATAGACTTCATAGACTAAAGTCTATAGACAGTCTATGGACTGTCTATAGAAATTTTTATAAGGGCAGTTTCGCGCACACTTTCCTCATGGCTAAGTTTTCTGTCACGATCTCCAAAACTTGGGTTTCGGGAATGCGCAAGTCATCAGCAATCATTCTGATACTCATACTACAATCACTGTTCAGTAAATGTTTAACTCGCTACACAGTTTCGTTGGTCTTCCTGGTCGAAGGGCGTCCTGAGCGGTCGTCGTCTTCCACTCTTTCCTCACCTTCTCGGAGCAGCTTGTGCCACTCAAAAAATGCCTGGCCTACCCATGGCAGCTTCACCGTAGGCCTCCTTAATCATGCCGTGAGTCTCGTTGCCCGTTTCACCAAGATTTACACAAAATTTGATAGCGTATCGCTGATCCGGTAAACACTTCATGATTTTTCGTGACGAGACATTTCGACAAGGGTGCACAGTACAAGCAATCTGCTCTCTTCAACGGGCGAGAGCCGACTGGAGATTTTCCCCAGCATTCCCAATATCCCCCTTCAACGAGCCTGCACGCGTAGACCGCCTCTCGTTCGCCCGTTCCCCAAGAAAAATCCAGTCCTACTACTTTCAGAACAGACCCTGTATTTGCCGTACCCTACCAACCCGTAGAACCATCTGACCAAGGCCATCAACCCACGTTTGATATCAGCCCAGCATTAGCCCGGAGCAGACAAGACCAAATACGCAGTCTTCTTCCACAGTCTTCTTCAAAAGTACAGCGACTGCATCTCATCAGCATCGAATGTGTGACGAACCAGGCTTGCCAAGCACCACATTGTCACAGACGAACACGCCCGACCACTGCAACAGAGCCCCTACAGCGTATCGCCGATAGAACGCCAAGCTATCCGCAAGCAAGTTGAGGAAATGCTTCGTGACGATGTCATCCAGTCATCGAGAAGCCCCTGGGCTGCACCAGTAGTCCTAGTGAAAAAGAAAGACGGCACCCTTCGCTTCTGCGTCGATTACCGCCGCCTGAACAGCATTACGAAGAAGGATGCCTACCCCGCACCTCCACCAGATGTCACGTTGTAGTGACGGCAGTCCAGCGGTCAGTAATACAGCAGCAAGGCTTGCAAACGAAGCTCTTTATTTGGGCTGACTTGCGCCCGCGAAAGAACTGAATCACTCGGTGACGGCGGCGTAAGCAACAAACGTGCTCGTCAGTCGTCGAACTACGAATGCCAGCCACTCCCGGCATCGCTCAATTTAAAGCCCGGAAGGAAACTTGGAGATAACAGGTCAAGATCATCTACAGTAATCTGGAAACACGTAGATGCAGCTCTACAATTTCTGTGATCAATCGAGATTAGTCAGGTCGCTTCTCGCGCCATGAACAAAAATGATAACACCCCTTACCTGCGGCTTTGAGCGCGAACGAACGGACACTACAATGATAGGTGGCAATACGCCTGAGGGCCCTCGTGCGAGGCTATTACAGTAGGGGTGGGGGGGGGGGGATACAAGCTTGAAAATACGGCACAGGCGCTTGAAACAAAATACATGTAATAAAGAAGTATGAAATAAAGCTAGTAATGTACACAAGACACAACAAACAACGTAGAATAATATACTCACTTTAACGAATGCTGAAAGGATTGTAAGTTAATCTCAGTACCTATGTGCGATGGCAGGTTATTCCAGTCTGTTATACTCCGAGGAATGAAGGTTTTCGAGTAAAGCGATGAACGGCATCTTATGCGTTTTATTTTGTTATCGTGGTCACGGCGAGGAAAGACTGCAGGGTGTGGCAAAAGAAGTCGTCGTGGAGGGTGGGATGATCATACAGTTTGTGAAGTAAGTTTAGGCGAGCGAAATGGCGTAGACTTGATAGTGGTTCCAACTCCGCACGTTGTTTTAATGCTGTGACACTGGTGAATAATCTGTAAAGATGAAGCGCAGCATGGTTTACAAGGATTCAGTGTTGCTTACGATGTATGCTTTTTGAGAGTCCCATATGGCAGAAGAATACTCAACTTTCGGGCGGATTAGCGTGATGTAAACAAGTTATTTTAAGTTTGAAGGCGCGTGTTTGAGATTACGCCTAAGAAGGCCGAGTGCGCGATATGCTGATGCTAAGATTGCCTTAATATGGTAATGCCAAGTTAGGTCAGACTTAAAGTGAGCTCCTAGGTACTTGTAAGTTCTACGCTGTCGCTATTGAGGAAGTAGGCTGTAGGAATTCGAGTGGAACGGTTAGTAAACGAAATTAACTTTGTTTTAGATGCATTTAGAGACAGACAGGAGGAACACCAAACCGTTACAGCTTCAAAATCAGCTTGAAGGGAATGGCGGTCGGTTTCATTAATAATATTAAGATATACAACACAATCATCCGCGAATAACCCAATTTGAGATGATGCACACCTGGGCAGATCGTTAATAAAAATTTAAAAAAGCAGATGACTAAGAACACTGCCGTGGGGGACTCCAGATGTTACGGCGACAAATGACGAGTTAAAGCCGTTGACAGAGATGAATTGTTTTCTATTGAAGAGGAATTGTTTTGTGCATAAAATAAAGTTTGCATGAAGACTTAAGTTCGTCAATTTGGTTAGGAGCCTGTGATGGGGAACGCGCTCGAAAGCTTTAGAATAGTCTAAAAATACTGCGTCAATCCATCTGTAAGCCTGCGTCTACAGCGCAAAATATGTCGTTAGTAAATCCAGCTTGTTGGGTGTCGCATGAATAACCCCTGCGAAAACCCCTGGTATTTGAAAATAATATCGTGCTCATCTAGATAAATAACGAGTTGAGTATGAATTATGTGCTCAAGGAGTTTACAGATGTAGCTGGTTAATGAGATAGGGCGATAGTTAAGTGGAATAGTGTGGTCTCCGGATTTGAAAATGGGAATTACTTTCGCTGTACGCCAGCAATCAGGAATTGTACCAGATGATAATGATTGTCAAAAAAGTGATATCATTACTTGATGGAGGCTTAGAGAGGCATTTTTTAGTACTTTGTTATTAAAACTAAAGTTATCAGAGCTAATAGTAATTTTGAGGTTATTCAAAAGTGCAAGAAAGCCTGATTCACTAATGACAATTTCTGGCATGGAAGTGACGGAAGATGGCTGTAATGGTACCAGAGCGAGGTTACGATCCACGGACCTCTGGGTTATGTGCCCAGCACGCTTCCACTGCTTCTTCGTGATCATACAGGGTGTCCAGGCTAACTTTAGCCAAGGGTTAAAAAATTCGATATTTGAGGTAGGCCAATTAAGGAAACCACTTACATACAGCTACCAGCCGGCTTGCGCATCATAGGCAGTTTTTTGTTTCGCAATTAATTAATTAGCAATTAAGAATGTTTCTAAATGCGTAAATATTGACTTTAGACAAAAGATGTGAATAGCGAAGTTGGAGAGCACATTCAGAAACCTGCATTCCATTTATTTGCGACAAAGGAAGCCTCACGTGTATCTATTTTCCGAGCTCCAAAGAAAGCCCGGGAAATACAAAAAATCCCGTGACTAGCGCATTCGCGCGCCACGATTGTGCTGCTCTCAACCGTGGCTTGAGTGAACGAAATCAGCTTCTGGCAAGACGCGACGACCTCATTGCCCCGGTAGGCCGATATGTCGACGGTGGTTGCGGCGCCCGCGGGAGGTAGTCTGCAAGCGCGACGGTGCAACTTGCAACTTATATACAGGGTGTCCCAGCTAACTTGGACCAAGTTTTATAAAAAAACTAAGCATTCTTCAAAACTGAAATCGCGTGGATGTTGTTCAGGTTTATCTAAAGTTACAGTACCATATTTTCGCTCCTCCTATTTGAATAATTAGTCGAGACAACCAAATTAACTTTTTAAATATAGCTTGAAACGTTCAGGCGTCAACAGGAAAGTTGTGGAACTCCACAAATATCGTCGAACCCAGGCACTTCCAACGAGATAGACGTAGCGTGGCCATTTTTATTCGGGAAAAACGAAAGCCAGTGGAGTTTAAAAAATACCACGTGACAGCGCGCTCCGTGCACCCGGATGCGCCGCGATTACAGCGCTCTCATCCGTGCTTCTTAAGAAACATCATCTGTTTCTGGCCTTTCGTGCTGCCCAAGACAGGGCTTCGCGATGTGCTTGGTTCCAAGATAAGCGCCAGTGGGTACGGGCGGCAATGGAAAGAAAGTGCGGCTCCTGTTTTTTTAGCGTAATTCACACGACGTTATCATGATTGTTATATGCGTCTTTGCTTCTTGGGATCTTGCTCTCAACTTCAAACTCATGAGATTGTCATCGTTCCTCTGCATGCATTCTGCTACCGTGAGTGTGCAGTTATTGCCGCAGAAACGGGAGCCGCGCTTTCTTTCAACTCCCGCCCGAACCCACTGGCGCTTATCTTGGAACCAAGCACATCGCGAAGCCCTGTCTTGGGCAGCACGAAAGGCCCGAAGCGGCTGATGTTTCTTACAAAGCACGGATGAGAGCGCTGTAATCGCGGCGCATCCGGGCTCACGGAGCGCGCCGTCACGTGGTATTTTTTAAACTCCGCGGGCTTTCGTTTTTCCCAAATAAACACGGCCACGCTAAGTCTATCTCGTTGGAAGTGCCTGGGTTGGACGATATTTGTGGAGCTCCACAACTTTCCTATTGACGCCTGAACGTTTCAAGCTATATTTAAAAAGTTAATTTATTTATCTCGACTAATTATTCAAATAGGAGAAGCGAAAAAATGGTACTGTAACTTTAGATGAACCTCAACAACATCCACGTGATTTCAGTTCAGTAGAACGCTTAGTTTCTTTATAAACTTTGGTCCAAGTTAGCAGGGACACCAAGTATATACCGGGTGTTTCAGCGAACACTTTCAAAAGCTTTATAAATAGGCTTCTTGGGGTAAAAATATGGCTTTTGCGGCACAGTCTTACCAGTGTTGCCGGGCACCAGTAAAGCGGTGTATTGTTTTAAGTAGTGAGCTGGTTAACCAACTTCTAATATTTAACTTCTTAACTAGTACAGTTAGGCACCTAGTTGCAAGTAGAGATTTGTAACCGGTCGTTACTAGTAGCCATATCAGTTTTTAGAATTTCGAAAACGCGGTTACCTTCGCCGCTGTGAGTCGACAAAATCTGGCTGCATCGTGCAAAAATACATGGACTTTTCGAAAGCATGCAGGCAAAGCAACCCCACCAGTGCACGTAACTAGTCAAAAAGCCAAATTTCTTCGAGCCACAGCTCCAACGCTGATCGCATTTTCTAATTTCTAAAAATTGGTATGGCTATTACTAAAGATCGGCTACCAGTCTCTAATGGCAACTAGGCGCCTGAGTCAGCTAGTTAAAAAGTTATTTATTAAAAATTGGTTAACCAACTCACTACTTAAGACGATTCACCAGTTTTCTGGTGTCCGCCAACACTGGTATTACTGTGCCGCAAAAGCCATATTTTTATCCCAAAAAGCCTGTCTATAAAAATTTCTGAACGTGTTCGCTGAAACACTTAGTATATATATATATATATATATATATATATATATATATATATATATATATATATATATATATATATATATATATATATGAGAGAAGCCAACAGCTAAAGAAACCAAGGGGCACAGGGGATTTTTAATTAATTTATTTATTTTGTGGTGTTGATCAATTTACAATTTTACTGAATATGTTATCGCTCAAAGCTAATTGATTAGAAAAACAGAAGAAAACAGAACCACATGCCGCCAGTGGGATCCGAGCCCACGACCTCCGAATTACGCGTCTGATGCTCTACCGCTGAGCTACGGCGACGGCTGTCAAATCTGCTTTCGGGGTTATTTATGTTTACAAATAACCTAACCTTGGGTGTTAAACAAGCAAGGGAAAGGGAATGAGGAGCTCGTTATTAATATGAGAGAAAAAAACAGCCACAGAAACCAAGGAGCACAGGGTGCTCCTTGGTTTCTGTGGCTGTTGGCTTCTCTCATAACCTTGGGAGTGTTCACCCGGCGGACGTAGCACGTCCTGAGTTACCGCTGATGTGACGTAGATGTGACGTATATATATATATATATATATATATATATATATATGTCAGGTGAGCAGCCTGCCAAAAAACAAGCTTCAGACAGCCAGACGAACACGCCACGGCTAAATGTGGTTAAAGTGCCAGCGCACTGCAACTGCATACCACACCTTAAGGTACTCCACAAAGGGCAAAATTGAATTTTTTCGCATGCATAACACGAGGACTGTATACAGGAGTTATGGAAATTGTGGTACTCACCTTGCGTTTCAAATCGGTCTCTTATTTATGCGATATCTCTCGGCAAAACACCCCCGTCTTACTTGACTTTCGGTGCTGCCCTTGTGCAATCGTTCCGGTTCTGCAATTGTCCTGTTATTTTAGTACGAAAGCCCTACCTGACAAGGTCTAACCGGCTCACCGAGTGTATGCGAAGCTAGACCTTGAAGGTGACCTTGGCCTAGCCTTGCACAGCAACAGTCCATCCATAAATAAAATAAACAGTGCAGCGACAGCGTGTCGAACCCGCGGCAGTGCGAACAGAGTAGCTTCGCTGGTCACAGCACGCGAGAAATATGCTATCGCCGGAGCCGATCACGCCGGCTGTTAAACTGCTGCGCATCCTCGCGCTGTGCATTTCATGCCGTCGTCTTCATCAACTACTTTTGTTGTCCAACTAATATCGTCGTCAGACGTGCGGACCACCCAGGAGAACACAACCACGAGCCGTGGTTGTGTTCTTCAGTTCAGTCCTCCAGCAGCGCTGCCCCCTACTCCGATGTGCTGTTTTGTCGTCGTGCTGTTTTAAGCATGAAATGCTTTTAGCTCCCGTTGTCGGCAGTGTGGTGACGTCACGCCGAGACCGAGAGCCAACATCCGGGCACTGAATTCAACTCATCCTGGCACTGAAACGAGAACATACGGGCACCGTACGAGCTTTAACGAGACTCGTACGTTACCTGTTCGGGCCTTTGATCGAGGGCCGCTTAGAGCAAGAGGGGAGCTCTGGGGCGAGAGTGGCCTTGGGGCTGAAAAACTGCTTCCGCGCCGTCCCCAAGGATGGCGCTGCGGTCCCACACTCACGCATGTAAAAGACCGGCCGCTGGGCCTTCTGCTCATGACGTTTCCCCCTTTGGCAGGCAGACGTATACACGCCCGCGGAGTATTCGAACGCGCTGCACATACATTCTTGTCAGGCCTGCGTCTGGTCGTGTCCGCGTACGCTTCTGCATCGTCCTGCATTTCAATGCCACCACCGTCACAGCTGCTTAAGCCGAGCAATTGAGCCTGATGAAAGGAGAGGTAGGAAGCGTCTTGCGGAAAGCGATTGCGTTGCGAGTGATACGCCACAGTAGACTGCTCGCCCCTGCCGACAACGCCATGATTATGCGCCTGCTCACGAAAGCGACAAGAACGCCACTGTTCTTATGCCCGTAAACATTTCATGCTTACTCTACTCTCAGTTACGGGAGAGGCAGAGATTTTTTCCCTGCGCTCTTATGTCGTCATGCTGTTTTTTCGCTGCGCTGTTTTCTGGCTGTGCAGCTTTGTCAGGCGTGCTGTTTTCACGCGTGCTTGTTTTTTCCCTGTGCTGTTCGGCCCTCATGCTGTTTTTCCCTGTGCTGTTTGGTCGCTGTGCTATTTTTTCCCTATGCTGTTTTATCGATGTGCTGTTTTTTTGCGCTGTTTTGACGCATACTTTTTAACATGTTATGTTCTTCCGTGTCCTCTATTTCTAAGTCTACTCACTTTAGCAGTATTCAGAGTGGTGTTTGAAGCATTTGTGTGTCCTGTTTATCGTTGCAAGAAGGCATTTTACCAAATTATTGAAGAACTGCTAGAATTAAGCCTTTACATAAAGGTTGAGACAGGACGTGTATGGAGAACTATGATTTCAGCGGTGTGCAAATCATTAGAACGTATCATTTATAGCATCTGAGTAATATCATCTATGAACACGAGGTACTAACCAACGTTCAACATGGGTTCAGGCGAGGGAACTCAGCATACAATCAGCTTGTCGAAGCAATTCCCAATTTCGCGACAGCAATCAATGAAGTAGAGCAAACAGATGTTATAATCATAGACTTTCGTAAAGTTTTATTTAATAAGGCTTCACACAAAAAAATTGCTTTGTAAATTTAATCAGGTCCTAAGAAATAAAATATTACTAGCACGGTTTCTATCGTACCTGTCTAAACGATGTCATTTTGTAGCTCTTCATAAAGTCTGCTGGGATCACGTTCCTGTCAGTTCTAATCTTCCCCAAGGATCCGTTCGCGGCTTGCTATTATTTCTGTTATTTGTAATGATATTGTAACAAACTTGAACATACGTGTTAGGTTAAATGCCGACGACTGCATCCTCTATGAGAAATTAATTTAAACTGAAGGTCAAGTCTGGCTGCATAACTCCACAATAATTTCCAATATTTTCTTTCGCCAAAATAATATCTCCTTGTGAGAGGTGGCATATGTAAACTTTGAAAAACGGGATACATGAGAATACCACTAAAACAGAACCTGCTTTTTTATCGCTACGCTGCGATTAGTAATTTTCTTCATCAGGCTACATAAGTACCTGGGCCTATGGATGTCCAATAAACTCTCTTAGACCAAGCATGTTGACCATGTTCTAGCAAACGATCTCTGATGGCTTTTTTTTGTTACGACGCTCGCTCTTGTTAGCGACCCTTCGTACACGCCTCCTTGCTTGCAGCACCATTATTAAGCCAATCATAGAAAATGGGGTAATTATTAGGGACCCTTTTACAAAAGCAAACGTTAATAAAATGGAATGCATTTAAAAAAAGGAGTACGGCATATGTGTAATTAATGTCGGTGAACATCGGTCAGTGACCTCCTTAATTAAAAGAAACGGCTTTCCTTATATTCTAAACAGAAATCGCGCATATCGGTTGAAATTCCTCTTTCATTTAATTACTAACACTTTTAATGTGAACATCTCTGATATCCTTACCTATTCCTATGGGTACCGAACTAGAAATCGTCGTTTTCTTGCAGTGACCCCCTTAGACACGGTAGTTAATGGTTTTCAATAATCCTTTTTTCCTTGGTCCTCCACTGATTTTAATAATCTCACCTATGTTTTGTCGCACAGAAATCATTTTAATTATTTGAAAAATAACTAAGCTGACCGATAATACTTAGAGTGCCTCGTTTTTTGCTCTTTTCGAGCTTTTATTTTAATCATTGTTTTTGTTTTGGCATATGCCTGTATTTTTGTATTTTCAGATCTATATTTTGTACCTTCTGTGACCTAGTACGCGAGGTTCCAGTATTAATAAATAAACAAATAAAACAACGTTTAGACCCTACCACTTTTTATAGGAAAGAGCTGTTACCGACATTCCTACGAATACAAATGTTTATCCACAGGATATGAACGATCTCCTTACCTGGGTGGCCAAACTGGAGACACTGCAGAACGTTGACTGCATGGTGGTGGGTCTCATGTCTCATGGGGACCGAGACATTATTTACGACGTGAACGGTGATGAAGTCTTGCTTTACGAGGATGTCTACAATCTATTCAACAACGAGAACTGCCCAGGACTTCAGGGGAAGCCCAAGCTGTTTTTTGTGCAAGCCTGTCGAGGACGTGAGCATTTTACTTTGTTTTTGTTAGCGAGGGTTTCGAAAAGCACATATATTCCAGTTGCTGGCGCGTTCAGTAGCTGCGGCTTCTCAGAGAGCAGCAGTGAACACGCATCCGTATTGCCTTCGCCAGTGGGTTCCGCGTACTGAGAAAAACATAATCTGTTATTGGCTCAAAACAGCGTTCGTCTTGACTTTTCATTTATTGCGCTATGATAAGTTTAGCTATGTCACACAGCTCCTCGTTTTATTAAACAAATTTAGCCTTACGAAGGTCACTGCGCAGTGATCCGCGTTTTCAAATTAGACATCGAAAAATGCCTTATTCTCAATGCCGATTTCCTTCAACCTATTCTCAGAAATTCCACAAAAATTTTAAGTACATGAACACCAGGTGCTGGAGCAGTTCGTTTTGTACCTTCGTGTAGTTGGTGTCAGAGCAAGTTTGCGCAAAATAATGTAATGAACATATCCAAGAATTCTCTCCCTTGAGGCTGATTCCTGAAGCCTTGTCCAGCGATAATTTGTTTTTCGGAAAGCCTCGTACATTTTCCCAAACCTGCTTGCCAGGAAGCACGAGGCCCTTAACTTCAATTGTTAGGCCTTTTGTCATGTGCCCGCAGTTGCTGCAACGGGTATTTTCAGTGGATGGACCGATGCTTTCAGGTTTTTAACCTTAAGTGTCCCATGTGAAGCTCAGAAAGTGTTGAGACTCTGGCGCTGTGATGTTTAAAGCAGCCTGAAACTGGATCTTTCTCCTGGCCAGCTAGTCTCTTGCCGTTAAGAGGCAATGCATTCAATCCTCTGATAAAATAACGCACAAATAATGAATTATACCCTAACCTGAACTACGCTGAGAGCAATTTTGCGCTGGAAAAATCAACACGGGCTGGCGTTAATATTACTTTCGCCAGTAGAAGCCGCGTCAATTGCCTTTGATATCAAAATATTCCTTTCCTGCACAAGGCACTGCCAGTAGTCAACTTCCGATTTCCATTGGGCCGCCTGAATCTGAAGCCGGTTTGAACTCTTTTAAAAGTAAATGTATGGAGGTCGTGCGTAAAGTACTCAAATTCTTAAGCGGCCCATGACTGTAAGTATTTTAATGCGTGAATAATCAGCAGCAACTCATTTATTATGCCGCTACTAGATTCACTAAATCTAAGCATAAATCTAAGCACAAATTGACGATTTAACCGGCTATAGAGTGACTGCAGAATTTTTAGACTTATATGTAGGTCATACTTATGAAGAATTATTTGCCCAAAGATGAAACCCTCGCTAAAAACGATACTACTAGATTCATGGTAGAAAAAAACTCACTGGATGATTACGCATGTTCCTGTTTGCGATGCTGTCGCGATGCTGTTGCGAATTTGCGGTGCTGTTGACATCAAGAAAGTTAGGAACAAGTTGTTTTCAGAAAGTTGTTGTGTATATTCTGGAAGTGGGACTGCCACTTCTTGTCGAGTTGCTTATAATGGCGAACGCGGCCTTGTGGTCCTAGCATTGGCATATTACGCACTAAGACGTACTCGAATTGATTTACGATTGGTTTGCTTTGAAGGACTAGATCTAGGGAGTATACGGCAGTGAGGGAAATGACTAGCGAGATGAGCGGTGCAGTGGGAGAACAGGTTGTCACAGTGTCTGGTCTTTTTCCGTACTACCTTCCCTCCCCTCTATTACTCATTAGCGTCCACCTGAGCACAGCAGCACGACTACAAAAAACAAAAGGGTGAATGTTTCTTCATCCTATTGCCAGTTCAAAAAATTCGGCCAATGCCTCTACGGGCACCTCTTAACGGTTGTGACAATAGATCTCGATTCATATTGGCTGTCTAGCCTTAAAAATCGAACTTTACATATCGGCTGTTTGGCTCCTCGCCTCTACGAACATAGTTTCGACGTTACCTACAAGCTGGGTCCCAAGCGCCAAAACGCCCATGCGCCTTCTCGCAGCAGCTACCGCTGTCTTTAGGCCTTCCTCCTACTACTCCTTCACCAGAATGCCATGCCACCCCATTAAGTACCTGTTCTGCATATCGGCGCAGTGGTGACTGCGGCTTTTGTCCAACACCATACTCTTTTGCCATTTGTCACTTCCTCCACTCTACGGCGCGTTGCCACTTTCAGCCCTCTGCAAATTTACGCACGCAAAGTCATTGCCGAAACAGTCGGTCACTCAACGTGAATAATAGAGTGTCGTTTAAAGTAGAAGCCCGGTTCACATATGCCCCATTCAGGTTTCTAACATAATTTTCATAACGCAAAGAAATGTTTGTATCTATGACACATTGCACGTAGTACGGGAAAAACGGTAGCGGAACAAGGAGAGCACCAGTCAGCGTGAATCGATGCCTAACCATGCGATACGAAATCTCTTGTTAAGACTTCACGTGACGTGCGGATTAGGAATGGAGAGATATCCTGCTGTTTCTTCTTCCTTCCTGGGTAATCTTTTGGAGTTAATGCTTCCTTGAACGTTTCTTCGGAATGCAGGCTCACTATTAAAATTTTACTCTCCCCGGGTCTTCCCGTGCATTCGCACACTAAGGGCGCTTGATTTTGTTTCATTTGGTCTGCGTAACTTAAAGCTGCATTGACGAAGACGTCTACTCTCTGTGCGTTTTAAAAGGCAGCCCTAATTTCACCGGGAAAGTGCAGCGGAATTTACAGTATCCTTATGTCATTCACGCACTCTAGGTGACTAGCTCGTTCTCAAATGGTGCAAATTTTCTCCTTGCACCAGCTGGTTAGTTCGGAAACCTCTTGTTAAAACAGTACTCTTTCTGTCACTATTCCGAGAGATCACTGCAGTGGTTCTCAACTAATCAATTTTGGGTTTGGTTAAAATGTTCCAATATTGCCTCTTTTTAATCAAATCAAATCAAATCAAATATTTATTTCCATCAGGTGCTACAGATGGAGGGCTACGGAAAAAAGCTGCCACTTGGCGGCTTGGCGAGTCCGCAGCCCATATATAAGGCAGCATAATGTGCAGGCATATTTAGTGTGACCTAAACAGAATGTACACAATTTTGGCACAACTGATTACTGGCAATCTAGGGTACTAAAGAACGGCTCTCAAACATAGAGCTATAACTATACCTATAACTGTCCCTTTTTGGCATTAAGACATAGCTTGGCTTATATGTACGGTAAACGCGGGAAATGGAGAGCACCACATGAAGCAAAGACGAAGGAAAGGTAAACATTGAACTCAAACCACTAAACATAGCGCGGGTAGTCTGCGGTCGTCGTGCATTCTTTCTTCGTCTTTGTCTCGTGTGTCGCGCCGGACCCCATGACGTTGACGGGTTTTTTTCTACCGCCAAATATAGGCTGCTACAACGTCACGTTTTTTTAGATTTTTTAATCATGGCATCATTGTTTAGTTATCCGCACACTTCGAAGCGTATGAAATGAAATTAGTTTTCTAAGTGTCTATCGACCACTATGTCAAGGGTACAGGGGCGCGTGCTAAAAACCTAAAGATTATACGGGAATACAACCCTGAGTCCTTTAAGAATCTGAGGTGTGTTTTCCCCACTTTTCTTTTGAGGAAGGTTGTGTCCGGTCTCTCTCGAAGACTATGGACAACCACGGTCTCCGCACCGTAAGCCGCCATGCTTTGAACGTTAATTTCCACTAAGCTGCGCTACCACTCTGTACCTATCTTGAATGCAAAGCATGAATGAACCAGCAAGCGCAACTTACAATTCACTCAATAGAATTAAAAACATTATCTTGACGATGATGAGGAAGAAATGGGCTGAGGCAGGGCATGTAATGCGAAGTCAAGATGACTGTTGGTCCTTAAGGGCAACAGACTGGCTTCCAAAGAAAGAGAAGTGTAGCAGGGCGCCTCAGAAAGTTAGGCGGGTGGATGAGATTAAGTTTGCTAGAATAGGGTGGCAGCAGCTGACACCGGACAGGGTTAATTGAAAAGATATGGAAGAGACCATTGTGCTGCATTGTGCATCGTCTGGCTGATGATCATAATTAGGAAGATTTCAAACGAGTGATGCCGATCCTCTTTTCCACCTGACGAATTAGTTAGAAGCCTGTTACTTGACATGTTGAGAAGCGTGTGGTACAGATGATGCTTTACGAATCCTAATGTTCTATAAACTGGTGATGTCGCGCTAGTTAGTTGCAAACTACAAAACAGATCACTAAAAAGTGCTATACCTAAACACTTATTTAACTGGAGTGCTTCTATGTGCGCGTCAGAGATTACGTAGAAAACTAAGGAATTGCGATGACGGTGGAAGAAAGCTGAGTAAATTAATTTGTGTTATGTTCAATTACCCTATTGTAACACCAATTCTGGGCAGCATTAAGATCTCTTTGATTCGATGGATGATCTGTGGAGCAGTAATAGCACGACAAAGTAAAAAACAGTCAGCAAACATACATTTACAGGAGTTCGGATTTGTCGGAAAGTGATTAATACTGATCAGAAAAAGGAGAGGGCCAAGTACAGATACCTGAAGAAGGTGTCATATCATTAGGAGGGATTTAGAGAATGGGCGTGGGCACGGCATATAATAAGAAAGCAAGATAACCGATGGTCATTAAGAGTAATGCACTGGACTTCAAAAGAAGGCAGGTGCAACAGGGGGTGGCGAAAGTTAGGTCGGCGGATGAGATTAAGAATTAACAGGATAGGGTTAACTGGAGAGATATCGGAGAGGCGTTTCCCCTACAATGGGTGTAATCAGGTTGCTACAGCTGATGATGACGACAGCTTTTGTTGGTTACAGAAACTTTCTGCGAGCGCTTGGCTTGAAACCGTTCAATTCATTTCAAATAGTTGGGATTCGGATTTAATCGGGAAAGTTTTATCACTGTGCGTTGATGGGGTACCTTCTCGAAGGAATCAAAATTTTAAAATGTGACTTTGGTTTGTTGATTAGCGTCAGTGTTCATGAAAAGATCGAGTTAAGAGTGGAACCACTTCCCCGCGCTTGTCGCTTCTACTACTCACTTTAAAGGGACACTGAGGAGAGCACTATTAATATATTTTTTATAGCAAAATCCGATAGTTCGGCATGTCATGGCTTTGTTGCCACTTGGCCGGCAGCGAAAAATGCATTTATTTCTAAGAAATTTGGATTAGAAGTTGAAAAGGTTTTTCCCGTCGCTGTGATTCAAACTTGGGATTCGGCTATGACGACAGAGGACTAAGTGACGTGAAACATGACGTGATGCAGACTCCGTGATTTCTGGCTGCCAGCAGTGCGGCCTAGCAGCAGCCGAAAAGAAAGCTACCGCCGGCCGCACGTTGAAGGCATCTATCGGCTATTGCGGCCGTCGCTACAGTCGCTTCGCTTACGTTTGCACCGGCGTTTTGCGAGCGTTACGATGGATCTCGTTCTCGAAGTCGTCAACGAAGTTCTCGCAAATAGACACCTTTAGCATACCGTGTACCTTGACACCGCTAGCGGAATACCGGGAGCCCGCCTAACGCCGGCGAGCAGGCGCTGATTGGTCCCGATGCTTCAGGCGAGCGCGTAGCTGCCCGGCACGTGGCGCCATCTGGCGACGTCAAGGAGATTTGCGCATGCATTGGCTGCGCCTCAGTGATTTGTGCTTCTCGTGTCCTAGCGTTGCTAGAACCATTGGTTCCAGCAACACTGTTTTGGCCTATGATCTCATCACGCTTGTACTTGCGAGTTTGGCCTGTGGCGGCGATACCTGTATTTTGGTTCTTGCTCTTTTCTACGTTACAAGAGCTTTGTTGTCAGTATGAGTGGCGTTTTTGTAATCAGGAGCTTGTATTCTGTTGATACAAGCCAACTTCAATTTCTCCTCAGTGTCCCTTTAACGTCTTCGAAGCAAAGAATAGAAGTGTTCTGTAATGCGCGCGCTGGGTCATAAAATTGTAAAATCTCCACCATAGTTTTCTTTTTTCGTTGATTTTCTCCGACTCCGCCCTACAATGCCATGGCCTTGCGAGTACAAAGCATATGATCGAGACTTATTTTCCTTGAACAAATTCGATTTTCTGCTGAGCCATACACATGCAGCTTTACTTGCGAACATTTTGCATGCAATGAAGTCGCGCGATGCTAGACGCGCAAACAACCTTGAGCTTCATACTTTACGCTGAGGTGGAAGCTGCTTTTCAAGAGATCCAATAAAAAATTACTTATCCTCTCTTCATTTAGACCTTTCTTCTTTCCCCATAATTGCATACCTGTCTACGTTTCCAAGAAAATGCTTGTTTAAGTTGGAAAGTCCTTTAGAAGCGATATAAATGTAGTGACAGCCTTGGGAATTGTGGCCATTGATCATGGTCGAATAGTTTCTCTGACGACAAGGACTGCCACATCACTTTTACAGCAAACACCTAGTCTGCAAAGCATTTTGCCTTGTGGCGTTGAGAGCGAGATACGAAATGTTCCTGGCTTCGCAAGCCAGCCAGTCGGCCTCCATGAACATTTTTTATGTTGGATTTTGAGAACCGCCAGCAAAGTTCTGGCTCGCAGGGTAATTTGATCTCTTTCTGAGTGTTGAGATCGGCATTACCATGCGGAAAGATAAAACTGGGTTTCACACAAGGAGTATACTACCATCATTAATTGAATATTGTAACCAGCGCCTGTCGCCTGTGATTCAATATTCTAACCAACGCCCATCGGGTGGCCGCGAATATTCGTTTTGGGCTCGTGTATTTCATTCATTTCTGCGATAGATTCCCAATTTCCTCCAATTTACCGCAGCATACACTCGTAAAAGGGATAGAAATGCTTTCGCGTATGAGAAGTGAAAATGAATGAGAACATAGAGAATTTAGTTTGAATTTTTTTCCGAAAGGCAGCCGCCTTCTCACATAGAAAGAACAAGAACTCTAGTATTGCTCTCCTTTTTGCATTTCAGCAATGGAACCGCTAACTTTTACAGAACGACCTTGAACAGAGAAACGATGAACAGAACAAAAACTCTGTTGGTTGTATGTGTCCCAGTTTGTTCTGTCAAAGGTAGCGCTCCCCGTTAAAAATTATATACCAAACTAGTCCCAATTGTCGATTTACTGTCACTGGTAGTGCTCACCAACGACAATCCTTCAGTCTCTACGTTGCTGTTTCCAATCGTATTTTCTTTCATTGTCAGTTTAAAACCATTTTCGGCTGAAGCTTTCCAGGCATAATAAAAATACAGCCCATAGTGGTCGCAGTTGTTTCTAAAATTCTCTTTTCTTAAAGAGGGTTTGTAAGAGTTCTTAAACCGGTCTTAAGAGTGCTGAAAATTGTCACGCTTACTATGGCGCCCTGTCTGTGGTGGACTGAGTTTCCATTCGAAGGATGTCTGATCTAGATGCATAGTTCGAGCTGCTAAATCACCCCCCCCCCCCCAAACCCTGACGCACGTTTCTGGTGACAGTATTGTTCTTAGCCCCCTTGTCTCTAGCTCTTCTATAGCAAAAACTGTCGTTTACCCAAGCATTCTGGCTTTTACGCAGAAAACTACAGCTGCGGAACCCCAGCCGTTGCCAGTAGGGTTGCCAACACCGTTGCCAACGCTGCTGACACCTGCCCCAGATCCGCTGACACCATCCCCAGGTTGAACAACTCAGCCGACGGGTCAAGCACCTTGGCAGAACCAGGTCGCGCGGCTTCGTGGTCAGACATGTATATCGCGTATGCAACGATTCCAGACTACGTGGCGCTTCAAAATGAACTAACTGGCTCGTGGTTGCTGTCGGCGATGCTTGAAGTGTTCACTGCAAATGCCCATGACAAGAGCCTGGACTGGCTTATGCGCCAAGTTCACGAAGCTATAGTGAACCGAGCCTCCAGTGATGGCAGCCGTCAGACGCCATGCACGATGCAACTGGGATGGAGGAAGAAGCTGTTTTTCTACCCCGGCCGCAAGTGCTAGCTGCACAAGGAGAATCACTGGCATGTCCACTTTGGCAATGAAACAAGTACATGCAGAAATATACCATAGAGCTGCGTGGTTTCTGTGCATGGCAGTAGTCTAGAGGGAAGTTTGCTGTTCTAGCCGCTGTTACAAAATTTAAAAAAAAGCAGAAACGCGAAGGAAAAGACATAGAGAGGGCTGGCACTGCTTCCATATGTATCTTTTCTTCAGGAGAACCAGCACTGCAAGTGTTCCAGGATACCCGGCCGCAAACGAAAAAAAAAAACGATTTTTGCAATAAAAAGATAGCTTTTACGGCAAAATAATGGGTGGACGTCACAAAACAGGGGAATCATGGTAACTATTAAGCAGGTTCAGTAAATAGTAGTGAATTACTTCTTAACTGTTACAGATAAGCACCTCATTCCAATTAGAATTTTGTAGACGACTATTAGTAATAGCCATATATGCTGTTTCGAATGATGGGATGAATGGCCAGAAAGTGTATAGCCACTGATATGGCTGTTACTAATTTTCAACTACTTATCTCTACTTGCAACCAGGTGCCTATATTTAATAGTTAAGAACTCAACCATACGACTTACTTGACGTTCTTACTGTGGTGCAAAAGCCAAGTGCTAATCTAAAAAAGATCACTTTTTAAAAATTAGTGGCCGATTTTCTGGAAGCAGCTGGTAGACTATAGACAAGCGCCGGCAGGAGCCAGAACAAACGGCCGGTATCTTTCTAGCGAAATTTCAAAATATTCCTTGTCTCATCATTCCAGGTCTGTGGTGTGTTTAAAAAAAAACAGATAAGTGTGTTGTGGGTGGCGTAACGGTAGATATTTTTCCGTTGTGTAATTCATTATTTAGTGTTTTTTGAAGGCCACAGCTTCACAGTCACCTAGGACACGTTCTAGACACCTTCTGGAGAGCGAAAGAAGGTCCAGCTTTCCTTTGAAACTATCTCAATGAGCAAAGAGCATTCTCTGCATCCATATGTATAAATGAAGCATCATAGTGTCAGTTTATGTTGCTACAGTGGTCTGTAAAACCACTCGTTCATTTGCGCACAGTGCATTCGAAGAAAGTGTAGCGTACCATCGTGGTCCGGCAGCAGAAGACGACGACAGCCCTAGCACGCATGCCAAGCACGCGCAGACTGAATTACGTGGCTGCTTAACTGCATGCCGGCGGCACGCTGTCCCGTTCCCGCCTGGCTGAACGCGTCGTGCCAAATATATTTGTGGAGACCCGACGACGACTCGCGTCTGCAATTCATCTCCTTAAATTTGGTGATCCGGACGTGATGCGGTGCCGGCAGAACAAGGCCTCGGTGGTGAGGAACCAAAGTTCCGAGTCCGATGGCCAGAAGTCTGGAAGATTGAGGGCGGAGACCGCGGACTCAGGAGGTGAGAGCGTGAGAGGAGACGGATACGGTACATGAGTGGAGGGATCCATGGCCAGGGCTTACACGATGGAAGGTAGGCGGGGTCTCAAGCTCCGGGCGGTGGTAGCCCTAGCGAAGCGGCTGATGCAAGCGCAGGACAGGACCAGAGAACAAAGACGCGAAGTCCGGAGTCACCAAATTTGTGGAGAGGAATCGCAGACGCGAGTCGTCGTCGGGTCTCCACAAATATATTTGGCAGGACGCGCTCAGCCAGGTGGGAACGGGACAGCGTGCTGCCGGCATGCAGTTAAGCAGACACGAAATCGAGTCTGCGCGTGCTTGGCAGGCGTGCTGGGGCTGTCGTCGTCTTCTGCGGCCGGACCACGATGACACGCTATGAAAGTAAACATGGTTTTGCCGTAGTTTCTGTGTGTTCCGCGTTTTCCATGTCATGCGCTGAATAAATGAACGGAAACTTAACTGCGCAGGCTCGCAGACTGAAGTCACCAGCTTTTACAGATGAAGTAACATTCGTGCTTGCATTGAAGGGCGGAAAAAATATAAACGAATGAAGCACTTGTTGGCCTCTGAGACAAGAAATAAAATTAAAATGTTGTAGTATTTTCTTGATACATTAATCAGATTCATCATGAGTTAGAGCACGTAGGGAGCCGATGTGGCATATATTTTGTATTCCTGAGCCTAGAAATCTGGGCAGAGTGTGCACTATTTTGGAATTGGAGTTCTTACGAAGAAGGTCACCGGAAGAAAAGGCGGCGCAAACTGAATCATGCTTCAAAATAATCCTTTGCACACATGCGGCTTGTATTGTATTGTCTTCAAGTGCGAAATGTACTATTATCGTGTGTAAGCGATCGTACGACGCAATTCCACATCGGCGTCTATATTCCCGCCCAGACGGCGGCGGTCGTCTCCTCGAGTGGCGCTCAAGTGAATCTGGCTCGGTGCGCTTGTCCGCCCTGAGTGCTTACTGCATCAGCTGCCTAGCCTCTTTCCTCTCTTCCCGGCGCCGTCTGGATGCCGGTTGTGTTTATGATGGTTGTTTTTCGCGAGTGTGCGGCGCGTCGACAAATCAGCGTTGGCGGCGGGAAGCGCAACGCAGTGTGTGTGGTGCGCGAGCGATCTGAGCGGACATGTGCAAGACAGTGCGAGCCCCATTGAAGTGCGCGAACAAGAATTGAGTTCTAACTGCAATATATCCGTTGTTCATTCTCACTAATTTGTGTATGCTTCGCGTGTTCTTACTCGATCCCCTTCCCTTTCCTTTTTTTTTCTGTCATCTCTAACATGTGCACTCGATAATGTAAAATAAGAGTCAATTGCTTGTGGACAATTTTGAATTTAAAGAAAGGTATAATGCGTCCTCGCAATTTCTCTTCCCTGCAACCAATGTAACTGAACATGGGGGTGGTTCTCATTTAAATTAGGCAATATATTGTTGAAACATAACATCAACACGAGAAAATATTGAGGAATTTGTTATCCACGGCAAGAAAGGCGCGAACCGAAGACATTATTCTAGTCCCTTACTTCGCATTAAGCATACGCGCTAAATACCGGCTCTAACAGGTTGTTTCCGTTCACCAATAGTACCTCCTGTCGAGTGTATGTTTGTTTTGTTTTTTGTTGAATAAAGTTCATATTGAAATCAGCGCTTAGTAAAAGTACCTGTTTTTATTTATTTGTTTAATTATATGCCCTTTCCTTAGGTTCAAATACATAATAAAGAAAAGAGCCAGTATATGTGATCAGAAAAACTGAGGAAATCATAAAAGCGCATAGTAATATCACCAGAAACACAAAGTGGTTATTGTGTTGGAAACTGCATAGCAAAAAAAGCAAGAAGATACGCTGTACACACTCGTTGACAGAAAGAAAGCACAAAAATTAGGGGCCTAACAGTGGTCAAAAACAAAGATGAATGGTAGAACAGTCGATCAGTATATCTAATACAACAAATGAAAGGAATGAAAATGGCATATTCAAGAACCGGCTTAGAAATTTTCGAGGTACTTTTAAGGAGGACATGGTCATTATTGCGTATAAATGATGCAGGCAATTTATTCTATTGTTTTTTAAGCTGTAGAGCACACGTCAGCGCCTTGTTTGTGCGTTGAGTGGTGTCCCGTCGCCGTTGTCTATCGGTGTAACCGAGAGCGCCCGGAGCACCGCAGAAGATGAAAGCGCGCGAAAGTAGAGCGCAACGGAGCGTGGAAGACAGCGATAGCCTGAAGGCGGGCTCCGCGGCAGCTGCCCGCCAAGAGGTGACGCCAGCTCTGCGCGTGCCGCCATCCGTTCGCCCAAGGCGAGCCTCAGAGGCGACGAGTAGCTTTGCGCGCCGCTCATGACAAAACCCAGAGTCGAAACCTTACGTTCGGCACTGTGCGTTCCGTATGCAGTCACCTAAGGTTACAGGCCCGAAGCAGCTGCGCTCATAATTCGCATTACCGAGAATGGGAATCGTCGAGAGTGGCTCGTTATGATAATATATTTTCTCTAAAAGAGGGAGTGTTATGGACCTTAGGAACATAAACATTTGAGTGCAGTGGGGTCGTGCGGGGACCCTGGGGCGTGCCCCGAATTCCTGTTGAAATAAAGTTTTTTCTCTCTCTCTCTCTCTAAAAGACGGATGCATGCTATCGTCCTGCGGGTAGCGAGCCGTTGAAGTGTTACAGCTGCTTTCATTTCTGACACTGGTAGTGCGTTACAGTTAACCAACGTAAAACGCACTGATCTGTTCTGTGCTGCTTCTAGTGCTCGAGTTAATTTTGTGTGATGGCGGTCCCATACTAACGTGGAAGGTTGTAAATTAAACATCTTATGCAAAAAAGCTGTCTAAAGTTGCCTTTACAATGATGATGGTGCAAGATAAAAATTACATTTTAGTTAACCTAGGTTTCTAGTGCTTAGGATGCAATGAACATAATTTGTGATTTACACGGCATTCAGTTAGTTATCTAACAGCAAGGGTGCGACATCATGGCACGTAGTCTAAAGGCAGTTTGTTGTCGGAAACCTCCGCTATGCGCTGGTCAAGGAGCGGATGCCCTCCATCGTTACCCGCTTTCCAACTACGGAGCCCTGAGACACAATAATTTCATTAGGCCAAATAACCTCTGCGTCGTGCGAATCTCAAGAAAAAGTCTAATATGCTGCGGTTTTCACGTAAAAGAACAGGAATATTTGTAGAAAACAAAAATCTATAATCTTAGAATAACACAATAAAGCTGCACAAAAAGAACTAGCACTGAACGACAGGAATAATTACAAACAATTTCACAGAAATATCCAGTAGCATACAAGTAGCGCTAAAATACAGAGGGCTACAAAGGCAAAAACAGCAAAAGCAAGACAACGAGAAATAAAACTTCCGGGCTATACGAATGGCCAAAATATCAGTCTCACGTCACGAAGGCAATCAAAGGGAGACCTGTTTGACGGCGAGTCAGCTGGCAGGGTCACAAACGAAGGACCACGGTTGATCAGCTCCACAGGAGGCACCCGAGAGGTTGAACCTCCCCAAAGCGCGCTGCCCTCACGGGCCGGTGCTCACCAGTTTATCTCCTTCCTCGGGGTTGCGCTGCTCGGCCGCCGTGGACACGAGCCACCGGGTCAGTGCGCCGACGAGCCCACCGGAAGGTTTCCGAATGTACTGGTGGCCCGCCAGCAGTTTCCGGGTTTTGGGAAGCGGCTTGTTACAGTTCTTTGACATTAATCTAGGACATTAATCAGCTGATACTTAACCTACAGAATGATCTTAATTCTCTTGAGCGCTGGTGCCACATTAACCGCCTGTCCGTGAACGTCACTAAAACTTGTTTTCAGATTTTCCATCCCCCTCAGAAGCCATTGCCCATCACACCACTTCTATACCTCAATTCTGCTCCTATTTCGTCGCAAGATCGAGTTTCTTTTCTGGGTGTTGTCATTGACCCTCACTTAAAATTCCATCATCATGTAGCTGAAACGTGCAAGAAAATTTCTTATGGGTTACGCGCACTAATTAAAGCCCGGAGCTATTTTCCAGTCCAAACTTTATTATCTCTTTACTACGCATTCATCCACAGCCACTTAAACTACGGTATCTCATCTTGGGGTAACGCCTATCATATTCATCTCTGGCCTTTAATAAAACTGCAAAAGCAAGCCATGCGCATCATAACCTATACCCCTCGAATGTCACCCTCCCGCATTTTGTTCATAGATTTAAACGTTCTACCTATCTCGGCCCTTTATTTTTACAACATTGGTATCCTATTCTTTAAGATTCTTCATCATCATCTCCCGCTAAGCATATTTTCTCCCGGCACGATCATGAGCAACATCGTCACACGTTTTGCGCTGCGTACTAACTTTTTACTACCTAAGGCCAGAACTAACTACGGGAAACAATGCCTTCATTTTTCATCCGTATCATTTTGGGACTCTTTGAACATAGACATCAAACAAACTAATACGCTTTCGTTATTCAAGGTCAAGCTAAAGCTTTTCCTTCTTAATTTGTAACTTTTTTTTTGTTATTGATCCTATATATCGCGGCATCTGTGAGTGTTTTACTGTACATTATCCTGCAGTACATTGTTTGTATTTAAATATTTCAATAACTAATATTACACTATGTACCTATATTTATACTGTGCGTCATTAAATAATGTGTTGTGTATTTTATATTATGTTGCATATTAAAATTTATTTTCATGGGAGGTCCCGCCCGCGGTCTTGTACCATGGGACCTCTCGCTGTATACAATTGCAACTTTGGTTGTATTCCTCAATAAACTTTCAACTTTCATCTTTAGTTGGCATATAGGAAACACTGTCTTAGAACGGCAAATGAGCATCGCTTTGAATTTTTCATTGTTGGATTCCATATTCCATGAGTGGCACCAGTTAAAGACGTTACGTATTCAGGTCGGCCTGATGTCAAGGAGCTAAGGTGCTGTTCGAATCACTGCTTTTTTTTTAGTATATTACGCACTAACCAGCAAACAAACGCATTTGGGAAGAAACTACATAGAGTAAGTCGTTTATACATATTAGGAAAGAGATAGGACCGAGAACTGGTCCTTGTGATTCTCGCAATTTGACGAATTCCTGAAGCATCTAGTGCCGTTAACAGTGACAAGCTGTACAGGCTTATAAGGAAAGCATGAAAGTCGTCCAATGCAGTTGGGTAGGTATTTAGAGAAAGTCATCATCATCAGGCCGACTACGCGCAGTGCAGGACAAAGGCCTCTCCCATCTCTCCAATTAAATCTGTCCTGTGCCAGCTGCGGCCATCCTGGTATTCCAGCAAACTCCGTGATCTCATCCGCCCACCTAACTTTCTGCCGCCCCTTGCTACGCTTGCCTTCTCGTGGTATTCACTCCGTTACCCTTAAGGACCAGCAGTTATCTTGCCTTCGCATTACATGGCTTGTCCATGCCTATTTCTTCCTCGTGACTTCGACTAGAATACTATTAACCAGCGTTTGTTCTCTGATCCACTCTGCCCTCTTCCTGTCTCTTAAAACTCGCTGCGGGCTCCTCAATTTAAATTGAACCCTTTTCGTTATCCTTCACGCTTGTGCCCTAGAGAAAACGTAGTTTAGGCAAAAGAGGAGAGTCCTTAACAGTGAGAAAGTCCTATTTAGCACGATCCCGACCAAGAATCTTGTGTGACGCTTGGAGAAACTTGGGTAAGCTCGGTTAGTTCGCACGAGCGTGCGCCAGCTGTAGAAAAATGGAGGGTGACCTTGAGGAGGGTCTTGGCCAAACCTTGCCTACCAGCCACCCATGCGGAAATAAAATAAATATTGCCAAGACTGGGTAACGAACCCCAGACGGCGCGAACAGATCAGCTTCGCTGGCCACCGCATGAGAGCACTATGCCATCGCCGCTTTTTTTTTATCGACTTCGCAGCTAATCACGCGTAGTTTAAACTTTTCACCACTTTCCACTTTCCAAGCAGTTCCAACCAGTTCTATAGCCAACCAGCCAAAGACATGCTGCTTGATGTAAACTCGGTTTAGCTACATTATAACACTACAACTTTCTTTTTCTTCAATAGCTTCATAGAAGTCAAGAAAGATGAAGTCAGGACTGCTTAATCTAGAAGCATGCGCATGTTGTGGGTAGAGGAAAAAAGTCGTATATCACATGAAAATTTCTTGCGAAATCAAAGTTGTAATGTGGAAAAAACTACATCTTCTAGGAAGTTGACAAGTTGAATGACGACGACATGCGCCATTAATTTCCAAGATATCTATGTATATATTGTTACGGGGAAATACTATTTACATTTATTTACAAGCAATCGGTGAATAGTTCCTAGCGGCGAGCATCAGGAAGCACCAACGCCAGCAGGAAGCACCAGCAACCTCTTCTTCTTCGTGCGACCCTTTCACGCGAGAGACCACTTCGACTTCCACTTCCTCTTCGTCGTAGCAATATTATGTGTCTGCAAATGTATGGCTCATGCGTTTCTCCTATTTCATGAATAGGAACTATCCTTCCGGTCGTTTAGCCTTTGGGTAGTGAGGCAGAATGGAGAGTCTGCGTGAAAAGGGCTGATAACGGAGAGGTTTCACTTTGCACTTATGTAAAGGAATACATTTGGTGAATTTAAATAATATTTATGAAAAACCTGAATTTAGAACAGCATGCTGTACTGCAATCAAATGCTTATTTAGGGCACTATAACATAACTTTTTTATATTAATGAAATGCAGATTACGCTACAGCATACTACACGTGATGTAAAACTATTTCTTACAACACTTATACAGGGCCAGCGCTTCATTCTCCATCAGTTCTATAAAACTCTCATTACAATAATATAAAAACAGAAACAATTCAGAGCCAAGCCGCGGGCTGGACCTCCTCTGGACACCGAAGACCACACTCTATTGCAGAAATGTGGAGTTTCAGCCCCTTGGAGCTCTTAGAAACTGGCACGGATAATATCCCCTGAAACTACCATTCCGGGTACTCCAAGGACAATTCAATGTAAGGAACGCAACGTCCAATGTCTTGCAGCGCGGATCCTCCACAACAAATACAATCACGTTACGCGCAAGTAGAAAAAATGTATAAATATAAATTTGATGCATTCCTTCATATCCCACGTGATTTAAATGCGGAATATGTTGGCAATGCGCATGGTAGAACAGAGTTGTCTGCCTCAATTCAACCTGTGGAAAACAGGGCAAGTTGAACGAGACACAAAAGAAAGAACACCCCACCCGCGCTGACGCCTCATCATACCAAACACACCACACCACAGCCAGCGCATGTGGTGCACCCTTATTTCATTTCTAGAGCAATTGGCGCTGTGTTTGACCGTTATGAATTTTTGCCAGAAGGCACACACTTCTGCTTTGTCAAATCTGCGTGCAGATGTTTTCGAATGTATAGCTTCATGTCGATGTGTTCAGCATTTCTGAATATTTCTTTTTTTTTAACTTCTGTTTACTTCATGCCCTCTTCGTTAAAACCCTCGCAGAGGGCGGACAGTATAGTTACATGAATAATTAACGCAGAATGAAGGTGACATGTCCAACCTTTAAGCCACGCCATGGAATCCGTTTTTCTGCCGACAAACATTGCTCCCTTCGCCGAGCAACACTTGCTTTGTTGAAAAGAGCCCGAAAAGATTAGCCTCTCGTCGCGCACTGACAAGCCTATCTGGGGCTGCCTTCTTATCGACAACCCACTCCGCACATGCGCGCGGACGAAAGCGGCGGTTGTTTTTCTTCAGTGATATTCCTCTCCTGCTGCAAATGCCTTATACCTGACAAGCCATCGAACTTTTCCCGTGGTCGTATGCCCAAGTCTTTATTTCTACCTGCCCCTTGGCAGCTGGCTCAAGGTGCGTATCTATATTTCATTTGTTTTTGTTTTTGTTGTTTTATCCGTGTTGTGAATTTTTCTCTTTATTGCGTATTTGTACTTCAGTGTCTGTTGTCAATTTTGCAAAAAGATTTTCAGTTTGCTAGTATTAGTTGTGTTGTATTTTTCTGATTAGGCAGTTCGGGCGTAACGCTGTCATGTGTCTGTTTTTTAAGATTTTAGCAGTGTCTTTCTTTGTGTGTCTTTGTGATTAGGCTTGCTACCCTAAAGTATGCTGTTCTTTTCCTGTCAAGCGTTCTGTTTTTTATTATTGCATATGTGGTTTGCCGTTTACTCACCTGTCTCCTGTTATGTTAGCCGGGGTGTAGGCCCCGTCAGGAGGCATGCTTTGTCTGCCTCCTTTAGCCTCCCCGCGGGGGCATATTGTAATTATGGCCGAATAAACTTTTCAATTCTGGCGTGTTCTTAAGCACGCGACGTTAGTAAGCTGCCGTCACAAAGGCCTAATTAAGGAGGGCTGATTCAGAACGCCGTTGAGTTTGTTTGCGTTATTTTTCTTTGATCTTTCTTTGTTTCAGATGTCGTTCAGTTTCGCCATGCTGTTTTGCAAATCTTTTAATTGTAATTTTGTAGAATAAAAGAAGGTGTTGTGATACCCGGAGCTCCGATTGCCAACTAATGTTTGGTTAACACCTTGCACTTATGTGATAAAATAGCAACATAGTAATACGGGTATTAACTTTTTATCAGCCTTTTTAAGAGCACTCGAAGTATTGATGCGCGATACAATCTGCTAATTATTTTACCTCCTCCTAGTACTAATATTATTAAACATTTTTTATTAAAGCAATTATTATTAATCTAGCAACTGGAATTAGAAGTGTGAAAACACGTCCTGAAAAACCAACTAAACCGGTTAGTCGCTTGTTTGTTAGGCTGAAAGATTAATTTTTCAGGAACTACAAATTGTTCCGTACCAGTACTCGACTCTTCAAAGACGATGAACGGACTAGGTCCCCACGGATCACCTGTGTCCTAGGCCTACAGGCGTGTCTTCCATGCACATCTCACCGTGACAATCACAAAGACGGAATACTCGCCTCCCATTTGTCACCCACCAACAGTTCACTCATATATTATTAGCCTCTTCGGTCGAGCCCCATATCATCCTACAGCCAACTAACTACCTGCTACCATCTGCGCAAGTATTTATGCCCGTGATAGCAGCGCTTGCGCTGACACCGCCCGTGTTATTGGTGCCAACAGGCTCTGTACCTCCCAATACACTCAATCTTCATTGTGACTCTCGCTACCGTGACGTCCACCACTCTCCGGGATTCAGTGTGTGACTATGAGCAGCGGCTCACCCCTTGAGCCTCAGTGAAAAACGTCTTCCTCGCTAAACCGACCGTTACTGCGTTTTACGCAAAGCTAATTAATCTGCACCATAAGTCCTTCTCCTCTCCACCGTGCATTGAGGTCGTCCATGCCTCACGTATAAAGCCTTATTCAAACTCCAGCGTACAAGTAACGTACTCACAGGGACTGTTCTCTTGAAGCGAAGGGCAGTACTACGTACGAGTATTTAGTTTTTAGAGAACAGCGGAGTCCTTGGTCCTCATGTCGAAGGTTACGACGCATTTGCGCCTGCGCGTATCATCAGATTTGGTTTTTGAGGCCACGGGCTTTTAAATTGCTCTATACAGTTATACTTTTCGGCAATGAATATATGAATACCTTGCAGTTTTCTCAGACAAAAGCACCTCACTTCCCAATTTGCCTTTCGGCTAAGAGTATCAGTAAGTTTTTGTTCTCTAAGCTTGTGTTTTTAAGAAAAAATACAAAAGTTAGAGGCTAGCTTACCGATGATAGGGCACTACTTATCCTGCTGTCTTCGCGTATCACATATCTCTGTAGCTCGGTTGTCTCCCAGCAGTGCGTAGATTTGACCACTGAAGCTATTTGAAGCTATGTAGGAACTGCTTCTAAGCAATGGTTAACACCGAAGATATCTTCATCCAATTTTTGTTATTAAAAATGTTTAAACTATTTGGCTGCTTCCGGATAGCATGACATTTGTCCGGCAACAAAAAAACGCGGTTATTGGAGAGAAAAATAGTTAAACAATTCTGTCTACCTCGATTAAATTCGTGACGCCGTCAACGAAAAATGGTTGTTTCGACCAATTAGTTTCAACGCAAACGGTATTGTTATGTAGCTTCAGGGATCTGCACGATGATATACGTGTCGACGCACTGCAGCTTTCATACCAAATCTATCGCTAGTGGCGACAGCTGTATTAGTGTGCAACCGTTATTGCGACGGGCAAACCCCGGCCAAGATCTTGCGATGATTGTGGCTTTGTGCCAAGTTAAATAAATAAATAAATAAAAAATTAATGAAAGAAATATTTCCGCAACGAGGATTCCACTCCGCAGCTTCACGAACAGTTCAGCTGCACTGGCCGAAGCCCGAGAGCGCTAGGCTCAAGTCACTTTTTTTCGTTACTGAAACTAGGCTAGAGCCGCACCCGTTTACGCCTCGTTTTGAACTGCAACGCAGTCTCGCGATATGCATTGCACATCATCTTCCTCATCCAGTAATACTAGTATAGCACAATTCGCGCTTTGAGCAACGCGGCGGTAGTGACCCAGACATGTGCGCTGTATGCGTTCTCGTGGACAATCTTGTGGCACAAACACGGCACTTCAGCAATACGCGTTGGCGTTGACAACACTGCTGCAGAAACGCGGCACTGGAGCATATATGCCGCTGGCATACATTGAGTAAATTGGCTTTTACAATGAAAAAGTTGAAGTCGCTCATATCTGGCTCACTGGTTAAGTGGACACCTCAATCACGCTTTCAATCACGCTTTCCACCTGCAAAAAAAAATCCGTGCTTTTCAAAATGCTTCGTGTTTGGCAATGCTAAACTGCCAGTTAGTTTTTTCTTTATTTTTACACCTCTTCTTCCATAGAAGGGCTGCGGTTTTAGTGAAATTAACCTCTTTCTCGAGAAAACGCACTAAAGAATCAACATAGGCTAACTTCAATTTATCATATTTGATATCTTAACATTTTTACGAGCTGAGTATGTCCGGTAACAAATCTTAATTGCACTACTCTAACACATTTAATCTAGGAAGTAATTATATATCGTTCATAAATTCCTGCTGCCTAATTACTCTTTTCGTTCTAGAAAATAGATATCCTTCTAAAGGAGCACACCTCATCTATTAAAAAGTCATGCAGAAAATATTGATGAGTATATAACACCCAAAACCTTCATACGCACTGTGCAGTGCCTCAGTAGACCATAAGAAGAACTTCCATATAGATTTTAGCAGGATTTTACTGTCATGAATCTGTAAATTGCTGGTGCATCGCGCTGTTCTTTTCCTCGGGAAATATGCGCGCGGCCACACACTAAACTGGCCCCTTCAAAGGATGTGTTCCCTTTAGTGGACTGCGATTCAGATCTGCGCCGAAGTTTCCAAAAAGTATAATTTTTATGGGTTTGTAAATTTCCAAAATTATCATTGAAATTAAATGAACAAGTCTAGAATGAACTCCGCTCCACTGAAGACTGACGTCATGGTACCGACAAAAACTGAAAATATTAGTCTTTCGAAAAGGTTATTGCTGCTCTAAGTAACACTCTATGCTGTAATCTAAGTGTATCTAAGTAGCACTCTATACTCTCATGTTTTTGCATAAATCATATTAAGAGCCGTAAAACTAATACAACAGGTCACATTTGAAGAACGAGTCGGAATGAGTTAACTAAAAAGCTTAAAATTATTAACTAACAGAGTGTAAGTCAATTCTTACCAGTGGTCAATGACCATACACTGGTGGCATATGCAGGCCAAAATATTTTTTCCTGTTGTACTCCAATTCTCTTCCCTTGCATGTACGCAGTTTTTATAATATGAACACAAATGCATCATTCAGAAGCTTAATTCACTTTCTTGATCACGGCTTACCAATGCTTACGATCAAACCTAAAGCAGTGGAGGTTTTGCATGTGGAGGCTTGCAAGCATGGACGGCGGATGGTAGATTTGTGCTTGATCTAAAACTTCATTAAAAGTCACTCGCAACAGTTATGTCAACTTATGACGCCATGGTTCCTCTTTGGCTCCATGTGACCATCAAGTGGAAGTGTTGCGAAGAAAATCGCCCCAAAATCTTTTCTGCGTTATCAGGGCACCTGAGCCTGCACTTTCCATGCGAATTGAAGGTCGCAAAACTACTCAATATGAGAGTAAACAAGCTATGAAAGTAAAAAGATACGCAACGATGTTGACGTGTATTCCCACATTAGGAGCCCTTGCCCCCTGTGAGCCCTTTGTGTATCAAAATCTTCAGAAGCTCGTTAAACGGCTGTCATTTCGTAGTAAAGAGCTCCAAAAAGCCACTGAAAACAACGTCCAAGATTACGACCAAAGACTCTGTCACAGAATGCAGAGAACATTGAGAGCAATGTGGGTATTGCGGCTGGAAACTAAGGAGTGGATTTAGAAATAAAAAATATTCTTAGTTGATATTGCTCGCTTCTTTTTCAGAACTTAATAACAAGCGTCTATTTACATACCGCTACTTTTTACGTAACCACCGTTTTAGCCATGCGTCACACAACAGAAGGAACTTTAACACAAAGGATGAGAGCCGAGTAAATAAAGGGCCACCACAGTAAAACCACTAAATGTAAGCCTACATAGACATGGCAGACTATGGGGATAATATATGGCCTTTTGTGGTAAGGGAGTATATTCGAAGTTAACGCAAATCTAGCACCCAGCAGATAGGCAGCAGGAGGAATCAGAATAGGTAATTTGTGGGGATATGGAGTGATAGCTCTTGCAAAACATTTTAATTCGAGCTTAATAAGAGAGGCTTTGTCCTGCAGATATTACAGTCTGATGATTGAGATACACAGAAACGATGATCATAACATTTTGTATTGTGGCTTTGAAAATCACAATTTTTATCAAGCATATCTGTTGGGATTTTGAGCCACATAATTTTTTTTGCCCGAAAACCCTCTTCCGGCACCCAGGATGGGGCCTGGCCAGAGGCTCCTGAGACTTATCCGCATGCGACGCACGCACGATTGTATCATCGCCCCTGCCTGCGAGCCCTGTGCTTGTCAGCTCGTATATACAGACCGAAGGCTGGCACAATCCACCACCACACCTTACTGTGAGGAAAATACTCTAGCCATGATAGATCGCTGTACAACAGGAATACTATGAATGCGGAGTAAAACAAATGTTTAGAAAATAAAAAAATCAGGTAAGCTTTGTTTGCTTCGTCACTTCTAGAAACTGTTTTTCTTTTAACGTACACAATAAATTAAATCTAATAAGGTTAGTCTTCTAGCATTCATTAATCTAGAGTACTTTAGGCAGCGTCAATTTATATAGGCCGGGTACAATTTATTGTAGTGTGAGTGCAGCGTTGAGTTCCCAGCAAAACAGCCACACATTAAGCTCCCTGCAATTAATACAAGAATTATTCAAGTGCGCATGCAGCATTTTTCGAAAAAGTGCTTCTAGTGAAGTTATGTGTTCAAAACAAAGACTCTTACGGCACACCTACGTAGGAATGGGTCACTATTTTCACATAATTAATGGTTTGCGTTTTTCCTTCCCCTTTCAATTGCAGCGGCACAGGGATACCATGCTCAGCACTATCGACAGCTGCGGCTCTTGCAAAGAGGAGGTGTCGGAGGAAGAATACCGAAGGAGACTTGATGTATGATTTTTATTTATTTGCATGTTTGTTTGCTTATATTTGTACTGAGCCTTGCATTCTTTCAGCTGCCATTGTTCACTCGGCTTCAGATTCAGGCAGTATCTGAAGCTGTAACTTTCTGAAACGTTCCATTCAAATGATATCGATAGTTTTAGTCCGAAGAGTGCGTAGAAAAAAATTGCACAGGAGATCATTGTATCTGTTGCTACAAATTTAAGTTAGCAGTAGTGGTTGTACATTACGTTTTAGTTTGATCTGCTTCCCATGATCTGTTTTAATTGGATTTATCCGTCACTTTTCTCTTCCGTGCTGAGTCAGCTTTTAGAGGTGGGTGGAGACTGCTGAAGCGTGCAGCTGGTGGGTAATATCTAGAAGCAGGAGGCGAGTTGTGGGTGAGGCTTTATCATGGATGGAGATGAGTGTGTGGGGGCGACTGGAGTTTCTGGATGATGAAGAGGGGTGTTTGCTGCCAGTGGATTGAGCTTCGGAAAGATACAGGTTGAAGGATGGTCGCATTTTTACTAGGTGGTCCGTGGCGTGGACCCACCATAGCGTGAAAGCATCACAAGCAGACTCACTCACGCGCAACCACACACGCACGCGCAGACGTGTCCACGCACGCACACACATACACGCACATACAGGGTCTGTTCTGAAAGTAGCAGGACTGATTTTTTCCTGGGTGAACGGGCGGACGAAAGGCCGTCTGCGCGTGCAGGATCGTTGAAGGGGGATATTGGGAATGCTGGGGAAAATCGGCAGTCGGCTCTCGGCCGTTGAAGAGAGGAGGTCGCTTGTACTGTGAACCCCTGTCGAAACGTCTCGTCACGCAGAATCGTCGAGCGTTTACTGAATCGGCGATAGGCGATCAAATTTTGAGTAAATATTGGCAAAACGGGCAAAGAGACTCACAACATGATTAAGGAGGCCTACGGTGACGCTTCCATGGGTAGATCAGGTGTTTTTTGAGTGGCACAAGCTTTTCCCAGAAGGTAAGGAAAGACTGGAGGAAGACGACCACTCCAAATGCCCTTCGACCAGCAAGACCAACGAAAATGTGTAGCGACTGAAATGTGTAGAGTTTACCTAACAGTGATCTAGAGTGAGTATCAGAATGATTGCGGATGACTTGAGCATTCCTAAAACCAAAGTTTTTGAGATCGTGACAGAAAACTTATCCATGAGGAAAGCGTGCGCGAATTTGGTGCCGGGAGTGTTGTCAGAGGAGGAAAAGGCCAACCGGTAGGATCTTCATCATGTGAATGAGGACCCCGATTTTTTGCCCAGCACAAGGCGGCAACGCTGCTTCAGCCCCTCTACAGCCTCGACCTGGCCCCGCCAGACTTTTTTCTATTCCCGAGAATAAAATCAGCGCTCAAGGGGAAACATCACGGATCGGTAGAGGTGGTTCAACAGACCGTGACGAGGGATCTAAAGAACATTCCGGTCCAGGCGTTCCTGAAGGCGTACGAAAACTGTAAAACTCATTGGCAGCAGCGTGTAGGCAATCGTTTGTACTATTCTTGTAATCGTTTGTACTTGAAAAATTGTAATCGTTTGTACTATTCTCTTGAATAAATTAAAAAAAAAATGAGTCCTACTACTTTCAGAACAGACCATGTATATACCCACACGCGCTCACGCAAACACAGAGAGACCACGGATATTCGGGGGAAAGTAAACTCTTCTGTTAAGGCAGTAAAAATGCGCTGGACAATTACCATTTCGGGCGCGAACTTTAGCAATTATGTGATAGCGTACGGGGCACGCTCTACTGATAACCCGTTGTCGGCCTACGAACCGCGTCAGGCGGAAAAAATCCCAGAATATAAAAAAACATGAATTTAGAAGGCCACTGAAAGAAAGTAGATGACGCTGCGTTTCGAACCGAGGCTCTCTGTGTGCCAGGCTGGCACGCAACGCATAGGCCATGAAGGCTTCTTTGTTTCTGCATGGTATTTACTACATGCTTTTATGTGCGGCAAAGAGCGTATACATTATTTGCAAAGTAATCAGCCAGTAGCCGAACAAGTCGAAAGGAAACACAAAACCACACAGCAAAACCCTTAACGGAACTTAATTAAAACGGTGGCATGGAAAGATAAGACACCAATAACAGGAACCAGTCCGGTAGAGAGTCACTGTCTTCATTTCTTTCAGCTGGCTCACCATCTGGCCGAAATGCGTGCTGGAGGAGACGACAGGCTAGCATGTCGGCCCAACATGCGCGTTTTCCACAGGCTGTGTAGTCCGAGCAGGAAACTCCTGTCACGCACACACATGTTTTGTCACATGACCACAAATCCTTATTCGTGGTGATGTTGGGTGACCATTAGGTAACGCACACTGGGAGAATTTGAAACGAATACTTTTTTCAGTGACTTTTATAGAATATCCCCTAATAATATTGCCTCTTTGCAGCCAATAAAGCAGTTTTCGGTGGTTTCAGGTGGATCTCATAGGCGACAATTAACAGATGAAAGAAAAATATTTATTTGTGAAGCCACATTTAAACGGGTAGAACTTCGGCATGAAGTTTAGGAAAACAACGTTGTAGTGCAACGCCAAATCGGCATTTTACATACTCGTCTAAGCACATCGTAACCAATACAATTAGAGTAGAGAGAGCGATACAGTGTATGCGGAAAGAGGAGGGATATCAATGCTTTGTATATTTTTTTACGTGAAGCAGACAATAAGTAGCCACAAGAAAAACGAAATGCCAGAAAACGCACTGAGTCATAAACTTCCATCATAAAGCCAAATTGTAGGGGCGGCTTCATAAAATTACAAGGGACCAAACCAGTTTGGCAAGAAGATTCAAAAGGTTAGTTTGTTCAAGTATGCGGAGGGGAACCTTGTAAACGTATTGTTTTGTGTACGACTTGATAACGTGTGTTTTTGATGAGGACTGAAGTTTTAGTAGTTTAACAAACAAAACCAATTATAGTATGCTAATCATGCGTGAGAAACTGCACGGAATCAAAAGACGCTGTCGTCGTGCTCCATTGTACTGAAAAAAATGGTGTGTGCGTGTATGAGTAGTGGCGTAGTATGTTATGTAGTGTATCCTAGGTCGTGCCTGGTGATTGTGGATTGTTGATCGGTAAGTAATCAGAACGAAAAAAAAAGAGAAAGAAAGCGGGGAGAAGGATCTACCGCGTTAACTATTAAGGCGACTATTGATCCTCCACCTAAATTTTAATTAGCCGTTCAGCTGAACGTTTTGAGCGGAAACTTTATATGACGACATGAAACAACATGAAAATTTCAGAACATTTAACAATAAAATTATAATTGTCTTTAATGGGCAAGCTGTAAAAAACAAAACTAAAGAAAAGTAGCCTGAATGCATGTACCGAGTAGAATGCGTAGCTTCCAATTTGACGCCGAAACTTTTAGCGGAAATCTCATAGTAAAAGACGATTGATATTCGACACAATCTGCCGGCACTTAAATGGTTGCAGCATGAGTGCGCGGAAAATATATTTCCAAACCGAATCTGACTATAAACAGTCTTGCCAAAAATCTCATCGAATACTGAGGGAACAGTAATCGAACAGATAGAGGCAAAACTGAATACATTTATCCGTCTTCGCCCTTTTGGCCGCCGTGGTGGCACAGTGGTTGTAGTGCTTGGCTGACGGCCCGCAAGGCTCGGGTTTGATCTCGGCCACGACGGTCGCATTTCCATGTAGGCGAAATGACACAGGCCTGTGTACTGTGCGATGTCTGTGCACGTGAAGGAACCCCAGATGGTCGAGCCCATACAGAGCCCTTCACTATGGCGTGCCTCGTAGGCTTAGTCGCTTTGAGAAAATAAAACCCTAGAAATCATAAATCATAAACAATTATTCAACCTTTTGGAAAGTTTTCCTCGAAAACGATTATTCGTGCGGGTTAGCCGACCTCTAGAAGTGGCGCTGCGGTACAGAACTATAGCTTATTCATTGATAGCTGCAGCTCTCTAATGACGAGCAATATCTACCCAAGTTGGTACGCAACACGAAATAATATATTCGTTGAGGTACCGTCACGTTGTACCATGAAAAAATTACCATTTCGTACATGGAGAATAATCGGGCGTGAAATCTTTGTAGATAATGGAAGCGAGAGCCACGTATGAGCCACGGCATCCGATATGGGGCATGGATGGAGAGTTGGCCGAAGCTGCCTGCGCTCTACAGTGTATCGCAATCTTTGAGGCTATATATTAGGATTTGGAACGCTGCAATTCGAATGGACTGCGTCGTGGTACTGAACACTTCCTCCCACGGAGACGGATAATAGAAACACGCTTGCTGTGTGGCCTCGAAGTGGAACTTGCTTTTGAGGCAACTCTGGAAGAAAACAACAGCGTGCCTTATTGGAACTTCGTGCCGTTTGTTTAGTAAAACTGAAATTTTGAGAGCAGAACGGAATCCCTTAAAATAAGTTTGAACATGCCTATTTGATTCGCTCGTAGAAATTTATTTTATTTATTTATTTTATTTACAAAATACTGCAGCCCGAGGGCCAAGCAGAGTGGGCAATTTAACAACAGCCAAAGATCATACCAAACTTCAAAAAAGAAAGAAAGAAAACAGACAAACACTACAAAACACCTGAATGATCAACATAAAGGCAGTCAAAAGTAAAAGGATGCTGTATGAACAACATTGTCAAAAAGAAAAAAAAAAACAGGAAGAAATATTATAAAACACCAGACGTAGGATTACAAACAGAACTCAGATGATAGGGGACAAGCGTTCTTCAAAATCATGAACATTACGCGCGGAAAAGACGAAAGCTGGCAAGCTGTTCCACTGAGCGATAGTGCGAACAAAAAAAGAGTTTTTAAAAAGGTTTGTACGGGCAAAGAACGGCGTAAGGCTGTGGTCATGAACGTTCCTAGTATGCCGGGTTAAGCGTGGGCGCAGGTAGTCCTTGGAAGAAAAATTGAACTGTTGATGATAAAGTGAAAAAAGAAATTTTAACCTAGCGAGTGCTCTTCTTTTTTCCAAGGATGGAATATTATTTACAGACATGATGGCGGACGGTGAAGCATTCCGATGATAACTGTTGAAAATGAACCGGATTGCTTTTCTTTGTATCATCTCTAGTGAATGTATATCTTTTTTGAGAAATGGATCCCATGACACACTAGCATATTCAAGTTTAGGTCGAATGTACGTGTTGTATGCTAATAGCTTCACGGACTGTGGGGAAGACTTTAATTTGTGGCGGAGAAAGCCAAGTTTCCTTGCAGCAGCAGCGCAAATTTTGTCGACGTGACTAGTCCAACTAAGGTGCTTATTTAATGTTACGCCGAGGTACTTGTAGTTGTCAACTTGCAGTAGGTTTTTGTGGTTCAGTGTGTATGTAAACTGGAAGGGATTCTTCTTTTTCGTGACCCGTAGGAGAACAGTTTTATCAGTATTTACTTCCATTAACCATTCCGCGCACCAATCTGCAACTGCATTAAGGTTTATCTGTATAGCAACTGCATTAAGGTTTATCTGTATAGCAAATGAATAGCACGTAATGAGATTCGCATTTCAGAAATCTAGAATATTCGAGCCCATGTGTACATAAAATGTACACCTACATTCATTCCGTTCTGTTTCGTTTGTATATTCCGCCCAAGTGCTTCTCTGAAAATGGATATGTTTTCAAAGAAACTTACTCACCTGAGCTCACTGACAGCTTTCCGTTCATTCTCAATTATCCATGACGTTTTGTTCCACCTCCTTGAGAAAGCAGCCCTAGAATCTCACGTCCCTCATAGCTGAGGAGCTCTCGGTACGGTTTTATATATGGCCTTATATTCAGCGTTCTAATAGAGCGTTTCCGCAAGTTCTCAAAATTCTCAGATGTGTGCGGTAAAAAGTCATATCGTGCGATTGGTTCGGGCCCGAATCAAATCGTCTTTTTTCTGCTATCTCATTTCTTTTCAGATTCAAATTCAGGAAATGCGTGAAAAGTCTGACAATACCTCGAAAGCTGGCTTGTCGTTGGCACATACCTGCTTGTCCTACCAAATATGCAAAAGACGGCCGGACATTCCTGAACTGCCGTTCAACTGCTACAAATTCAAAAGCGGTGATTCCCTTTTGCAGCAAAGACACTGCCACTTCAGCAAAACAGCTAGTGAGTATCGCTAGAGTGTGCGGCAGAACGTAGAGCCTGGTTCCGCTGCATAACACAAATATGACTGCAGAAGCCTTCTGCTCCTTAGGTTTTAAAATATTTGCACGCTACCTTCACACACAAGGATCCTGTGCTTCGGCCACGCATCTGCTCTATGTAACAATGCGTTATGTTCTTTTTGGGAATTTTAATATTTCGCTATAACCAAAATTCTCATAGGGTTGCTGAATGGGAGATTCTCACGACCCAGCAGGTTCGCCTTAATTGATGAAGTATATTGGCGTTACGCAGGACTTCTTCTCGGGATAGCCTAGGTAGAATGAAGCTTTATTTATATTTTGGCAATAAACTCTGGTAGTTCGTTGCTAATGCAAAAAGTAATAAAAGAAAAAAATGAACAGCTGTCTTTTTGTAGCTTCAAAACAGCCGTCATGAGAGTTGAGGAATAGGTGGGCGGCAGGCGTTTTGGACAGAATTTAAAATCAGGGAAATCGTCCGCGAAGATTATTGCACAACGGCGAATGACAAAACAAGAAGCGCAACACTTTTGATTTAGCACCCCAGGTAAGCAATACCCAAAGGAACTAATGCCGCTCAAGTTGAAAACTTGCTTAAAAGTTTTCAACGCTGTTGTCTGAGTTTTAAGTGAAAAACACCTGCGTCGTTTTGCCTTTTATGTCCTCACAAATTTTTTCAACCGCGAGAAACTATGATTCCAGATTAATATCTCGAAGTTTGTGTATTCATGGAAAGCGAAAAAAAGGTGGGGTCTTTTTCCATGCGCGGTTTTCTAGCGCCAATTCATCGCGTATTCTGCTCCCAGTTTATTCGCAAGCATTAGCAGGAATGCATATTCAGAATGTAAGGCCGTTATGACTTAATTCTTTCCGTCAGGTTCTGTTCTATTAATAACATCTGCCTGTCGGACTGATTGATTCCAGGAACAGTTGCAACATTTACATCGACCCGACAGAACTCGAGTCGACTACACTCTTTCATGGAAACTGAAAAAAACTTCAGGGGCAGAGAGTGCAGAACAATTCAGACTTTTTCTACTTAAAAGTCTCTCTTTCTTTCGATTACCTAGTTCGACAAGAAAATTGTCGAGTTTGTTACAGCGTTAATAAGTTCGTACGGTGATAACGAAGCGCAAAAAGAATCACAATGAACAGCACTAGAATAAATATTGGCTTCGGTTCAACCTGCCTGAAGCTAGTACGACGAACGAAAAGTTCGGCCAGGTCTGGTTAGGCAAGGTTAAGCACGCTTTTGCTTCGCTTTTGCTTCGTGTTTCTTTGTCTCCGAGCTATACCAGCCAGATGATCATACGCCTTCGATTTCAAGGCACAGCTGTTATGCACAACGATGGCACAGGTGTTACTCAGTGCGACGGAGATAGCGGCGAGCGAGACTCGTGATCTGACGTCACAGACACACCTCCGCCCCACCTAGTGGTTGAAGGTCGCTGTCAAGTGGTTTTGACCTTGTGCTTTACATGCGTAGAGTATGTCTTCTCTCTCTAAAATCATACCGCCCATCACCCTCAGTCGATAACAAAGATCCAATATATCACAATACACGCATGCCGTATTGAGGTCTGCCGGCCGCTAATAGGAACAATCACGCGCAAACCGCTTCCTGCTTGAGACGCCTCTATCAATCACGTGTGCTCAACGTTGTTCATAAAAAAAAATGGTGTCTCTTGTTTCCGTAATCCATTATAGACCGTCCGGATAGACTTTAAAAAAGAAAGGCTTGGTGCCCGATGAGTAGTGCGCTGCTGCGGTCATGCGAGCCTTCCGCTACAGCGTTGACTTTCCTGTCCCCGTGTTCTTTGCGTTTTGCAGGGCTTACAAAACTCACGCAATGCCTTTTAGAGGCTCTTTTATCTCGGTATCGTAAAAAACTTCTTTTAAGAGCGCCCCTAAGACGCGTTGTCTTCGAGCACAACGTCGGAATGTACCAGCGATCCACTTACGAAACGCAGCTAACGGCGGTGTGCCCGGCGCTCGATATTTTGAGTGGCAGAGTCGCTAGCATTTCTAATACCACAAATGCGGAAGCCGTTTTTCGCTTTGATGCCGTAGAAGCAGTTAACGTGATTTTCTCGACAATACTTCGCCCAGCGTCTTCATTTTAAAAGTTCCCATTGCGGGAAGGCGGTTTAAGAGCTAACCAATGCGTATTTCTGGCGCTAAATGTTTCGAAATGCGTTGCCGATAAATAAAAGTTGAAAACTGGGCTCAGCTTCTTTATAGACAGCCTTCAGTTCCTTAATATGATGTGCTTGAAATATAAAGCAAAAAAGTTTATTAGTTAATTTTGGTTAATCTTATAATCACTGAGCTCTATCACGTACCTAATCCCCTACTTTCTGTACAATCCACCTGCCCAGACCGCGCCAACGTATCTTTCGCAGTGTTTAAAATAACGATCTGTAAACAGCTCAAAGAAACACCCGGTATATTCACTTTGGGGGCTCGCACATTTCAAAAGCCTCTCAGCTTAGCAAGGCTCACGCAGATTTTCGCAGCTTCACGTTAGGTGCAGAAACGCATATTCTTGTGCAAAAAAAAAACAGCAATCAAAGAAAACGTCTCTACGTGTGAGTGAGAAGTCAAACGCTTGAGTTTTATCTTAGCATTTTTACATAACCTCCCTCCTTGCTAAAATACTCAGCGATGATCACTTAGGTGATGACCTCTTCCGGCATGGCTATACCATTTCAAGCCTATGAAATAATTTTTAGTGTGCTCACGTGCTTCTTTATGCTTTCTCAAAACAAACTGTAGTATGTCTACTCTTAGTTTTCTTCTGACCATTCTGGCCAAGTCGCGCGCTATGCCCATTTTTTATTCAGGTCCAGAATTCTGGAGGACAAACCCAAGCTGCAACTTAGGACTGCGTGCCACACCAAATGAGAAATGGGACCAGAGACATGAAGTGAGTTTGTCCTTTATTGTGATTTCTATTGCGCTCTCGTCCCAACAATCCACGTTCGTGCCACGCACCTCGACATTGTGTGTATGCCATTTCTATTTGCTTCTGCCTGCTGAACATCTCACAAAGCATCAACTGCCAAAAAGCATTGTTGTTCTTGTCACGTTGCACGTGGTTGTGATTAGGGGGAGGGGGGGGGGGGGGTAGGTAGATAGAGAAAGGAAAGAAAACTTCGAACTTCTTTAACAGAACTAGCCGTGTTGTACGCCCTACGCAGCGGAACGTGCCTTCCGTGGCGAAAAGGAAAGGTAGAAAGCAATCCCCGGCAGCGCAGAGCAACAAAACTGGAATAAATATCAGCAAAGCAGAACAAAACGTAGCCAGTGAAATTATTATTGCATAGTAATGAACCGCAGCGGTGGTTAGAGCGCTCTGCTACTGAGCCGGAGTTCCCGGGTTCGAACTCAGCCGTGGCGACCGCGGTGCTCTGCGATATCACTCCGTGGTAAAAATCCCAAGGAGGACTGCTACCTTCCACTACATCACCTCTTTATTCATTTGATCTTTCATTCCCTTCTTTATCTATTTGCTTACGCCGTGGTTCAGGTGTCCATTGTAATGTGAAACAGTTACTGCGTCATTTTCTTCTAAAACCAGGTTTTCATAGTAAGGCTTCAATAGGACATCATGCATTAGTTACACGAGAAATATTTGGTGCTGTAAGAGCGCAACAAGTTCTTAAGAGGGAACTATTTCGATACACTGACGTTGCAAAAGTTATCTTCGCCGTTGCAAATAAAGCCTAACTATTGAATAACGGCTGATGAGGCTTTTATGCGAGCAACATCTCGATGTCTAGTTTTTTACCGCTTTCTTGCTCACCGCAGTAAAGCAACAGTTTGCATTGTTTTCTTAAGCCCGCATGTACAAAAACTTATTGAGATCAGCTTCGTTTTTTTTTTTTTGAACACCGACATTTGTAGAGGAAATGTACAGGACGAACAAAGTGTGAGAAATTGTATTCTCGACGACGAAAGTGAAAGTAAGCAAGCCGGTGGTTGTTTCAAAAAATTTTGGGGACACTTAGCGGACCATTAAAGTGGATTGCGTTACCATTAGAAATCGCTACTGTCACTACTTCCGTGCAGATTAAAGATTTTTTAGCTTCATTTCAGTTTTTCTATTTTAAGATCTTTATGCCTTCGCTTTTTTCTTTATCAACCAGCTGGTGTGATATCGCCAAAGGGTCAAACGACCTCTCTTTACCAATCGTTAATTTCATTCCTGCCTGCCCCGGTGGGCAAGATGTGAGGACGTCAGAGGGGTACGTGGCCTCTCGGTCTGAAGGGCGCGTTGTTACGAGGGGCACATTGAGGTGGAGTCATAAGGTTCCGTGACCGTTCACGGCCAACGGGAAAATTTTGTGACTAATCCCTATTTTTGCAGAATATGAACTCTTATGTTATCACATTAACAAGCACATTTTAGGGCTGATGCTCTTGAATTGGAAGGCAGGAGCCTACTACTACCTCTCTTGACATTTGTTCAGAATAATCTCCGGAATCTTGACTGCCAAAAGCTGTGAGCTCTGCGCAATGAAAATATGCTGTGATATATCCTCAGGTGATGCAGTGATATTATTTTATGATTACAACACTTTGCGTTTTTTAGAATATGAAAACCTATTTTGTATCCAGTCTTGCCCTGTTCACTAGCTTTTCCGTGCCTGCTGTTCCCGCTCTGACTTCCTATTTGTGCACAGAAAAATTGTTAGCATCTAATTTTTAAATAAGCTGGCCACTTTCTGGAGAGTCCTCAAATTTTTGTCAACAATAGCAAGAACATTCTGGAGCACATCACGCAGTGAAGTTTTTCTCACTTTCATTTCTTTTTTTTTATTCGAGATCTTTGCTATTAGGCATAATGTAAATGTGAAAGAAAGTTATAAGAAGGAGTGTAAACAAGCCTCGCTTAAAAAGTGGCAAAATTTCACGATAAAGCGATAATCATGAATCCACTTGCGATAGTCGCCTGCAACGTCCCATCGCAGGCCTACCTCCTTTAGGAATCGTCGTCTCACGGCAGCTGTAGCCGGGCAAGTCCACAGCAGGTGTTTTTCGTCACACTGGTCTGGCGTAGCGCCACAATGAGGACACTTTTCAGTCACTTAGAAACGTTTGTCACGCCACCGATGACGCACAGAAGGAGTCAGCGCCGCTCCTGCCTGAATCCGGCGCACAAATACCTCCTTCTCCCGAGTGAGACTCCGGGGAGAGGTACGAACACGCAGGAACTAGAGCGCGTGTTCGCTGACTCAAAGCCTTTTTCTCGGAAACATGGGACAGGAACTTTTCTTGCCTATTCAAACACTTCGGTTCTACAACAGCGTGATTCATGACCGCGATAAAATCCATAGAGACGGGCTGGTTCCGACTAGTCTGGCTTCCGTTCTAGAAGTGTAGTCTCGATTCGAATCTCTGTCGGTCGTGAGCAATGATTATGTTCTTAGTGTTCAAATGCCAGTATGCCTTCGCGAAAGGTCCAATAGGTTGCTCGGCCTAAAAAGCCAGGAACGGGTACAAAACATAAAATGTCATGAAATAGGGTGAACATTATTTAATTCCTAACTTGATGATATATGGAGATTTCACAGAGCACTAATATAACATATATGAGAACTCATTTCCGTCACAATGAATCCTTTCCAAATCTCTAGAATTCAGGTTGCCCTCATAGCGCGAAACCTCTTGACAAAACAGTTTTCGGTGAAGAAATAGGGAGCAGCGCTGGAGACATCTATTGTGAGATACATACCGGACTCCTTTCTTGCATGCTTGCGTCTTTTGTTGCTGCTGTGATAAAGAGACCAAGCGCCCAAGCTGTTGCTTTGAAATACCTTATTCGTGTACACTTCAGCCTCCGCACTCGAGTGCGGAGGCTGAAGCGGGCCTCTCCCAAGCGGGCCTGCAACCCGCTCCGGAGAAATCAGAACTTTTACTCATAACACGCAGTAAATATCAACGGATGATGAACCCCTCCATCTCCCTCACCCTTGCCGGACAGCGCATCCCCCGCGTCGAATCTTGTCGCATCCTGGGTATGCCACTCAACTCCAACACTTTCACCTCTGCCATCAATCAGTCCATACGCACATGCCACTCAGTAACACACTTACAGCGCCGCGTAGTTTTAAAACATGCCGGCCTCGCCGAGACACACGCCAGCCGCCTTGCTCAAGCGCTGGCTGTGAACAAATTCCTGTACTACATACCTTACTGCCCACTTACAAGCACACAAGACAAACTAACCCGGGCCCTCAATACACTATATAAAGCAACACTAGGACTCACCCATCAGGCTCCTACAGACACCCTGTACAGAACAGGCCTCTTCCACCCTCTTCAAGCCCTCCTTAACCTGCACCGGGAGAGACAAATCATCCGCCTGTCCAGTACACCAGCTGGACGGTGGATACTTTCCCAGACTCCCTACACACCCATCTCTTTCCCAGACCCACCGCAGTCTCCGATCTATCCCCCTAACCTCCGCCTCGCACCCATTCCACGCAACATGTCCGCACACACACACGGAGGCCGCCGCCAGGCATACGCATACAACCACAAGCCACCTTTGGACGCTGCGGCTGTGGCCTACACAGACGCCTGTCTCACGGAAACCGCGGGCTCCACAGCAGCCTTCTTCCTCCACCCTTCCCTCTCTACAACCAGCACTCACACAACCGGTCCATACACCTCCCCACCCTCCACGCTCGCCCTAGAAGTACACGGGATCGCCGATGACATCACACACTTTGCCACCCTACCCCCCGCCCCCCAATACGTTGTCTATATAGACTCGCAGGCAGCTCTGCGTGCCTTCCATGAAAGAGCCCTCCCTTTTCCCTACTCGATCGGCCTTAGATGCCGCCCTCTTAGCATTAAGCCCTTGACCGCTGACGCTTCGGTGGATCCCTGGTCACATGGGCATCCCCGGCAATGAGCTGGCTCACCAGCTTGCCTGCGAAACTATACACCGGGCGCCGGGGATCCCATGGACGAGCCCACCGACGGAGCAGGCGGTCAGGGCTTACAAACGTACTGTCGACGAATACTACGCGCAGAAAAATTGGATTTAGCTGATTTACCACCACCGCACCCATCCTTATCGACCCGTGAAGCTCGGATTCTTCGCCGAATACAGTTTAATCTCCTACATACACCAGCCAAACTTTACCTATACCGGTACACTTCCCCACCTCAGTGCCCAAACTGTCCACACACATATGCAGACATAGAACACTGCCTTACACAGTGCCACACAGCCTTCCAGTCCCCCCCCCCCCCTATCCTTTCCCCCCACCTCCACCGTGACCCATCTGGCTCGCCTCCCTGGATCTGAGACTGCAACGTACCCTCGTCGCCTTGGCCCAGGATGTACTGAACGCCTAACAGAAAGGATGTTCGAATAAAAATGTCACACCACCACCACCTTTATCGGACAAAGGTATGATATGGTTCATTCTGCTGAGAGGTGAAACATTTGCGACGACAAATTTTCGTTGATTAATACTTTTTCCCTTTTTCGTGGCTCTTCTCCATGTTTTCTTGTTTGGTCCTCAACCTGCCTATAAAAGTGGGCTTCCTTTCAACAAGTCGCCAGTTGCAAATGAGCGCTCGTGTGCACGTCTATTTGCGTCAGTGCCTTTTCCGATCTCTTTTAAGAATGATCCGCCACCAACTCGCCAATTAGAATTTTTGCACTTTTTGCTTTGGAGCGAAGCTGACTTACGGAGTTTTGGAAAGGGTCCATACATTTCTCTGCAAGTCGATCTCAATCATCAATGATTCATGCTGTTCTGTCAAGTCTGTGCTTCACCTTCCGTCTGTATGGGTTGTTGTTTTCAGCGATGCAGTAGCAACTGCCTCAACCGTCAGTATTCATGTTTCATAAAGTCAGAAGGCGCTCATTCCTTACCTGTTACTATTACCTGCCGCTAGACAGGTAATAGGTTTAGGGGAATCCTGCAAGGTGGAGTAGTGTAGTAAGGAGTAATTTCCCATTGACATACACCCAAGCGCAGCCATACAGACACAAAGATATACAGCTTCCGCAGATACTTCGTAGTTACAGAAAAACTCGTCCTGGTCCGGGGTTCTAACCTTGACCGCCGCTTCACCGGAGCAGTTGCTATACCAGCTGAGGTCATCGGGACGGCTAGCATATGGTCGGCGAGAGCGAAATGATTAATAACGTGATGTGGGAACAGTGTTTGTCAAATGTTTAACGGAATCGCAGATTCTGGAAGGTGTTTGTTCGTTTGTTATACTAGACGCCGTCCAGTTCTTTTTGGTGGGGACGGCACAGGTAACATCCGGAAACCTGATTTATGCTGTGAAACATTTCCTTCCCTTCCCCTCATCCAGGCATACAGAATGCAGAACTGGCCGAGAGGGCGCTGCATAATCATCGGCAACATTGCATTCGGAGGTTTGGCCGAGGAGCGCCACTGCTCCTTTGGGGACGTGATGCGCATGCGTAGGCTCTTCATGGCTCTTCATTTTGACTGCACCGTTGCGATCAACCTCACAGCTGATGTAAGCGTGCATGTCTACTTATGCTCCTGCATTGTATCTTGCTTCATTTCAGCCAGTTGTAAAAACTTCCATGACCACGGTCTTAATCGGTACCGTGGTCTTGATATCATGCGAAAACTACGAAGTCATCCACCATCGAAGGGACGCGAAAGTTGACCACTAGAGCAAGCTACATTTAGAGTTACTATATGGTACCTCGAGTTGCGCGTACGTCTGCCTGATTGCTCTCCCTAGCATCCAAATTTTAAGGGAACTTTTCCATGTAGGAGGTAGACTTCATGATGTGGATTCAGCGAGTGGAGGCTCAATCCGTTTCATTCTGCCTGTCGAACTTGCGTTATTCTAGGAAGATTACACTTTCATTGAATTACACAGCTTGGTAGTAATGCATCGACTGCACTAAAGCCTGTATCAACCACTTGCAGGTAGGAACAATATACTCGTGATGCGGTGGATCGGTGGCGTCATCTGTTAGAAATTCTGGAAATCACAAATGTTTTTTTTAACCATTCGCGAACACTTGTGATAAAATTTCATGTTATTGATAAAAAAACAACGTTTTCTGGGGAAATGTGCACTCGGACAGAATAAGATACCTTAGAGCACGAGAACAGTGGGTACACGATAAGACTGTCAGCTACGGTCTGGTGCTAAACGATGGTCTGCAATGCATGGATCCTATAAAGCCGATAAAGGCGCGTGCGGCGCAGGGAAAAGTAACTTGCAACTCTTATTACTTATGCATTATCTCTAGCTACTTTGAGTAGTTAGCGCCTCGTGAGGGCAAGTACATCATTGTTACCGGAAGCAGTCCTCTGATAAGCGAGAAAATTTGATAAAAATAAATTTCACGTGGCAGCGCTCCTCGCGGATTTATAACACTTCTCCTGATGACGGGCTTTCAGCCGACTAGAATTCGTTCATCGCGTTCTTATACAGCGCTAGTGTGACGGAAATGAATAAGTGTCGTCGGAGAACGAATTCCCTAATTGTATCGCGTCTTACTTGCAGCGTACTTGTATCATCATCAGTATCAGCAGCCTCACCACGCCCAGTGGAGGGCAGAGGCCTCTGCCATGTCTTTCCAATTAACCCTCTCATTTGCCAGCTGGGACCACCGTATCCCCGCCAAATTCTATTCTCATCCCCCTACCTGAATTTTGCCGTCCGCTGCTACGCTTGCCTTCTCTAGCAATCCACTGCGTTACCGTTAAGAACAAGCGGATATCTTGCCTTCGCATTACTTTAAATGCCCAAGCCCGTTTCTTCCTCTTGATATCGACACGGATGTCATTAACCTGCCTTTGTTCCCTCACCCACTCTTCCCGCTTCCTGTCTCTTAACAGCACACCTATCATTTCTTTCCATAGCCCGTCGCGTTTTCATTAAGATGAACCCTTTCCGTTAGCCTCTACGTTTTTGCCTCATAGGTGATTACCGGCAATATACATCTTTTGTACACTTTTCTCTTGAGCCATATTGGCAAACACTCATTCATAATCTGAGAGAACTTGCAGTATGCACTCCACCTCATTCTCATTGCTGTAGTTATTTCCTTCTCATGATCTAGATCAGTGGCCACTATCTGACATGAGTGCACTTATTTACTTACCATTTCAAGCACATCGCTACCAATTGGGAAGTGCTGTTCCCTCTCGAGACTGTTGAATATTACTTTGGGTTTCTCGGCGTTAATTTTAAGGCCTACCCGTCTGCCCTCCTGTTTAACTCATTGGTCATGCTTTGCAGCTCACCTCCTGTGTGACTTAGCAAGTCAATGTCATCAGCGAATTTCAAATGACTTAGGTATTCGACGTTAACTCTGATCCCAATTGTTTACAATCCAAGCCTAAAAACACCTCCTCTAAACAGGCGGTGAATAGCAGCGGCAAGATCGTGTCTCCCTGCTTGACACTTTTCCTTCTTGGAATCTTATTGCTGACTTTTGAAGGACTATGGCGGCTGTGCAGTTGTTATAGGCCTCGTCCAGTATTTAGACACTCCTACACCCTGATTTCGCAATGCCTGCGTGACATCTCAGGTTTCCACTGAATCAAAAGTTTCTTGTAATCAGTGAACGCTATACGTATATAGGGGTTGTTTATATTCTGCTCATTTCTCTATCACCTGGCTGATAGAGTAAATATTGTCTATTGTCGAGTGTCCTTTACGAAACCTGTATGACTATTTTGTTGATTGAACTGTAAGGTTGTCCTTGCTATAATTACCAATACTTTAGTAAAGAACTTGTAGGCAACGGACAGTAAACTAAATTAATCTGTAATTTTTCAAGTCCTTGCCGTCCCCTTTGTTTTGAATTAAGGTAATATTAACATTCTTCCAAGCTTCTGGTACTCTACAGGTAATTAGGCATTGCGTATAGAGTGTGCCTAGTTTTTCTAGCACTATCTCCCCTTCGTCCTTCAAGAGATCTGCTGTTACTTGATCCGCACCAGCTGCTATCCCCTTTTACTTTGTTCCTAAGGCTTCCTTTACTCCCTCTTTTGTTACTGACGGATGTCCCATTGCTTTGCTTTACTGCCACTCTCGTTAATGTTCTGATTGCATTCATCATTACCCCCACCTCCATGGCTGCCGCCACGGCGGTGGATGGTGGGTATTAGAAAATTTCCGGAGGTATGATGTACACAGCTGGCGCAGGACAGGGTTCATTGCACGGATATAGGAGAAGTCTTTGTGCTGCAGTGTACGGTGTTGGGACGCTACTTCTAGTGGTGCTGATGATGGGTAAGACGTTGGTCGATTTTTATTGTTTCCTAGCTTTTGATGTACTTGAACTCTTAGCATTGACTGGTCAATGCGAGAACCTAACGCACAACGCTACCTGATCAAATCCTAAAGCAGAACGTAAGCAACAGGACGGGCTGATCATAACGTAAGCAAAGGTAGCGCAGGCTTACACTTTTGACAAAATCCGGTTCTCGTCCATAAATCAAGGGATCTGCGGCAAGAGTAAATCGTTCAGGAACAACTAATGAATCACGCCGCAGACGTCCAGCTAATGCGCTACAACACTCATTTTCCCTTACTGAGCATGCAGACGGGTTCCCATCGTGACGAGTAGAAATCACTAAAAGGTTTCCGTACTCAATATCTCATTGGGTGTTTTAAATTATTCTTTTTTAGTCTCTTTTTTTTGGTTCACTGTGTCCGCTACAGCACGGCATCATGAAATGATAAGGGATCGTTCATCTTTCTAGCTATCACGAGGAATTTCCTGTAAGCCTCTCCAAATAGCAAAATGCGAAGTAAATATCTTATTTGATCTGAGGGTAATTCCACTTGCCTATATTCTGCACTGAGCGTGACTTTTTGCTCATGGCAACAAATATCGAAGAGTTGGGGGCTACTACATTAACACAGTCTACATTGCTACATGGTGCTTGCCATCCGGATTTGTGATCTTGTTAACAGCCATAATCCATAACACATGATTACGGAATTAATACATCGGTAGGTGCGTACTACCGTGGTGTGTTTTTTGTTACATTGACAGCATTATTTACTTTTCCCCAGTTCAAAACCATCTGAGAAATCATCTCGGCGTCTCTTTCAAACGCGGCCGCGAAAAAAAGAAACCTTTGCGTTAATATAAGTTTGGCAAAATAAGGAAACTGCTCCACAGCTTGACTTGATACTCCGGATGTACATCACCTTCACTATGATAAAAGCCTTTTTTATTCCGACAAACTGATCATGTTCGCGTGTATAAAGGCCCCTGGGGAAGCAAGAGAAAGCCCTGCAGCAGCCTTTGCAATGGAAGCAAAATGCGAAGACTATACGATGGGTAACCATTAAGTGCTGCTGGAAACATTAGGGACATGTGAATACTCAGACATTTTGAACGGAAATTGAGCTTTACGCATATATTATCTGTTTTCTTCGAAACCTGTATCTGGTCCTTCTCTGAATATCCAAGAGCGCAACATATTCCACCGAAGTTCATTATCCGACACTGGTTTACCAAACATTATTTTCTTTTTTGAAACGAAAGACGAAGAGCGCTTCATCGACTGTTATGTAGCAATTCAACGGCTGCTATCACCAACATGCGGGCATGATATTTGCACATAACATATATTACCTGAAGAACATGATTTTGTTAACGAGAAAATGTAAACTAGCTTTATTCCTTTTAGCATTGTGCCGTTCAGAATTTATCATAGTAAACATATTTTCAGCTTGCCGACCTGGGCAACTGGGCAAGGAGGATGATGGACCAAGAAGATTTAGCTCGACATGGCAAAACATTTAGCTAGGAAATAAATAATGAAATAAAACAATGAAAGTGCTTGTGCTGTACGGCTGTACGTAAATGCAAAGTACAATTGGTTGATGTGCCACTGTGGCAGTTCATTGATTGGCAGATGCTTCTCTATACCTGGTAATGTCTGTGATTATCGTGTAATATGTTTTTTTAGCTGTAGACAGCAGTACAACTAAATATATCAACGATTTGTTTTGAGCTAATCCTGCTTCTGTGATACATTTCCCGTATATTCTGCAAGTATTCGTGTAGGTTTTTTAAAGTTGGTTTCAAACATCGGTAGAGTTAGCAAAGTCACCGTAAAAGTTAGCTAATCCAGCGATACCATTCTATTCAACATGATTTAGGTCATTCAGCATTTGTTTTCAAAACGTTTCCTTTCTTTCCCCCAAAAGGTAGGATTGGTTGGTAACAACTTTATTCATAGTCCTGCTGAGCTTTCGCCGACGGGGCCTTAGGTCTCCCACGTGGGGACGTCGAGGCGCTGCCTCGCCGTCGCCTCGCGGGCCTGCTGGACAGCCCAGAGTTGGTCCCCGAAGCTGGGGCTGCGCAAGGCAGCGGCCAACCGCGGCGGGAGGGTTCCGGAATTAGCACCGTGAAGGTTTTTGTTGCAGTCCCAGAGCATGTGAGTTAAAGTGGATACATTGGCGTTGCAGACCTTGCATATATTTGTCGGGTATGTACCGGGGTAAAGCCTGTGGTATAGTTCCGGGTTGGGGTACGTGAGCGTCTGCAGTTGTCTGAGGGTCACCGCGTGCGCCATGTCCAGCTTGTCGCTGGGCGGAGGGAAGGTTCGGCGGGCCAGGCAGAGGGCCTTGGTAATTTCGTTGTAGCTGGTCAAGCAGTCTTTAGTGCTATTCCACGAACGACGGTCGCCGGCGCGGTTCGCGAGCTCGCGCGCCTTGGCGTGTGCCGTCTCGTTGCGGTTGCGATACGTCCTCGATACTTCTCCCATGTGCGCCGGGAACCATTGAATTCTGGTTTGGAATTCTACCTCCTGCTCGACTTGTCGGTTCCTCAGGACTCGGGCCGCTCTCTGTGAGATCCATCCTTTGGCGAAGTTTCTAACCGTCTGACGCGAGTCGCAGAGAACCACGGTGCACGTCGGATCCGTGAGGGCGAGTGCACCGCCGCTTCCTCCGCCTCTTCGTACCCTCTAGGTATTCCTCTATTGTCTCGATTGCTAGTTGCAGTGCCGTTTCGATGTGACCGTCGCTGCCTTTGTGCACCCAAAGGGTTATATCGTCGGCATATATTGTGTGCCGGACGTCTTTCAGTTCTTGTAGCTTTTCTGCTAGGCCGATCATGACCAGGTTGAAGAGCGTGGGCGAGATGACGGAGCCTTGCGGGGTGCCGGTGCTCCCCAGCGTTTGCTCTTCTAGCTGGAGGTCCCCTGCCACTAAAACAGCTCGCCTGTCTGTCAAGAAATCTTTAACGTAGTTGTACGTGCGTACACCTAGGTTATGCTGCGATATCTGGTGTAAGATGGCCGAGTACGCGATTCTATCGAACGCGCTTTCAAGGTCGAGGCCGAGAATTGCTTTGGTGCCTCTCGTCTTGCCATCAAGAACGTGGTGCTTCAGTTGTATCATTGCGTCCTGCGTGGTGTTGGGACTGGGAGTCCGAGCCAGGAAACGGTCGGGGCGACGGTGAGTAAAATGACTTTTATGTACAGTATGTACAAGGGCTTTTACATGATACAAGGGTCAAGAGCACCACGGGCAGGCACACAGAAGAAGGGCGGCCCCGGCGGCGAGCGTAGCTCCGGCGTGATGGCTCTTCTGCTGCCCGTCTGCTGCTCGGGTTCAGCGCGGCTCTGTTTTTATAGCCGCTGGTAACGGTTACGGCAGCCAGCCGTTCAAATCCTCCAATCACTGGCCACCGTTCAAATTAGACCAATGGTCGAGAGCCGGCGAGCGTCGGAGGAGTTCGCACCGACGGAGAGGAGGAGAGGAGGAAGGGTCCGTGTCGGCGCCGCGGCGGCGGGATGAGTCACGCTGCATGTCGCGACTTGTCCGAGAAAGTCTGGGCCTGCTTTGAGCGCCGGCGGGCGCGCAGCGCTGGTTTAGACAGGCCAACCAGCGAAATGTGGGCTCTGGCACTACAGTGGACAATTGTGGGCGGAATCCTATGATGGATGGTGGGTATGCCCCTTTGTGCTCTAAGTGGGCTTGCCAGCGGTTAAGCAATGCGTGCTCCATGGTCTTGCCGACGCAGGACGTCAGCGATATGGGGCGAAGGTTTTTGAGGCTCGGTGCTTTTCCGGGTTTCGGGATTAGTATCATTTTCGCAGTTTTCCATTGTTGCGGGAGGGTGCCGCGCTGCCAGCAGTCATTGATAAATGCCGTTAACTGTTCCACGGATTTGTCGTCAAGATTCTTCAGGGCGCGATTCGACACATCGTCAGGGCCTGGCGCCGATCTGCTGTGTAGGTTGTGCAGCGCCGTCCTGATCTCTTCTGCACTAAAGTCCTTATCCAATTCTACATTCGGATCCCCATAAAGGTAGGATCCCTCTGAAATTTTCCCCGTGCTACAAGAGCAGTCTACGAGAAACGAGAAAAAATTATTTCTTACCTTTCCGTATGTTTGCATCTTATTAATCTGCAGGAGATGAAAGAGCTTCTGGAATGGGCTGCCCACCCTGAGCAACAAAAGAATGCGGACTGCTTGGTAGTGGTACTGATGTCTCATGGAAGACAGAACTACATTTATGGGGTGGATTTCAAGCCTGTGCATCTTTACGAAGACATCTACGAGCGATTCAACAATGAAAACTGCCCTCCACTCCAGGGGAAGCCTAAGCTGTTTTTCGTACAGGCCTGTCGTGGAGGTGAGCAGAGTTTTTATCTTTGCTTCCCGAGGAACTGTCATCAAATTTACAGAGCAGGCAATGAGATCTGACCAAGCAGCTTAAATGCGCCACTTATACAGAGACAAATAGCAAACTAAGAGAGGGTTAATCGTCGGCCAGCCATGTTCGGTCCGATGATTGGCCAGTCTCTGGGGCTGCTGTTTGAGTACTCCCCTTTTGGCACCAGGTTGGCGTACATGACCAGGCCGGAGTCGGCGAGCACCCTCATATCGATGTGCATGGCAGTTTATGTCAGCACGTGCACTTGCCGAGCTCTGATCGTCCACTGCACGGTACCCTGCTATTAGCAGAGGTCGGGCCGACGGTAGGCCCTCAGCCAACATCGCTCGCAAAATACACTTCGCATTCATAGCGCGAGCTCACAACCCTTTATTCCACATGTTTTTCTTTCAGTTAATGGTCTCCTCAGGGATGATCTGTCCAATCCTTTTTGTCATTAACATACACACATCGGTACCCTTTTTCTCAGCAGTTTATTTCCATTTTATTCGGTTTTTCAATGCCTGTCAATGATATGAAAGGGTCCTAGATCCAGGTGTTACCATATCCCACCACGGTTTCGTAGAATTGAACTGGCGAGGGTAAGGATGTAACTGGCTCGTTACGACATTCATATGAAGGAAGAGAACAGTCTCTGAAGCCAACAAAAACAGTAGAGAAATTTTCCTTTTTTTCGGTGAGGTGCTTGTCATTTAGAATTAGTAGTGCAGTTATTTTTTCTCCCGAAAGAAAATTCAAGCAGAAATAGGTGAATAGACAACCACAGTGTCACCGTTGTGATCCAGACACACCACCACCGCATGTCGCATACGGTGCTCCACCAACTGAGCAATGGCGGTGGTTTTCCAGTGTTGCACTTCCTATTGTAATTAATAAGCTTGTAGCCTAATCATGACTGTGTTCACCCGTAGTGCCTGCTCCTTTAGCGGCGGACGAGAAACCTCGATTAATACTGAAGCTGCCGCGTTGAAGGTGATTGCATGTTGAGGGCACGAGCTAAGCGAGAACCCAAGACTGCCGCAACCGACGCCCTCGTTAAGCCATTCAGTTGAAAGGGATTAACAAATGAGCGGCTCCTTACAATATACGCGAACATATGAAAGAAGCCAGCGGTTACTGGAAGCACACAAAGCAAATAGCAACGTTTTTCTTTTCTTTTCTTTGCTGAAAAACAAAACATTGTCCTATGCCTTGATTGCCTTCAGTGGCTCCACCTTTGCTTCATATGCTCGTAGAATAGACTGCGTTGCAGAATTGGCCCGGATGCGATGGGAGGTTAGCTGATTCATGTGTGTACACATTAGCCCGAGTAGCCTATTTTAAACTTTTCCGCATAAGAATAAAGGTTTGTAAATGATGTATTTCTCACAACCTTTGCATTTTCTCCAGTTGGCGATAGCACGCTCAAGCTTTCTGTCTTGTTTTCATTATTCCCTCCTCTTATTCCCCCTATATATATTTCGTACACCTTTTGACGTTCAGGGCAGAGCAGTGGTACCAGTTTTTGCGCTATTTTTCCCGAAGCATGAAATATCTAGCGAATGCCATACAACGCAAAAGAACTTAGCTTTAAATTCCTGTTCAAACACTGACCTTGTCGTGTGGCGCAATACTTTTCTCATCTTCGTCTCTTTGTCTTTTTCCTTTAATCATTTACCAACTAGCGCATATCTCGATTCCCGTGTAGCATATTAGGGTATTCGTTGTTTTATGTATGCTTGTGTAATCGAGTTTCAAGAGTCTTGTGGTCGCTAGGATTCCACGCACCTGGCTAATGCACTAAACCTAGCTTGTTATAAAACGTTTTGAGTCCCATAAACAATCTCAAAAGACTTTTAGAGCGCAAGCTGTGCTTCACGACCAAAAGCCTTAACAAAGAGATAAAGAAACGAGATAAATATTGCCGAAACTGGGATTTAAACCCACGGTAGCGCCAAGAAATCAGCTTCGCAGGCCTCTGCACGAAAGCACTATGCTACTGCCGCAGCCGATCACGCTTCGTGTAAACCTGCAACACACTCTCGCGCTGTTCATAACACGTCGTCGTTTTCATCAAGCAGTTTTACAAACGGGCTGATATCGTCGTCAGACGTGCCGTGCCTATGAAGATTGCTACCGAGTGATTACTACGTAGCTAAAGGAGCTAAACAGATATAAATCAAGATGAACTAAGGAAAGGAGATCTTTCGGTACGACAACTTCGGTTGCATTGCGTCATAACGCTACCATTTCAAGTTCACTGCGCCGCTGAAAGAAGACAGAGAAGAAGGGGTGACAACAAGCGAAATGGGCAGGTTTGTCAGGTCATCCTCCCGTTGCTGCCAAGATGGACTAGCTGCTCCACGATAAAACGAGCAAAACAGACCTTTCTCTCGACAACTTCAGTTTGAATACCTTAAAACCCTGCCATTTCTTGTCCACCTTTTGTGCACGACTACCAAGCATGGCTAGCAGCTGCTTCTTAGTGTCCAAAAAAACATTTTTTATTTCTGAAGGAATTCGTAGGTACAATCTAGGCATGTTCTTCACATCAAAGAAGTATGATACCAGCAGATTTTTGTTTGTAGATTCCATTTGATCTTATGAACACCGTACTAGGCACAAGTCTTGTATCCTAGGCTTCGACTGATCGAATGGTATTTCTTTTCAATGTTCCAATGTTATCTTCATTTTCTATCTAGCTTTTTTTATAAGGTAGCATGAGAGCCCCATGTCCCCACGTCCACCACCGGTAGCACAGAGTAATGCTAATGTTCTCTAACTCTTAGTTTTAGAAAAGCGTGTGGCTAGTTCTGTCCTTTTTGGTTGACTTGTTTGATTGATTGAAAGCATTTTAACATGCGTTTTCTTGCTGCTCAAATATTGCTTTTAGGTGGCATTCATTTTTTTGACAATATACATCCGCCTTTTCTTGCCATTCATACTGCTAATCTATCCTTTTCATTTCCGTTTGCTCTCGGCTTGGCCTATCGCAGATTACTACTCTTCGCACACGTTTAACCACATAGCACGTCTCTCATAAACCGCATTCTGGCAACCCGAGCCAATAACTCGTCCGCGGTTGCGTACCCGCCTGGGTTAAGCCATCATGACATCTTAAACAGCGCGTTCACTTCGATGCAGTCCGCAGCACGCCAACGGAGAAACATATTTATGAATTATGAGAAAGCTCACAGTACTATCAATAAAAACGTACTCTGCAGAATTTTTCGTCCTTGTTATCGCTTAAGCTAAAATGATCCGCAAAAACAAACGAGTCTTTTCATAGCCGCTATCTCAACGTTAATCACTGCTCAAGTTGCGCTGAGACTCTTCTGCACTAATAACAAAGAACATTGCTTCAACAAATATCCAAATCAGCTATATTTGGCTATATTTCAGCTGCTAAACGTTCTTCCCGAGATTAGTGAATTTATAGCCTCTAAGGAAGGTATTAAACTTGGGAGAGCATAAAGTTCGGCAAGTTGGTTGATATGCATACTGAAAAAATTGCGCAGAAAAAATGAGGACGAAGCAAAGACAAGACGAGGACTAGCGCTCGTTCTCATCGTGTCTTTGCTTCGTCCTCGTTTTTTCGGCGCAATTTTTTTAGTATACATAAGGTATTAAAGTTCAATTTAGTAATGTAAGGTCAGGTTTATGTCATTACTCGATAACTGTACTTCCCCGCTTGTGGTAAACGGTAATTTTATTAAAAATGTTTGTAGGGCGATAAATGATTTTAGCGCAACCCAGCCACTGCATGTTGTCTATGGAACGGGGAGGATTACCTTTCGAAATAAATTGCTTCTACCAACTGCGAAAATCTATTTCATCCTACAAAGTGCTGCGCCGGCTACAGTCATTCCACAATAATTTTGTCACCTGTCGTATGGGAAAGTCGCGTGCCGGCGGCACAAAACACAATGTGCAGAAATAAACATTGCAAAGTACGGCGGAGTAACCCTCAAAACAATCATCGACCCAACACTTAGAACCTAAGCAAAGTTAGGGAATTAAAATTTAGGAACGTAAAACACCAGCGTCCACAAGCACACGCAGTAGGGCTTCTTGTGTACGATACAAGGTGTGTGCAAAAAGTAATGCAACTATTTTTTCCTGAACTTCTATTGGTCTCTGCATATACGGACCAGTCTAGTTAGGTGGGAATGACTCTTAGCTTTTCAGCGGTGTTTAGCTCAATTTACTCTTTGCTCTGGGATCATCATGATCGCTGTTCTCGCAGACTTCCCGATAGTGCATGTGTCACGGCTTGCAATGGAGTCAACACTCCAACAACTTTACGCGGTCAGGCTATGTGCTGAACTCAACAAAATTCTTGTCGAAACCCACCAAACGAATAGGCAATTCTATGGGGACTCTGCCTCGCCGTTTCTATTTAAAGCTGGGTAAAGTCGTGTATGGAGAGCCAGGGAGAGGTGGACGAATAATCCCGCTCTAGACAGCCACCAGTCAGCAGAAGTGGCTGGTCTCATAATGCTACAGGATGAGCTGTAAAGGCAGTTCTCCTGTCCGTGATGAGCACCTCGGGCGCACGGTGACGAAAGGATTTTTTGTACGCAAACCTTTTATTCCTCCGGGGCAGAAGAACGCGTGGACTAGTCTGTTGCAAGAATTAACCACTTGTTTCCAAACGCCAAATTCAGGAAACATCGAATAAGGCCATACTATTTCCCTGGAAACGCCTTGTTGAAAGTTTTCTCCGCAAATCATGCTGATTTGTTGGTAGAGTTTTGCGGCGTTTTCTGGCGTTTACATTATTGAAAAGTCACGGCCTAGTGTGCGACATCAGCGTTTAAACGGGGCCTGTAGCGATTTAACCTTAGCGGGGACTTTAGCGTGTATACCTGTCGACCACAAAAGAAGGCAAGCAATAAAAGCGATCAACTTCGTTCCAACAAACCAAGCGCTGCAAAAAGTACAAAATGCGTCAACCATCATGTGCACTGCGCCATTTAGCATGCAGGAAAAAATTCATTCTGTATTGCGAATGGCTGTCCTTAATAACATACAGTACATGACCCGTCCTTGCGTCTTATTGGGCAACACAAACATGCAAGGCGCATGAAGCTGATCTGAACGTAATATTAAAACATTTCGGGAATGTCGCCTGACATCAGCAACAATAAATGCCTCAAAAATTCGTGCTCCGATCAGCAGATTCGACAGAAGAAATTTCCAATTCGTTGATCCAGCTTTGTTTCAATCGGTGTGCATTGCTTTACTTTGTGTTTTAAGGCCTCATGACCAATATTCGAATAGCGGGCGCAGCAAGGTGCTGCCACTGTAGCAGACTCCACGAGGAATTCTCTGGAACACGCCACACATTGTGTCAGCCTATAAAGATTAGGGGAAGGGTGGCTGGCCATGATCCATGTTCCAAACAAACTTACTGGCACTGAGCATAGCGAAATTATTGTATAATGCAACTTCTTTACGGCAGTTTTCGTGGGCAGGCGTAATATTTCTGCGCAATTTTAAATACTAATAATTTTTGTAAGAGTAGAAGGCAAGGCTGCGACATGCCATCGATTCGCGAGAACCCACAACATTCGCATATCTCGTGTGGTGCTTTAGCTACTGAGCTTAGACTGACGGCTGTTTCGCCTTCTAGTTTCAAAGTTATAGCCTGATTCGTATAGCTTTATCTTTACAGTGTTCACAAGCACCAACACTAATCATTGCAAGTTGTGTCGACCTCTCGAGTTTCAATAAATCCCTCATCTCTCTACATTTTTTTTTGGTCAGTAAAAGTAGCGAAAGGATTGGTTCTGAGAGCGAAAGGATTGGTTCTGAGAGCCTCAATATACACTGTTTTGTAAGCATGTTTTCGCACAGCTAGTGGCCACTCGTTCGACCACGTTCCATTTGGTGCTTTTGGCAACACAAGACTTATCACGCATTCCTTTACTACCTGATGGCTGTGTTGAACACTGCCGTCAACGCTATGCTACACATAGCAGAAATGGAATCGAAAGCTAACGGCGAGACATCTTCCGCAGTAGGTTAGTTTTTAAACCGCTGCATGTGGCCCGCGGAGTGCGCGGATTCTCACTATACAGGTGGCATGTACTTGTCCTTCCTTGAATTTTCTTGGCATCTATGTATATCGAAAAAACTGTGCACTTTGTGCCGCTAACAATTAACATCATGATGTACGAATGGAACATTCTCGGTGTATCCTCGTGCTAGTGACTTTTGCAGTCTTCCTACCCCGTATCTTCCTGCTATTTGTTTACTGTTGTGATGCCCGTGTTACCGAAACTTTCCTATTTAAGGGTTCATTGAGGTTTCTACGCAGAGAACTACAGCGGCATAGCCACCAGCGTCTCCAACACCGATGCCTGCCCCGTGACGGAGGACGCGCATGGCGTCTCCCATGCCTCCACGAGACCGGAACGCACTGCTTCATGGTCGGACATGTATATCGCGTATGCGACGATCCCCGGCTTTGTGGCGCTAAGGCATGAGAGAATAGGCTCTTGGTTTGTGTCAGCCATGTACGCTGTTTTCGTAGACGATGTTCATCACAAGAGCCTAGACGGCCTTATGCGCCGCATTCACGCTCTAATAGTGCGCCTAACCTCCCGCGATGGCGTACGACAGACGCCCTGTACGGAGCAACTGGGCTGGAGAAAGAAGCTGTACTTCTATCCTGGCCGCATGTGAACGCCACGTCGGAAAATTCGTTCTCACAAGAGTACAAGATTTAGGAGGTAGACCGACGAGCTAAGTCGCTAAGGTGGTAGAAGACGAGTAAGTGACGAGCTACTTGCACACTAGAAGCAAGAAAGAGTTCCTGTTAAGGACAGGAGTCGCACAGATTCTCACTGGGCGCTTAGTTCTACAGCAGACTGTAGGAACAAAATTAGGCAAAACACAAAAAACCAAACATTAGAAGTAGAAACGTTCTTACGAGCTACTTTGTACACTTATTAAAAGACATGGACCGGAGACATAGGCACCCAAGCTGTCGTTTTAGTTTCTATGTCTCTTGTCCTTGTCTTATTCGCACAGAGAAACCTATTAACAAAACAGCGGAAGGTTTTAATTCGAGACCTTCGAAGCCTAATACTAGAAGGTCCTCTTTAATAGCGTATAAACTGTGCACGTATCGCTGAAAAACTCCCAGCATCCTATTTCTGCCCCCCAAAGACATTCTCTGGCTGGCGAAAAAAAAATATTAGTCATCGAATCGCCCGATAAATAGGTACTACGTCACGTAGAGGCGGACTGCAGTTCACTCTGGTGACATGGCCGCCAGGATTATAACGAATAACATGGACACATTCCCTTCGCTCGAGATCAGACAACTTGGTCGATATATTACAACCAGTATTCCTCAATGCCGTTTAATTAATACTTTTCTTCAAATCGCTGTTGACAAAACTTTCGTTATTTGAAAATAACAATAATATATATACCAACCCATGACTCTTACGACTTATGAAGCTTCATTATTTTGCTATTTATTATCGCGCTGATGCTGAAAGGGCACGGTAACCTTCCGACAAACTCCTAGTGATGCAGTGTAATGTAAGTAATATCATGATACGTAACGGCTATTGCAAGCGCGGCACTGGAAGCATGGCATTTAACCCTTTCGCTGTCGGGTGTTTCTGCCCGTGACGCACCCCCAGTGTCGCACACTTCCGGGATGATGGTCCCGCCGTTTCAACGTCAGAATCTGACGATGCGGAACTCGCCTCTTCCTCGGATGAGACGCTGTCAGAGTCCGAATCCGAGCTCGGCTCGTATTTAGAATCTGCAGAGCCACCGCTCCAATGCGCAGAGGAAGGTCCCGCGCGGTCAGCCATATCCGAAAGTAACCGCGCGCAGCGGGGGTGTGCTTTCAGTGGCCCGCAAAACGGAGAGAAATGGGACGCTGTGTAATAAAGATGAGAGAGGGAGATGTAAAAAGGCTAAAACAAAGTTGAGGGGCTTTGCTTTTGCTGCTGCCAGCCGCAAGCGAGGGTGCGACGAGAGAGCGAAAGCAGCGATCGAGTCATGTGTCAGTCTCTGACTCTCGGAGTGGCAACGGCGCGCGCCCTTGAACTTGAAGCGCTGTAGCTCACACGCCGACAGAAGAAAAATAAAAACCTGCAAAACAGCGGCAGAAGGCAGAACAACCCTTGGACCCATAACCACACGCGCGCGTCATGATCCTGCGAACGCGGAGCGACCACGCCACTCAGCAAAGAGAGAGGTGTGGGATGGCAGTCGCTCCGTACTCTGCAATACACGCACCAAAACAGTAAGGGGCGGAAATACGAGCTTGTAGAAAGATTCAAGAGATGGCGCAGCTAGTCCAAGAGCGTCAGCTTTGCGCTCAAGCGCGAAATTTTGAACGCACGATAGAGAACGTACCGGTACGTCAGTGACACTGTGGGGGGAAACGCGAAAACGTACCGGTACGTCCGTGACAGTGAAAGGGTTTTAAATCCCACATATTCGTCTGCTCCTACCTTCATCCACATTTCTTGATCTCGGTAAATCCGCACGCCGCGAAAGCAAGCGCACGGAAGTTGAAGGAAATAGGGAAGCGCGATGTTCGGTAGACACTGCAAAAGACCTTTTGTTTTCCCTGCCGAAGCCATGGCGCCACGTAGCATGGTCACGTAGCATGGCCACGTAGCTTGTGTCAAACCCCGCGGCTTCCTGCTGAGTCGCTGGTCATTTAAAGCTACTTGGTTTTCGAGGGCGTACGTTCCAAAGCGCCAGGATTGTTTTAGCACAACAGCGCTAAAGGCCCCGTTTTCCAGAAAATCCGGTGTCGGCGTTGTCGGCGTTGGCCTGCCAGCAAAAAATCACGGGCATGGCTCTCGCCGGTGGTCCCCAGAAAGCAACCTAGGAGGCAGGTGGTTCTACCTAAGACCATGCGGTATCCTCACCGCGTGTCCATAGGTTAGTGACCAAACTTGCTACCATGTTAGGTTCCAGGTAAATTAATGATTGGTCGCTCAGGATGAGCAACCTTGTCCGCACAAAGCCCACTGCCAGGAGCAATTAGTATCGCAGATCAGTGGCACATCATTTAACCAGTTCACTACGCCGCCAGGAGTGACGCCGCCAGGAGTGGCATCGGACCCGCAGCGATCTATGAATTTAAAGTAGAGAACGAACTTCTGGACACAAGACAATTATTCCATTAGGCTATCACATCATATCTTTAACGCGGAGCTCATCTGTCCATTCCAAATTTTACGGCCTTCGTTAGCGCTTCTTAGCAGTTTCCTCTTTCTCTTTGCCTTCCCCTTCGATCCGTTCCTTCATATCGGTTTTGCTTACAACACGAGCGAGGCAGCTGAGGAAACGTGCGGGCCGCTCTCTTTCGCAGACCCTGTGGACGCTTCCTGACTAAAAAAAAAACCACTGCGGCTTTCCTGGAAACCTTCGCTCCCAGAGTTGCCACTCTAATACAGAGCAGCGCGTTTGTAAGCGATCGGTCTATTGCTTGTGCATTATGAAATAGGACCCTTTTACTCTACGTTTTACTCTACGTTTTCAAGATCTCGAAGTAAGGCTTCCGCTGTTTGACTTCTTACGTGAGGACCAACTTTTACTTATTCCCAATAATGAAAACAAGAACGTAGTAGGAAGTTACATGATGCGGAACCTTCGCTCCGTGTCATGTTCCGTAACAAAGAACAATAAATCAAAACTGAAAGAAATCTTCTTAAGAACCGCTGAAATATGCCGGTCTTGGTTGCCTATGCATGTATGCAAAAGACTGGGTTGCAAGGAAAAAGAACCGCCGGAACAGGCAGCGCCGACAATGCGCGAAAATAAAGCGGTGTTGTCTTACAGAAAACCTCATCGTATTGCCGACAGCGATCTGGTGTCTAGAATAACTGGGGTTTCATTGTGACAAATGCTGTGCCTATCGCATCCCTCCTTTAAATTTCCTTACATTTTGTTCCTGAGTTCCAAGAACGCGGCCGAGCAGCGAGTTTCCCTGCTGTGGGTTTGAGGGCAACTTATCTGGACGCATGGGAAGCTCAATAAACAGAAGGGAACAGTGGCGATGAAAACGACATCCGGGAAGGTGGTTTTGGGTGGTGCGTGCGTGCGGACTATAATGTGGGATACCACGATGAAAGAAGCAAGCGGCACTTTAGACAGCGCTGAGCCCGTCGAATGCTGGACAATAACGTGCCTACGCCGACACATCATCCGCCTCTCAGGAACGAGACGGCAGCTCAATACTTTTTAGACGGTTCTTCATCATGCTACCGCTACGAGGGCGTTTTTCATTCACTGTCGAACTCTCTTCCTTGTACCTTGTCTTACATTTAAACTTCTATTGTATTCTCTTTAGCTGGGTAACATCTTCAGTTTTTATGGTTCTTTTCATCAATGTATAGACTTGTTTGTGTATTTCCTGTTATCAATGGTTTTGTGTCTACCTCTAGTGTCACTTTATACATCCAACTTCTGTACTTGTTAACTTCTTCCGTCTGACCCTAATATGCTGTTTTCAAATAATCTTTGTAGTTATAATGTTTTGACTGCTGCGGTTTCTTTTTAAGTAAACTTTTTGGTGCCGGCCTCCGTTCAGCGGCTAATAAAGAAGGAACCCTTTGGCCGGTAAGCTATCTGAACCACCTTCTTTTGCCGCGCTGTGATTGGCTTGGTATCTACTCTTCCTTGGAACCTCAGGTAAGTAGAGCGGTGATCTGCCTCCTGTATTAATTGGCTTCAGTAGACAATTTAATTTTTTTAAAGAAACTTTGGACGGCTTTTTTAAGTTACTTGATTTGAATGACCCCTTTGCAGTGAAAAACTCATTAGATGTGATTGCTTTGTAAGGCACCGTGCTCGAAGTGGAAGGATTTTATGAGTATATGGAGACCCTTTTGTTACCCTCTAACGTAAGCAAGGCTTCCCTGGTTTTAAATATTTTTTTGAACAAAAATAACTCAAACTTGGTATTCCAGATTATTGAGAAGGAGGTATCAGAATATTAGGCAAAGCGTAGATGTCGACCAGACCCCGGATTAATGATCTTCTGTCCAGTTGTTGCGCTGCACATGACTTCGTGCCTCCAGTTGGTCGACGCTTGAACGGCTACCCTCAAGTCGTGCTGACAATAGGTTATAATTGATTGTGCACACTTATTACTCAATCGTCAGAGGCTTGGAATCACAAAGCTTCCTGCACGCAGCGCATATACGAAAAAATGCTTCCCTGCGTTAAAGATGTGCGCAAGTACTGTAGCGTGTGTCATAATGTTGAATTCATCACATCGTAAGCAACACTAGACGATATTTTAGAAAACCGTGGGAGCTGCCACGATATTCTTCATTTAGCTTTTCACATTTCTGTATATGGAGCTGCTGTTCTCGTCAGTGTAGCCCTTTATAGTCTAAACTGTATTCATTGTCATTCCTTGTCCCGATCATACATTTCCAGCTCTTGTCTCCATATGACTTTTCCGCAGACAAGGATATGGAAATGATGAACTCGTTATGATTTACATATTAAGGAAGCGAACAGTGCTCGAAAAGAAGTACATATTAAGGAACCAAGTAATGCATAGCGGAATGATTATTTTTGGTGTTCATAATTGAGGAATTATTAGTTTGGGTCCTTTATTGGGGTTTAACGCCCCAAAGCGACTCAGGCTATGAGGAACGCCGCAGTGAAGGGCTTACTGTAGTCTCTCTACTGCTGAAAAGTGGTTAATAACAAATTAGACAAAAATTGCAGGGGACACTTAAGCTCCGCCTTAGGGGTATGACGCGATAGAGTTAGCGTATATGGAATGGCCCTATATACGAATATATACGGAATGGCCATATATACGAATGGCCATATATACGGATATATAACGGCCATGTATACACGGCCATTCTCGACTTTATATTCGTAGATCCCTGGGAGTTCTCGTACCACTCCTGACGCACTGGGGCAGTGACTAAGCGATGCGCCACTGCCTTGCGATGGTTGGTGCTTCCACCGATTTGGCTATGCTACGTAGGTTGCCCTTTCCAAGGAATCTCTTCCTAGCAATCATTAGCAGCCACCTGCCAAGAGGGTCAGTTTGCGCACAATCCAGTGAGCAGGCTGGGGTGATGAAACAAAGATACATGACCTATTGTGTCCACCTAGGTTGCTTTCCAGAGATTTTTCGCTCACAGTGCCGAAGACGACGCCGGATTTTCTGCAGAATTTTAGCCTTGCCCTTAGCGAAAAAAGATGTGCAAAAATTGATTCCGAATGTATTGTAATAATTTCATATTTATTTCGTATTTCTGTCCCTATGCTTAAACTGAATGCTAAGTATAGTATTACAAATATTTTGAATGTTCTTAAAAATACGTCAGACGTACACTTTTGCCAATTATTATAATTATAATGCGCTAAATATATTATAAAAATGTACCTTGAATAAATAAGGTTACATTAAGAATAGACTAAAATTTTACAATTAATGCATTAAAAATGTATCCACTTCGGCTTAAAAGATATAGATTAATCGGCTTCACCCGGTGAGACGGGTTAATGTTGTCAACAGCAGAACTAATGGCTCACCCGGCTATGAGCGATAAGCATTAAGAGCTCACCCCTACGAAGACGCGTAGTTACCATGAATCAGGAGGTCTATAACATAGCAAGGTCCCGTGACAGAATTTGAACGGGAAAGGTGTCTACACACAGCCAATCAGTCGGTCAGTCAGTCAATCAACTTTATTTAGCCAAAGCGTGGTAGCTTGCTCCCCCTTGTGCCTGAGCCTAAGCCGAGGGCCCTGGGGTTGTGCTACGGCAGGGCATGGTGTCGTTGTTCGGTCAAAGCCTCGGCCGCCAGGCTGATGAGTTTGTTCGGCGTAACGGGATCCTCGCTTCGCAGCAAAACGTCCCAGACTGTTTCATGATTGAACTCCGCAGCCCCTGGAGAGCTGCCACATTCTATAGTTACTTGTGCCAAAGTACCTTTAGCTCCACAGTATTTACAAACCATGTCCTCTACCTTGTGCTGATTGTATATACTTAAGATTTGTAGCGAAAAGTAGGTGTTCGTTTGTGTCTTCCTCCAGGCCGTTGCTTTCTTTAGTGAGAGTGATGTGTCTGGGGGTGATAATTTCTTTTGAGTCGGTAGGCATCCGTGATTTCTCGGTATGTGACCAGTGCTTCTCTTAGGTTTTTGTATGCTGGTTGCTCCATCGTTGCCCGGAGGTAAGTTACTCAGGCAAGGATGTGTGCTGCTTCGTTCCCTCTGACGTTTTGATGGGCCGGTGCCCGTTTTAATGTCCTAGTTCTCTCCCTTTCCAGACCTCTCAGGATGCGTCCTGCCTCTTTAGAGATGCGGCCTTTGCTGTGCTTACGTAGTACTGTTTTGCTGTCGCTGATTATCTCTCTTACGCGAGTTGCTCTACAGGCTAGCGCTACTGCAACTTCTGCGATTTCGATGTCTTGCGTGTTGATCGACGCGGTGATGATTGTATTGCCCTCCGCGTCTACAACCACCGCTACGGCAGTTCCGTCTTTGCCTACTGTGGCATCCACGTAGGCGACGTCTTCTGCCGGCATTTGCCCTAATCTTTTTTCCAGGGCTCAGCCGAGAGGAACTGACGCAGCAAAAAGGAAGTGCCCCTACACGTGCCTACTTGGCTTGCCTTATACAGGGCTTCCAGGTTAACTTTACCCAAGGGTTAAAAGATAAAATAGTTGAGGTACTCCAGGGAAACCACTTACGTACTCCTACCAACCGGCTTGCGCATCATAGGGAATATTTTGTTTTGCAATTAATTAATTAGCAATTAAGATATTTCTCAACGCGTAAACATTGATTGTAGACAGCAAATGTGAATAGCAATGTTGGAGAGCACCTTTAGAAACCGCCATTCTATTTATTTGCGTTAAAGAAAACCTCACGTGAGCCGCCGCGGTGGCTCAGTGGCTATGGTGCTCGGCTGCTGGCCCGAAAGACGCGGGTTCGATCCCGGTCGCGGCGGCTGAATTTCTTTGGAGGAGAAATTCGAGGCCCGTGTACTGTGCGATGTCAGTGCACGTTAAAGAACCCCAGGTGGTCGAAATTTCCGGAGCCCTCCACTACGGCGTCTCTCATAGCCTTAGTCGCTTTGGGACGTTAAACCCCACAAACCAAACCAAACCGAAAACCTCACGTGTATCGTTTTTCGAGCTCCAAAGAAAGTCCGCGAAATATAAAAAAACCACGTGAGTAGAGCATTCGCGCTGCACAATGAGGCTGCTCTCAATCCTGGCCAGGGTGATCGAAATCAGGTGCTGGCAAGGCGCGACGACCTCATTGCTCTGGCAGGCAGATATGCCGACGGTGGTTGCGGCGCGACTTGCGCCGTCACGCATGCAGACTGGCTCGCGCCGACTTCGCAACCACCGTCGATATATCGGCCTGCCGGAGCAGTGTGGTCGTCGCGCCTTGCCAGCAGTTGATTTCGTTCACTCAAGCCAGGATTGAGAGCAGGACAATCGAGGCACGCGAATGCGCTAGTCGCGCGATTTTTTTTTTGTATTTTGTGGACTTTCTTTGGTGCCCGGAAAAAAGATACACGTGAGGTTTGTTCATCGAAAATAAATATAACGGGGGTTTCTGAAGGCGCTCTCCAACTTTGCTATTCACATCTGCCGTCTAAAGCCAATATTTGCGCATTTAGAAAAATTATGTCAATTCCTCATAAATAAATAGCAATACAAAAAATTGCCTAAATGCGCAAGCCGGCTGGTAGCTGTACGCCAGTGGTTGCCCGGGCCTACCTCAAATATCTTATTTTTTAACCCTTGGCTAAAGTTAGCCTGGACACCCTCTATATACATGGTCTGTTCTGAAAGTAGTAGGACTGGTTTTTTCCTGGGTGAACGGGCGGACGAGAGGTGGTCTGCGCGTGCAGGATCGTTGAAGGGGGATATTGGGAATGCAGGGGAAAATCGGCAGTCGGTTCTCGGCCGTTGAAGAGAGGAGGTCGCTTGTACTGTGAACCCCTGTCGAAACGTCTCGTCACGCAGAATCGTCGAGCGTTTACTTCATCAGCGATACGCGATCAAATTTTGAGCAAATCTTGGTAAAACGGGCAAAAAGACTCACAACATGATTAAGGAGGCCTACGGTGACGCTTCCATAGGTAGATCAGGGGTTTTTGAGTGGCACAAGCTTTTCCGAGAAGGTAAGGAAAGAGTGGAGGAAGACGACCGCTTCAGACGCCCTTTGACCAGCAAGACCAACGAAAATGTGTAGCGAGGGAAACATTTACTTAACAGTGATCGTAGAATGATATCAGAATGATTGCTGATGACTTCAGCATTCCTCAAACCCAAGTGTTTGGGATCTTGACAGAAAACTTATCCATGAGGAAAGCGTGCGCGAAGTTGATGCCGGGAGTGTTGTCAGAGGAGGAAAAGGCCAACCGGTAGGATCTTTTTCATCATCTGAATGAGGACCCCGATTTCTTGTCCAGCACAAGGCGGAAACACTGCCTCAGCCCGCCTACAGCCTCGACTTGGCCCTGCCAGACTTTTTTCTATTCCCGAGAATAAAATCGACGCTTGAGGGGAAGCATCACGGATCGGTAGAGGTGGTTCGACAGTCCGTGACGAGGGAGCTAAACAGCATTCCGGTCCAGGCGTTCCTGGAGGCGTACGAAAACTGTAAAACTCATTGGCAGCAGCGTGTAGGTGCGGAAGGGTGCTACCTTGAAAAATTGTAATCCTTTGTACTATTCTCTCGAATAGATTTGGTTTTAAAAAATCAGTCTTACTACTTTCAGAACAGACCATGCATATACCCACCGAGAGACAATGCATTATCTTGCCCGGTGAGGCGTTTTTTTGCGCAATGACTGCGGGTCTCCGAATTGTGATTCAAGCGCCGTACTGTTCGCATTCGAATCTGGGCGCGACCTGGAACCGACATGCTAGTAGTAACTTGCGTCAGGCACAGTTCAGGAGTCGAACCGTCAACCAACAAATACACGGGCGTCTAAAGAAGGCGGTCGGTCTTGTCAGTCGGGTTCTTTTTCGCTGGCATGTTCGGGCCCGGAAGTACCAAAGGCGCTTTTGCGGATATGGTGCTATCACATTCTCCACGCGTAATATAAATAAGTGGTGATTGGCTTCATGCTAAAAGCTACAATAACGAAAGGACGACCGGAAAGGGAGAGTTTTCACTTTTCCCCGAAATGTTATCTCGAACCCTAGGTTGTTCCGCGGTAGGTTGGAGTGTAATACAAATATTTTAGTGCAGGCTGCCCATTTGTTCGAATTTAAGTATATTTTGGGCTAATTACTTGCGTATATACAAAAGTACACTTCAAATACATCAACACGCAAATGTCATTTCTCTAAACGCGATTTAGAGCACTAGACTGCTCTACAGCAGCTAGAAGTGCGCTGAAAATAAGTTTAAAAGGACTGCCCGTTTGTTACAATTGAAGCATACTTCGGAATAATTAATTTGATATTTACCAAAGTACACTTTTAATGCACTGACAATGGGCTAAAACCGCATACATATTTTTACACCTATTTTGAACGTGCTCGAAGTTTGCTTTCAGTGAGGTATTGTTGGAAAGTTTTAAGGGTATATTACAAAATACCAAGCACGAATTTTCAGGAACCTATTTTCTACATTTTTTAGTGCACCCACGAATGGAAAATGTGCTTAAAATACATTATAGATATCCCACCATATATTCTAAACGTGTTAGTTTTCGCTAAGGGTAACACTGTCCCGGTCAAACAGCCACAACCGCCAGTGAGATCCCAGATTATGACCTCACTACGTTGCGAACAGTGCTGAAGCGGCTGCGCAGTGTTCCACTTTAAGAATTATTTCATGTTGCAAGTAACCACACCTAGAGGATGTTCACTACCGCCACCTTCGTCCATAAATCCGGGCACAGATCGGCAGATAAAGTTATCTAAATGTGCCTGAATAGCGTGTTCGCCTAAAGAAGCGAACAGCAGGTCAAATATAAATATCATGACAAGAACGGCTTACATAAAAAGGAAGTTTTAAAAATTTCTTCTAGAATTAGCAGTGAAAAACAGGAATTTAGGAAAATATGTTCGTTATAACACATCGAATTATACAGACTGAGTCACCTAAGCCACTACACAATTTTTAAGAACAGGCTTCTTGAGTTCTAAGAACGCTTCTTTCGGGATAGCATTGTCCGCGTTGCAATACATGAGTATACAGCTAGGACGTTCTAATTATCAGAATAGTTAACTAATACTGAATAGACTGTTTAACCATTGCTGTTAGGCTCCTTATTTATGGAGAGGCGTGTGGCCCACCGTAAGTAATATGCATGTCAGTTTTTCGAATTTCACAAACGCGGTTACCCTCGGCGCTTTGGCCCAACAAAGTTTGGCTATGTTGACGAGTTACTTGCACTGAAGAGACTGCTTTGCCTGCAAGCTTCTCGATAGGGCGTGTATTTTGGTAGGATATATTTGTTCGCTGTAAACGAAGACATTGAAATTTACGCAAGTAGAGAACGGCCCCTGCAGATGGCGTTTTTATACAAGAGGCCTTATGGCAATGTTTTCAGTTGGCTGTTAGGACAAATGTTGGAACGAGAGGGAGTTGCACGTGACCATTGTGCTTATTACAAGACGTTTACAAGGCGAACAACGTAACTTTGTACTAAGAGGAAATCGAAGGGGCAGAAAGAGTTGCGGTTAAAAAGGGACTTAGGCAAGGATGTCCTTTATTACCACTCCTATTTATGCTCTATGCATCAGGGAGATTGAAGGGAAGATAGAACCGAGGGGATTAGGATTTACTGTGTCTTGGCCCATAAACGGGCTTACAATGATGAGTCTGGTTCGATCACGCTGCTAAACATAGTTCCTATTGTTAAAGCGCACAAGAATGTTTGTAAAAGGGAAAGCTGGAGAAGTTGGTTTTTATTACCAAAAAGCACGAAAAAGACGAAGACAGTACTAGCACGACAACACGAGCCCTGACTTTAAACCTGTGATTTATTAGGCACATAAAATTTATACCTTCCCTAGCACAAATTACAACAAAACAAAGAAACCAAAATACAAAAACAACCGGAAAGCAACTCTGCCTCATCAATAAATCATATCCTGGCTTTCAAAAACGTCCTTTCCAGAAAGGCAGTTTCGCGGCTAATTTGCTAACGCATGCTGAACCCCCCCCCCCCCCCCCCCTATCAATGTTGTACTCTTGAACTAACTCCCTTATTGTGTAATCATTATGCTTGCTAAATGCCTTATTGTTTGATCCTCACGCGCGAAAATGACTGTCGTCTGGTGAAGCAATGGGTGCTCGTGCATGTGTTCGGCTTGTGAACAGTGCGGATCTAAATTTCAGCCGGCTGCCTTGCCGAATGAATTACTGTGATCCATCAGGCGGTCGTTCAGACAGCGTCCTGTCTGGCCGACATGTCATCCGCCACACGAAAGGGGAATTTGGTTAACAACGCCTTTGAGGAAGTCAATCCAACTCTCAGCATGTGCTGTGGTGCACGCCACCTGCGGCTCTCCTTCTTAGTAGGGCCTCACGCCTTCGTTGCACAGCTCAGAAAATCTTGCTTAATTTTCTGCGGAAAGGAAACACAACGTCAACTTGAAATTTCCCTCCCCCTTCCTTATTTTAGACTGTGTGATACCCAGTGGATACAGGGAATTATGGCAATCTTCCTGCGCTTAACAACTTCGTTTTTCTGATCCTGCGAGAAGAAAACACAACGTCAACTTGAAATTTGAACCCCACTTTTTTCAGGCTGTGTGATACCTAGTGGATACAGGCAATTGTAGCGATCTTCCCGCAATTAACAGCTTCGTTTTCCTGAAGTACACGACTATTTTCAGATTTAGTTTTGGAAATCCTTCTTTCACATAATCTTCCAATCGTCACCTCTGGGAGCCCTGCATCTTTAAATCTGGTAATCTTGGCTTCCACACTTTCCGCAATAAGATGAAAGCATTACTTGCCCAGAACGGTGCGAATACACGATAGGGCGATGCCATCCTTTACTAAGTTATAATGTCCTTACTGAAAACTGAGTACGGGCTTCACGGAGCATGGTGGATACGTCCAGCAAAATGTCTCAGTCCTACATCCTGGAAATAAATCCTACCCTGATTAATGGTCGCCGTGGTAAAAGTAAGCCGTTGGCCATGTCTGACGAACATGTACAGGAATGTCGCTATCAGGCTGTAGTTTTTTTCAACGTGTTTTTTTCAACGTCAACTTGTCTGTGTAACCTAGTACGCCGTCTGGTAACTCCCTTGCAATCGCCTTGTGAAATCTGCTAAGGAACAAGTCGATTAGCAGGTATGTCATGCGGGAACCAATATATATCCAAGAACGCTGCACCAGTACACCATCATTCCAGGCAAAGATGGTTGACCTAAGATACATGCACAACACATCAAGAAACGCAACAACAGACACACGACACACGTTGAAGGAGCACACTTCCTCATTTTCCTCTGTTAAGCAGTTTCCCTCCGTCAAATACCACGCTGCAGCGAGCAACAGGCCACAGCTGCTGTCCTGCGGCAGACGGGGGCCTCAATGCTCGCGAGAACCCCGGAACACCGCCTCCTGGTGTGCACAGACGGCTTGGTGCTTCCGTCTACTGGGAAAGCCGCTGCCACTTGTCATATCCCTCTCTAGTTACTTCATCCTCCTGCCGCGTCAGTATCCACGCCCGCTCCACAGCGGCCGAGCTTAGAGGCATGCACCTTGCGCCAGACCTACTTTTGCAGGGTCCTGTGCCCCAGCCGGTGGCCATCTTCAATGACACGCGTGCAGCCCTGCTTGCCTTCCGGCACTCTTGGTGCAAGCAGGCCTCAGTGGCTCCTCTGCAGTCACGCCTGCTGTCTATCCAGGACGCCAACCCACAGCTTTAAATGCGCTCGCTTCCAACCCATATCAGAAATGCCAGTAATGAGGAAAATCATCAGCTGACAAAGGCTGCTCATGAGGGCAGCGCTGAGGTGTTCAATGCTGTCACGATCAATTTCTCTCTGACAATCCTCCAGTAACCCGTGGGTGCCCTCCACTCGGATCCCCCATTGCGTCAGGATTCTGCCTCTGGCACGCCGAGAGCAATCTGCCCTGGTCAGACAGTACCTTGCTCCTTCGGCTCCAGACGGGCTCCAGAGCAGACTGCAGTCCGGCGGGGCTGGTTTCTGTGACGGGGCGCTGAATATATAGTGGAGCGCTACGCGCTCTGTTACGAAGATGCAAGCTGCTAAGCCCGGTAATGGTCGCGTAAGAGCTGCTCGCTGAAATGAAGTAATGCTTGAAAAGGACAGTACGAACACCAGCTCTTTTGAGACCGGACTGTGATCAAGAAGGATACTGACTAATCCCTCAATTGCTGCCTGGAGAATCTTTATTCGCTGTAAGTCCAAACGCGAGCGCAGCTGTCTTTCACAGGTTAATCACATAAACCAGAACTTTTGATGGAGACAATTCAAGGGCTGCGAGGTGGTCCTGAATAACAGAGAACCTTTTGTCTAGCTACAGTTAAGAATTTTATTGGTTCCAAGCACTAAAAACAAATGTATCATTTCCACCAATAGAAATTCGCAACATCGTGGAGCAAGCTGTTACGACATCTGGAAGCACCACCGTGGCGGCTTTGAACAATACTTTCCATAGCACACTTAGCCGTTTCGCTTCCTTAAAACAAGTTTTTTTTTTAATTATTTCTTTATTTATTTATTTTCCAACCGAGTGTATGGTGCATAAAAAGGAGAGACGCATAAACAGCACACTACAAAATAAAAATGTAAATAAATAAACATGTGCACAAATAATGCAAAATGTAGAACGCATACATTCCAAGCAAAGTTTAATAGCAAACATCACAGATTACATACAGATAACAACGGTGCCCGAAGTGTGACATGGTTGCGCAAGTGCAATTAAAATAATACAACATAAAACAATGGATTACGTACAAAGCAATTCCACACAAGATATCACTCCTTACAATAACTTATAAAATAAAACTCTGAACAGCACTTTCAAAGTTACGAGTGCTGGTTAGCCTGTAAGTGATGAAAGTTAGTTATTCCATATCTTCGCTAGTCCTGGAGTATGAGTGACTTTAAATAGTTGAATGCAGTGCGTTTCTGCGTGGTTACATATGGCGGTGGTTAGCGAGATGAAATGTGGGCTATCGGATAGTCCCAAAGTGATCCTAATTAAGAGTTGCGACAAAATAATTACTGAAAAAGACAGGCGAGCTATTTCCCTGCGGGTGGATAATAGCTGGGGCTGTAGGAACGCTCATACTTTAAAGGAAGTAAAAAACAGCGCAGCGACGACGGACAAGACAGAAGAAAGAAGAAGGACAAGCGCTTGTCGGCCTTGTTTCTTCTGTCTTGTCCGTCGTCACTGTGCTGTTTTTTTACTTCTGTAATATGCACCAACTCGCTCAGTTTTCGGTTCTTCTGCTCCCACTTTAGTAGCACTGGGAGTCCTTTGGAATTTATGATGAATTGGACTGAGTGATTCTGTACTGCTTCAAAGGTTTGTGTGAGGGTGGCATACTTGATCCCAAACTGATCATGCGCATTCAAGCTGCGGACGAATGCAAGTTGTGTACAGAGGAAGAGAAAGGATTGAAAGTGATTTGGCAACAGATTTGGCGCATGTAGCTCGCTGGGTCCCCGCACTGCCCCACTGCACTACACGTTGATGAGATCATGGAGTTACATGAAGTTGGGCGGCCATGTCAACGGTGATCTTCAGCTTGGCCGGGTACTTCGAGCACAGTGAGATCTCCCTTTCCTTCCACGTGGTCAAGAGCTCTGGGACAGCGGAGGAGGGTCCGTCGGGGACTTATATCGATCATGATTGAAGTGAAAAATGAGGCCAACGTATCCCATTGTACACCTTCGCTGAGAATACGTGTGGCCAACATGTGTATTCCAAAACAGACTTTTGTCACTGTGAACTCTCCCGTATCGGCACGACGTTGCACTTTTAATGGCATCTTATAAAAAAGATATCCTGGACTCATCACCTTTAGTACGAGATATTCTCATAGGCTTATATCTTACATTTGTTAATCTATAATTCTATGTGTCATGTAGGGCACTACTCATTAATGTTATCAACATCCACCTGAATAGCATTGTCGTCTAAATGGTTAATTGTTTTACTATACGAGGTCTGTTAGAAAAGTATCCGACCTTTGGCCGAAAAAAAAAACTGACATAACTGGAGCGTTAGAAACCTAATAACCTTCAAAGTAGTCTCCTTGGGGCTCCATATGCATCTCCCAGCGGTGCTGCCATTGTTGGAAGTATTCCGAAAAGACCCTTTTCGGAATGGAATTTAGCTCTGCTGTCGTTGCAGCCATAATGTCCTTTCTTTTGTGAAATCGCGCTCCTTTCAATGACCTCTTCATTTTAGGAAACAGCCAGAAGCCGTAGGGGGACATATCAGGAGAGTAAGGATCCTGTTGAACTACAGGAGTCTGGTTTTTCGCCAGAAAAGTCTGAATCAAATGAGAGGAATGTGCAGGAGCAATGCCGCGAGGGATGCGCCAATTTCTTGTTGACCTCAATTCCGGTCTCTTGCGCCGCACAGCACCACGTAGGCGATGGAGGACATCCCTGTAGTACTGTTTAGTCATTCTTTGACCCTGTGGGGTACGTACTTTTGGTGCGCCACACAGAGGGAGTCAAAAAAGCAGTCAGCATCACTTGACATTGCTGCGCACTTGTCGGGCCTTCTTTGGTCTTGGAGGGAGGGCGCCACCAGCGCCACCGTGATCGGCTGTGCGCACACCGAGCTCCAGCAAAATCACGTCTACGTCCAGGTTCCTGACCTCGGATCGCCACCAACCGGTCTACAGGAGCGCTACTTCATCGCCTGTACGCCTGGTAATCAAAATTCCAAGCGTTCTGCGCCGTTTTTTGGCACATCAGCATCTGGCTGGCCGCCCACGCCGGGCGCGCTAAGCCAAGCCTACATCTGCACCGCCGGGGCAACGCCCCCCGCGCTCGCCAGCATGCTCGCAGCCGGAACGGCGGGGAGCTCGCCTAGCCAGTCAGCAGCCCAGGCGCTGAATCACAAGCACTGTGCTCCCGCGGCGCCCCGGCAAGCCACCGCAGCCACGATCGTCATGAAATTTGCGAACCACCTCAACCTCGGCAACACTTTATTCCCTGTGCTCTGTCGGTCCGTCATGGATTCCGCCCGCCTAACCAAGACTGAACGTGACAATACCTACATCAAACTCCGCACCTCGCAAAACATCCTGGCCATCGATACCCACCGCCCAGCCGCTGCTGACAAGCTGCTCCAACTCAAGCAAGTTTCACTGAACAACACACAGTACGAAGTCACCTCGTACGTAGCTAACGACCCCCTTAACGCCCGTGGTGTTATACACGGCATCACCATGGACTTTACCGAAGACGACTTTGCCGCTAACCTTCGTGTTGACGGCACCCGACTCCTAAGCCCCCGCCGTCTCGGACGTACCAACACACTTCTGCTCACCGTCGAAGGGCCCCGTCTACCACGCTACGCCGTCTTCTACAGCGGAGTGTACCGCGTCTACCCGCAAAAGCCGCACAGCAAACAATGCACGCATTGTCACGCCATAGGACACCGTGCCGACGTCTGTCCTAACAAGCCTAGCCTTGTTCGGTGCTCGATTTGCAGCCAACCGTTTCCTCCTGACCAAGACCCAACGACTACCCCACACGAATGTGAACCACACTGCTGGAACTGCAAGGGCGACCACACACCGTCTCATCCTGAATGCCCCGCAAGGAAAGACGCCGACGCTGCAGTCCTAAAGTGGCACCGCGCCCAACGACGCCATCGCGCCCGCGCCGCCCCTCCACCCCCTAAAGCCGACGCGACCAACTGGCCGCCCCTGCCTACCTCGAACCGCTACGAGGCCCTTCAGCTCTCCTGCAGCAGCAGCAGCAACAGCCCGGGGCACGAGACCGCGCAAAGAAGTCAATCTCGAACCAAGCCCTCTGCCAAGCGGCCACCGTCCACCACTTCTGGTGCGGCAACCAGCACCTCCACCTCCTCTACTAAACCGCAAGCTTCCGTGATGCAGTCACAGACTCCACCAAGTCACCAGGTGAGCGGTCCATCTCCCACATCCATCGCACCCCCTCCCCCGTCCTTCCAAAACCGGTTTTACTCACGTCCCTCCACACCTACTCCACTTTCACCCCTCCCTACCGACAACGCTATTGCTCTCATACAGCAATCCCTTGCTCCCGTCCTATTGGCCTTACAACAACTGACGGCTCGCGTCGAGCAACTAGAGCACCATCTCCTCTCCCTCGCGTCCTCTGCCCCACCCTCTCCCGACGCAGACTCCAATGCTCCCCCTCGAAAGCGCGCAAGCGCCCCTCTAGTGCCTAACCTCGACACAATGGAGGAAGACCGACATGATGAGTGATATCATGCGACACACATCCCCACCCCAAAACCCTCTAATTATTTGGCAGTGGAACTGCCGCGGTTTTCGTCGCAAGAAAAATGCCCTCTTGCAACACATGCGGATTACTGGCGTTAACCCAGACGTCATCGCACTGCAGGAAACGCACGGTGCCTTTTCTCTGCCAGGTTACGACCATTTTACTCAGCCAAGTATAGTCATGAAGAGAAAAGGACATCAAACGCCCACTCCTCCGCCGATTTTGACGGTTACATACATACGGCGCACGATACCCACCATTCAGGAAGATACATCCCACCTCAACTCCGGGACGAAAGAGCATGTCCTGACACACTCCACCTAAGGGTCACCGTATCACGATTTTAAACTGCTACTGGACTCCCTCCGACTCCAAAACCAGCATCCCACCTTTGCATACAGCCCTTCCTGCCTCTAATGTCCCCACTACTTTCGTCCTTCTTGGTGACTTCAACTGCCCACACCCTGCATGGGGATACGACCGTACTTCAGCCTCCGGACGAAAACTCGACCGCTTCGCTAGTATTCATCACCTCACCCTCCTGAATGACACGTTCATGCCTACACGTCTAGGATGTGGAGCACAATCCGACACAAACCCCGACCTCGCATGGATTCGCAGCGATCTCGGCGCTTCTTGGAGTAATACGGGTGACACGATGGGGAGTGATCACTGTATTCTTCAGATAACGCTCACGTCCCAGCGACCCTCCAGACCACCCGGAACGCATCTACCTCCCACTATGCTCGTAGACTGGCCAAAGGCTCGACCGGCCCTCGACTCCTTATCAGTCTCACTCGAGGACCCCGAAAAATGGTGTAGCGCCATTATGGAGACCGTCTCCCAACACACCAAACATATCCACCGATCTCCCGACTATCCATACATTGACACACACCTACTTGGGCTATGGAAACAACGTCGCCGGGCCATAAAAGCTTGGCGCAACTGTAGATCTAGCCACGCATTGAAAAGAAAAGTTGCTGAACTAACGCAAGCAGCCCAAGAATACACTGACCAACTAGCCACGAACAACTGGTTCAGCTCTGTGATGACATGGTCGAGAGACTCCACACTCCAAAAGTCTGGCACATTATGCGCACCCTACTTGGACAGGGTAAACCTCGTAACACACTTCAAAAGCTACAGTTGGCCCTCTCCGTCTCACAAGAAGAGCTGGTTGAGCAAATCCGAAATCAGTTTTACCCATCCTCTACTTCTCCTGCCAGCTCCCCGTCATACCCTTACACCGAAGAAGAAGCCGACGAACAAGGAATGAATTCCGACTTTACATTCGCCGAACTTCAGGCTGCTCTACACTCCCTTAAGCGAAACACAGCACCCGGCCCAGATAAAATTACCTATGGTATACTCCGTAATCTCCCCGATTCAAAACTAGACGAACTTATTCAGATCATTAATATTGTTTGGCGCTCCGGGAAAATTCCCGCTGCATGGAAAGAGGCACACGTAATTATGATTCCGAAACCAGGAAAATCCTCTGCGCTCATCACTAACCTCCGACCTATATCCATGACTTCTTGCCTAGGGAAGCTGATGGAGAAGATGGCCCTTACCCGCCTCGAATGGCACCTGCATACCAATCGCTGTCTTGCTCCCACTATGGTCGGATTCCGCGCCCACGTATGCACACAAGACATTGGACGGCAAATCTATGAGGATTTGTACGCCTTCCCAAGCAGCGCACAGCTTCGAGTTTTGACCGGCGTGGATATCAAAAAGGCTTTTGATAATGTCGCCCACTCCGCAATTCTCACCAACCTGGCAGACACTCGCCCTGGGGTCCGCATGTTCAACTACATCAAAGACTTTCTTACAGACAGGACCCTCCGAATCATTGGCCCCGACGGCACACCTTCCGCCCCCTTTCCCCTCACCGCAGGTACACCACAGGGATCCATTCTTTCACCTATGCTTTTCAACTTGCCAATGAAAGAACTGCCCCGAAAACTCGCTGAAATTCCTGGCCTACGCCACGCTATATATGCGGATGATATCTCTCTCTGGTCTACCACAGGAAACGCCGGGGAACTAGAATCCACTTTGCAGCAAGGCCTCGACGTCGTTCAGGAGCATGCACGCCGCATAGGTATGAGTTGCTCCGCCGAAAAGTCGGAATACATCGTGGTTTCTAACGCTCCTCAAAAAACCGCTTCTTCCTACCGCGAACTCATTCAACTCTCTCTCGCGCAAACCCCTATTCCCCGACGGAGCCACATCAAGATCCTTGGCTTCACTTTTCAACAAGATGGCAAGTGCAACGTGTGGCTTAGCCAACTCCTGCAACAACTGAACCAAATTCGCCACATGCTGTCCCGCATATCTCGTCAAAAGCATGGACTCAGAGAACACGAACTCCGTCGATTTATAGAAGCACTCGTTTACTCGAGGGTCATGTACGCCTACCCCTATCAACGCCTCACATCCTCTCAAGTAAGCAAACTGGAAGCCTCTCTGCGTCGCTTCACTCGATTAGCCATGGGAGTTCCCATCTACGCCGCAAATGCTCTGATCGCAGACGCCGCCATTTTCAACTCCCTCGAAGAACGCGCAGCAGCACACCACCGAGCCCAGATACACCGTCTCTCTACCTCCGAGCAAGGCAGAGACCTCCTCAGCCTTTTCGAACACACCATTTCCCAACTACCCCCGCTTCAACCATCTGCTCCCCCGTGGAAAAGCCTCCCGCGTCTTACTGTAAAACCCATTCCACGCCACATGTCTCCAACGATAAATCCCGGGCGGCGTGAAGCACTGGCGAACCATTTACCCGTACTGGGCCACGACACTTACTATACCGATGCCCATATCCTCGAGCACCAAGTAGTTACTGCAGTAGTCGGCCCTCGAAGCACCTCCACACATCTCCACACAGGAGTGCCCTCCTCAACCGACGCAGAAACTCTGGCCGTAGCAGAGGCGATTACGCTTCACGACCACCTGTCCTCCACCATCACCATACGTGCAGACTCTCAGGCTGCCATACGCTCACTCGAATCTCAAAAACTCCCTCCCCATATCCTAGACACTTTGCTGCAATACCTAACAGCCCAGCCTACGCTCCATGTCCGCCTTGAATGGATTCGTGGTCATCAAGGTATACCGGAGAATGAGCTTGCTCATGCTCTGGCCCGTGAAAAAATACCACCGGGCCCTCCGACTGCCTGGCCAGCCCATTATAATCCCAAGGCAGACCGCGCTACACACCGACATGACCGCCGCGAACACCTTCGCAATTTGCGGCACATGCGACGAACCCTTCCGTCACCCTCCCATTTCCTTTGCCGTGCTGACGCCACTCTAATTCGACAGGCACAGACTAACTCCCTTCCCTGCGAACTGTATTCCCACTATATCCTTCATAAACCGGGCAAACCCGCCTGTCTCGTGTGCGGAGAGCATCCCTCCAACATTCATACATATTGGTTATGCCCCCGCGCCACTAACTCTCCCACCATACCTTCCTCGCATACCTTGCCTCCCCCCTTTCACCTCACGTGGGCCCGATGGACCGCTCCACCAACCTCTCTGCAGCCCACCCTCTGGCCGCCCACATCCGACGCATCCAAGGTACACGTGGCCCTACTCTGCCACCGCCGATAAATAGCGCCCACCAAACGGGCAACTAAGAAGGCTCGGACTTGAGCTGAAAAATAAAAGTTGTCTCTCTCTCTCTTTGGTCTTGGTGACGTGGAATGCGTCCTCTGTGACGACTGGGATTTGGTTTCCGGGTCGTACCCGTACACCCAAGACTCGTCACTAGTGATTACGGCGTCGGTGAAGTCAGGGTAACTGTTTGTGGAATCCAGCATCTCCTGTGAGACTTCAACACGAAGCTGCTTTTTCTCCACCGTCAGCAGCTTCGGCACGAATTTCGCCGCAACTCTCTCCATGGCCAAATCTTCGGTGATAATGGGATGTGCAGAAAAATTGCTGATGTCCACCTCTTCCGCAATTTTTCGGATAGTCACACAACAGTCCCGCATCACCACAGCGTTCACTTCGGCAATTACCTGGTCATTTCGGCATGTTGGTGGCCGACCGGAGCGTGGCTCTCTCTCCACGGATGTGCGGCCGTCTTTAAACCAGTTGCACCACTGCTTAATCTGTGTGCTGCTCATAGAATCATCACCGAAAGCCGTCTGAACATTTCGAATAATTTCCACTTGGCTATCGCCAAGTTTCTGGCAACATTTGAGGTAGTAGCGCTGCTCCTCTCGCTCCGCCATTTTCCTTGGAACAAAAAACCGACGAGAGCATTGCGCACTCCCTCACTCAAACGCTGCTTCCCAGCGACTGACGCTATCGGCAGGCGGGAAAAAATTCGTGCATGCGCACGAGGGTTCAAGGTCGGCTGCTGTAAGCGCGCTTGTTTCATATCCATCAGGTGTTCGCAAAAAAAAAAATAAAGTCGGATACTTTTCTAACAGACCTCGTATAGCACACAGTCATCCCCAGACAGACAAAGTTTCGACAAACTTGTGTGGGCAAGTCGTTATTAATGGGAATAATAGAGGACGGAGCAATGAGCCTTGCGAGCACTGAGACTTGGTTGTCGGACAGCCAAGGCGTACTGGATCGCGGCAGAAAGACAATCGCGGCAGAAAGATTTTCAGAAACATAGTGAAGTGCCCTGTGACCTACATACAGTGTAGCTAGCCGAAAGAGTTTGGCAAACCATGTCGATACTGTCTATTCAATAATATACGAATCATTCAAGGTTTGAAAATAATAAAGGATTTTTGGTGTGCTCAATCTGGCTCGCCAAATTCAGGACACTATTAAGTGCTCAGACGACGGCGGAACCCCGTCATACAGGATTGCAGCAAATTCTTATGTTTTGGTGATTACGACAGGATTTTGTATAAGATTTCTTCAATTAGATTTGATGAGAAGGAAGTACCGGTCATTACAAATAAATCACTGCAGCGTCTTTTTGAAGATAGAACTGGAGCGATTCGCCATGTTAACTGCATCTGTGGAGCATGTACAGTATCTCATTTACTGTTCAAGTTGCTTAGCACACCTATATAACCCATTGTTTAGCCTCTTCAAAACACTTGGTTAGACACATAGCCAAGGCTCACGCCACATCTTGTCCATAGCCCCCTCGGGGTTGTTCACAACTATTTGACTGTCAAATGGACCTCCAAGGAACTCAAAAACGAGCTCACGAGTGGGCCAGTCACGAGAACTTAGCTTTACTGGGCGTAGGCATCGGCGAAGATTTTAGGTTCACAAGCTCTTCCCTTTGTGCAAAAACCGAAGACAGTGAAAGGTTTAGCCTGTTTAGACCTTCCGCAGAAGTTGTTGACATTGCATCCCATTTTCACAGTTGACGTGTAACAGCACTCAGAGCAGTGTAAACAGATAATCAAGTTACGTTCACAGCTTTTTTCTTGTAGCACCGAACAGTGAAATTGATCCTACTGTGAGACTACTTCCGAGCTGGATGTCTTTTCCTCTACCTTCGTTGCCACTCTCCTCATTCGTGTTTGTCGCATCATTCGAAAAACTTTTTCTACTATACCCTTTCTCGCGCTATACTCCATAAATCTTAGGGTGGTGCAAAAACTCCCATGCTGTGGGGTTCTCCGACTGTGCATACGGCCAGGGTAGAAATACAGCTCCTTTCTCCAACCAAACAGCTGCGTGCAAGGCGTCTGGCGGCTGCCAGCATGAGAGGCTCGGCTCAGTATGACAGCATGAACACGGCTCATAAGCTCTGCAAGGCTCTCGGTATGGACGTGCTCTAAGAACACTTCGTATATTGCCGACACAAGCCACGATCCACTTGCTTCATTGCTGAGCTCCCCGTAGCCCGGAATGGTTGCATGCGCGATGTACATGTCCGACCACGTCGCCGTTGGTTCCGGAGTCTTGGGGACTGCTGATGCATTGCTGGAATCGGAGCTCTTCGGTATGGTGCTGGTAAAGCGGCTGTAGTTTTCTGCATAGAAAGCACCATGGACTACCAAAAAGCAAAATTCTGAAAGCATAGAAACTCCACTGCAGTAGTAGCAAAATATGCCAGTATAAAATCAGTAAACAGCCACTCAAATAATGAAAAAAATACCTAAATCTTACATTCCGTGATATTCATTGGAGAGGCAAATATGCGGTAAATAATTTCTGATTTAGATAGTTCTCTAGAAATGTAGTTAGACTAGGGCTTCGTATAGTTGGAATTCTGCCCAACTAACTTCACGGCTAACATGCAGTGGTATAGAATTTGACCCACGGCGAAGACCTTCCCGCTTGCTGCTTTGGACGGCATTTCCCGGAAGTGAAGCTGAACCGTGATCCTCAGAAGAGTAGCCGATGCAATAACGCCACCCGTAGCAAGCCCTGTAGAACCACGACCTTCAAGATGCTGTCGAATGAAGAGACTAGCAGCCGTGCTGTACCTTTCTCACGCTGCCAATCGCTTCAGGACTGCCTGCACTATTACTGAGGAGGTAGAGCTGGTTATATGACTAGTTTGCGAGGACCTTAGAGATATGGAACGGGACTTACGACGTACGCCGCCATGGTCAAGCGTGGCGCTGGAGAACACTATCGCGGTTAGGCTAGCTGAAGCAGAAATACCCGTTCAAGCTAGAAGAAAACACTACCTCAGTCTTAGCTCAGTATGCTGAGCGCAACATGGCATTCGGGTGTGGACGTCGTGCGTGCTCATTTACTAATGAAAAAAATTACTCCCTCTCCCGTAATCGACAGTAGACGTAAGCATGAAATGATTACGGACGTAGCACATTGGTTGTAACCGCAATCTTGGTTGGTTTGGTTTATGGGGTTTAACGTCCCAAAGCGACTAAGGCTATGAGAGACGCCGTAGTAGAGGGCTCCGGAAATTTCGACCACCTGGGTTTCTTTAACGTGCACTGACATCGCACAGTACACGGGCCTCTAGAATTTCTCCTCCAAAGAAATTCAGCCGCCGCGGCCGGGATCGAACCCGCGTCTTTTGGGTCAGCAGCCGAGCACCATAACCACTAGGCCACCGCGGCGGCACCGCAATCTTCAAATAGGTCTAATCACAGCATAGCACAGCACACCGCACCACACTATACCGTACTGGGCACTGGTCCATATGGGAGCAATCATTTCCTGTCAGTGTCTGTGGCAGTCACTTCGGGCCTCTTCTGCTGTGGCGTATAATTCGCAAAGCGATTGCTTTCCGCAAGGAGCCTCCTACCTGTTCTTTCATCAAGCTCCATTGCTCGGCATAACCAGCTGTGAGCGTAAGGCATTCAAATAGAGAACGATGCAGATGCATACAGGGCCACGACGCGGCGCAGGCCTGAGTAGAATGTACGAGGAGCAGCGCGTTCGACTGCTCCCCTAGCTTGGATACATCCGCCTGCCTAAGGGGAAACGCTATAGAGCACAGTGGCAGATCTGATTTCAAATGATCTTCAATCCGCTGCCGCCATGGTGGCTGCCGCCTCGAACGCAGGCGCCGGATGGTGTTCTACATGCATGGGTGTGCGGGACCGCGGCGCACTCCTTGGGTACTGCGCGGAAGGCGTTGTTCTGCGCAGCGCCCCTCTCAACATGGATCGGCCTCTTTCAAAGACAGCTGACAGTCAATAAATGATCATGGTCCTGTGCGAGGGCTTAGAGCATGGAGGATGGAGAGAAGAGGTTGTCTCGTTAAATCTCGTTCGATGCCTGGATGATCTCGTTTTGGCTCCCGGGTGACGGGAATCAGTGCCCGCATGACTGCAAATCGGTGCCCGGATGTTGGCCCTCGGCGTTGGCCCGACGCTACGTCAAGGTAGCCACCAATGGGAGCTGAAAGCGTTTTTTGCCTAAAACAACTGAATGTTCTCGAGAATCCCATTATCAACACAGTAGTATTTTGCAGTTCTAGAGACCTAGTTATCTGGTCAAGGATAATAAACCGGCCCAGGGCTACAAACGACTCAACGCGATGAAACTGTAAGCTGTCTGCTTTCAATATGTGCCTTTAGTTACGGCCTTATTTTTCCATTAATGTCTAAACTGCAGCGAATATGCCTTCACAGCGACGTATTGTTTACCTATTACGTCTAGCATTAAACAACGCAAGCCTGGGCCCACACCAGTTTATTTGTTGGTCACAAACGCCCAAAAACGAGGAATCTCAGTTACTTTATCTGGACTGCAAGCTAATAATATACTGCTTAGCTTCGCCAGAAGTCTAAAGTTAGGGGCAGCGCACTGCAGTAGCGAAAGGTACGAACGAAATCTGTAGACCGTGTGAGCAACACCCAAACACTGCTAGCTCTTAGATATATGTTAGATATATGATAGATATGTAGAGGTTGGCGCCTTTTCTGAAATAAAGTTGCAGTTCAGCGCTCGTGTGTGTGTTTCCTCGTCTTGTGTCCTTGTGTAGCATGCGCTGTTGAAAAAAATATTCTGAGATAAAGTCTTGTAGTAAAGAAATCATATTTGTTTGGAAAGGGCTTGATACCACTACATAGAGGGCGAAGTCACCTAACGCATTATCGTAACGTAAATAGATACTCTATAAAACGTATAAGATCGTGGCTTAAAACGCCCCAAAAGGCTTTATAAGGGTTGGGCATGATAAAATGTCTTCTCACAACGATAAATAGTGCGAATGAATTATGTTCATGGCACGTTCTGTAATAGATGATTAGCCGTTAGGTTTCGCTATTAGTTTATCCGTGTTTTGTTTCTCAGTGGCACAGTGAAAAAGAAGTGTGACCTTGGTTACTATTTTGCAGCGATGTTGTGGTATGGGTCATTTCAGACAATACTACCATTTTACACCATCAACTCCAGGCGAATATTATCGCATTTTCTTGTGAGGCTCGACAACAGCTGACAGTGCTAATGACCAAATTTCCTGTGCTGAAATAATTTGGGCGACACTCTGTGGCGCACAAGCACTGCTGACCTTCTCGAGTGGCTTGCACGAAAAATAGCTTGGGCTTCCACTTCAGTTGAGGGCAGTTGTCATTGTTGAATTGCTTGTAGACATCGTTGTAAAGATTCAGGGGCTCGAAGTCCACTCCATATATGTAGTTCTCTTTCCCATGAGACATCAGCACCACTACCAAGCAGTCATCCTTCCGCTTCTCACGTTTGTCAACTACCCATCTCAGCAGCGTTTTCATTTCCTGCGAAAAAGCGTAAGCCCAAAGTAAAGGCTCTGAAGTAGATTTGTTTTCCAAAGAACACAATATCTCAGAGCGGAAAGCTTGCGGACGGAGAGAAATGCAAGCAGAATCTTTAAGAACCCTTTCGGCAAAGTAATTTTAAATGATATTTGCGTAGGCTGAACTGCGTATTCAACCCGAATTGCTAATTCCAACCGACATGGTGGAAAGGCTCCAGGTCAAAGACATAATTTTGAGAAAATACAAAGCTTATATAGGGACTAATTTATTTATTTTTATTTCTTTATTTACATTTCCTACAGCGCCAAACGGGCATTATTTAGGGGAATTATTGTATTGTAAAAGGACAAATGAATTGCTGCGCTAATTCGTAGGCAGATTTTTGTGTGCAAGGACTGCTTATTTGTCGGTTTTAAATTTTAGGAGGTATATTATCTTTTTATACACTGCTTTACCTGAAGAAAGCGACCGTAATATTGAATCAATTAACGATAATCTGACAGCTATCGATATGGAGTGTGCCGCCGAAGTAGGTGGTAGGATGGTTCGACAGGATACCGGCAAGCTATCTCAGGATAGTAAAGGTCTGATTAAGAAACGCCAAAGCATGAGGACGTCCAACTTCACAGACAGAATATAACTAGCAGAGCTATCGCAGTTAATAAATAAGCGCTAGGTAGCCGACATAAGAATGTTTATCATGGAGAAAATCGTGAATGCTCTAGAGAACGCAGGTAGCATAGAAGCGGTGAAGAGAGAACAATGTATAGGTAAAAACCAGATGTATGCACTAAAAAACAAAGAGGGCAATATCATTAGCAATATGGATAAGATAGTTAAAGTAGCCGAAGAGTTTTAAACAAATGTATAAATTAGCGAATGCACTGGGCGTTACTGAGAGAGGCAGTCGATCACAGCAATGGGCCATCCCGCCAGTAACGAAGGAGGAAGTAAAGAAAGACTTAGGAGAAATGCAAAGGGGGAAAGCAGCTGGTGATGGTCAGATAACAGCAGATTTGTTGAAGGACGCAGGAGAGATTGAGCTAGAAAAACTAGGCACCCTGTATATGCAATGCTTTGTGACTTCGAGCGTACCAGGAGCTTTGAAGAACGCTAATGTTACCTCAATTAATAAGAAAGGAGGCGTCAAGGACTTCAAGAATTACAGACCGATCAGCTTACTCTCAGTTGCCTACAAGGTATTCGGTAAGGTAATAGACCATATTCTTCTATCAATCAGGCGATATAAAAATGCGTAGAATATTACCAACCCTTATATATAGCCTTCATTGATTACGAGAAAGTATTTTACGCAGTGGAAACCTCAGATGTCATGCAGGCATTGCGGAATCAGGGTGTAGAAGAATGTCATGTGAAAATATTGCAAGGTATTTATAGCGATTGCACAGCTGCCATAGTCCTCCATAAAGTCAGCGATAAATCTGTAATAAGGAAAGGCGTAAGGCAGGGAGGCACGATATGGCCAATGCTATTCAACGCCTGTTCACAGGACGTATTCCGGGGCCAGAAATGGGGGTATAAGAGTTAATGGAGAATACCTACGTAATTTGCCATTTGCTAGTGACATTACCTTGCTGAGCCACTCAAGACATGAACTGCAAAGCATGATCAGTGAGTTTGACAGGCAGAGCATAATGGTTGGGCTAAAAATCAACATGCAGAAAACCAAAGTAATGTTAAACAGGCTAGCAAGAGAACGGCAGTTCGCAATTGGCAGTGAGGTGCGGGAAGTAGTAAGAGAATATGTGTACTTAGTGCAGGTACTGACCGCTGATCTGGATCATGAGAGGGAAATACCTAGAAGAATAAGAATGGGGTGGAGACTATATGGCAGGTTCTCTCAGATCATGAATTCCAGTTTGCCAATATCCCTCAAGAGAAAAGTCTACAACAGCTGTATCTGGCCGGTATTCACCTATGGCGCAGAAACGTAGAGGCTAGCAAAGAGGGTTCAGCTATAGTTAAGGTCAATGCAGCGAGCTATGGAAAGGAAAATCATAGGTGTAACGTTAAGAGATCAGAAGCTGGCGGAGTGGGTGAGGGAAATAAACGCATGTCAATGACATCCTAGTCCAAATAAAGACGAAGGAATGGGATTGGGCAGGGCATGTAATGCGAAGGCAAGATAACCGCTGGTCCTTAAGGGTAACAGAGTGGGTTCCATGAGAAAGCAGAAAGTTAGGTGGGCGGATGAGATTAAGAAGTTTGCGGGGATACAGTGGCGGCAACTGACAAAGGACAGGGTTAATTGGAGAGACATGGGAGAGGCCTTTGCGCTACAGTGGGTGTAGTCAGGATGATGATGATGGTGATATATATATATATATATATATATATATATATATATATATATATATATATATATACCGAGAGAGAGAGAGAGAGTGCCACAAAAGTGCAAAAGTGAGTTCTGTTAGGGTAAAGGTCAAGTAGCCGCTTCTCAAAGACACATTTATTGTCGTCGCTTCGACCAAGGTCGTTCTTTTTCAGGTTTGCAGACCTTCTTGAGTAGTATTAAACTTGCGGATTAAATAGGATTCACGTTGTTCGCGTTCTCAGGTGCTCTTGAAGTCTTAGTGCGTCAAACGAGTGCTCTTCTGCGTTTACATGTCCAGCATTCTTGGAAAGAAATTTTGAATATTAGAAAACTGTAAGGTGCTGATATAGAAATATTGCAGATAATGATTAATTCTTCCGATAAGCAGAAAAATCTTTCTTTTACAGTGTTTCCTTCGCTCGCATCAAGCAGTTAAAGCGCCATAAAAAACCAATGGGGAACGCCTTTAACAATAGCAAAAACGTTAATAGCAAAAAAAAGGAAGCCTGCTGACTGGAGATCCTCGGCGATATTGATTGTAATAGTGAAATCTTGCAATATATCAAATATTTCTCTCATAAACTGCTTCCGATTCAAAAATGTTTTTGTCCAGAATTGTTGGGTACGACATGCTTGGACAAGAGAAGATTTGGGAGAAACTTGGTGGGGGCGTGCTATTGTTAAAAAAAATGAAGTGTCTGTCTGTCCTATGTATTGCTAGTTACACAGAGTTCATTCAAGGAGTCAACTAATGTTAGATCAGTCGCAGTCGAACTTGACGTTGATTGAATACCGCAAAACCTGATCATGTACTCGCTGCGGAACACGAGGTCTGCATTGTTTTCAAACTTTGCAGCGGCCTTTACCACAGTGGAGACATCCATAATTTGAGGCCTTGTGTTCCTTGGAATGAACTAGATAGTTCTGAATGTTTCTGGCATACCTGAAAATCATGCGCGTTGAGCATGTAAATATATTAGATCGTCGTTGGCTTGGTTAAGGGTAATAGGAGAGTAGTTAAGGGCACTGAAATGCTTATTATGAATTCTGGTTGTGTTCGGTGTGTTACTGTTAAGTGTAAGAATAAGAATTGCCGTGTAATCATTTCGGTTATCTTTTACGGTTCCCACGAATTCCCACGGTTCCCACCAGATATCGGTTCAGATTTGAAGATCTGCTTATGGCATCATCAATAAGAGAAAGTGAATAACGCTGCGTTAAGAGCACGTTGCGCATGTGTTCGGAGTTCTCATGAAAGTCTATTTCGTTAGGAGCAGATTCTTCTAAACAGATGGGCCTGCGAATAAGGGATGCAGGTGTTGGAGTGATAAGGATGGGAGCTGTGGAAGTGTATATATTCTTGGCCATCGGATGGTTTTCTATAAACGGTTGAATTAACTGACTCCTTATCCCCACATTTTCAACATCAAGAAAATTGATTTGACTGGTTTAGTAGGTGTGCGGAGCTGTAACTGTCAATGAAATGGTGAAGGAATTGCTCTCCGTTGGTCCATATTATAAAAATATCATCCAAATAGTGCTTCTAAAAGGACAGCTGTATTGGACAAAACGAAACTTTCAGTCTATGTGGTTCATCAAGATGTTTTCGCAATTTAGAGCCATTCTCGTGCCTTTAGCAGTGCCTTAGCAAAACGTTCAGTTGGGCGAGTTGGTAGATATTCATGGTGTGAACAGCGCGAAGTACAAGGGACAAGAAAAGAAGGGACACAGGACGAGCGCTGACTCGCAACTAAAAGGTTTATTCACTGAAACCTTCTTATATGAAGAAACAATCAAAGGGAAGAAACACCACAAAAAACTAAAAACCATGAAACGCAACATTCGTCAGGTGCTCCCGAGAAAATTCATCTCCCTATCGCAAAGGAAAACAGATGGTTTGCTGACGCAATTCAGTTGATCCCCTGCGATGTGAAAAGCCTCGACAACTTCTCGTGTCGTCTGATCACTGTGGGTGTATAGTACACGTGTTTGATTGAATAATGCAGTGCATTTTTTTCTTTTTCTTTTTCATGACTTTACATTCTAGACAATGTTTGACCAAATGTGAAAGGTCATCACTAATGTTTAAGTTGTTCCTGTGCTCTTGTAGGCGCTTGTTAAGGCAACGCCCGGTCTGACCAATGTAACGCGATCCACAGGAAAGGGGTACACTGTATACAACGCCTGTTTTACAGGCCACAAACTTATCCCTGTGCCCAACGCCACATCCTTCTTTTTTCTTCTTGGCCTTTTTCTTTCTTTCAATGGCAGGGCATATCTGTTTGAGCTTGACGGGGGCTGAAAGGAACACGCCAACTTTGTACCTACTTGCTACGTTCTTTAGACCGTGGGAGACGCGGTGTACATATGGCAAAACGGCAAATTTCTTCTTTTCAGGCTGGACGTCTGTCTTAAGCGGAGTGGCCTGACGTTTTAATGACTGAATTAACCGAGAACACGCCCCTGCTATCATCTGGTCTTGATATCCAGCAAACTTAACCCTAGACAACTGGGTCTGGAAGCTATCTTGAATGGCGTGATGACAGGATTTGGTCAAAGCACTTCGCAAGCAGGAACTGATTATGCTATTTTTTAGCAATTTGGAATGACCGGAGTGAGAATTAAGAAGTGTCTTTGACGACCTCGGGTTATACTTCCAGCAAACATGATTCTGCTCGAAATGCAGCCGCAGGTCTAAAAACTGCAGTACGTCGTTAACTGGTGCCTCAAAAGTGAACTGTAACCCCGACCCACACTCCCTGAACACTTTTAGAATGCCAACAATTCGAGCCGGAAAACGCCCACGTTCTACAAAAATAAGATAGTCATCGACATATCTGACGGTCTTGAGATGTAGGCCAGACAGGTTCTTTTCCAGAACCCTGTCAACGTACAACAGAAAAATGTCACTTAAGACCGGGGCGACGCTGGACCCGATGCACACTCCTGATTTCTGCGCAAATAGCTTGCCTTGCCACCCTATGAAAGTGGAATGCAAATAAAACCGTACCAGATCTAGGAAGGTTTCCACAGACATCCCGCATTGTGTTACGAACGCAACTTCGTCATTATCATCTGTAATGTACCTTTTCACACACTTTAACCCATTAGCGCCCAGTGTACTTTTAAAAGTACAGTTAATTTTTTTATAATTTCACCTCCAAAGACTGGAATTTTCTTTTCAAGTAGGGTACGATTTTGCCAACAGGGGATTGGCCAACCACCCTTAACTAATTTGGCGCACTTCCTCTGCTCAGTATGTCAGCTTTCCGTGGTGAAACTTCAGGATGTTTTTTTCCCACGAAGTGCACCGGTAGTCGCTTGCTTATAATTTTCTCACGGCCGCATTTATGTACATATTACGCTAGTTTCAAGTATAGAGCAGCACGAAAGACGAAAGTAAACAACGGATGCTTTGAATGTCCCGCACCTTTGGCGTTTTTTGCTCTGTGATGATTTATATACTGCTGTACTTTCTATAGTACACTGGGTCTTCCTGTGTGCAGAACGGCACCTATTTATTCCAGTTCCTAGATCTTATGGCTACTTCCAATTTTTCGGAAAAAATCACTTTGCCTGCTCAGCAAGGCCTCGAAGGCTGCTGTACTTGCAGCTAGCGGTCTTGAGTATGATGATGGTATGATTTTAATTGGTTGTATTAAAGTTTCGTTATAAGAACTGAAGGTTCTGCAGAGCAGACAGTTACTGTTATGCCATTCACACCGTCTGCGGAAAGTACTTGAGTTCAGAAATGAAACTTTTGGAAGCGCGTGTTGTCCTGGCGTCACCTGAGGTGATTTCAACCCTTAGTGGCCATTTCATCTTTTTTTGTAATTTTTTTTACCTCTCAAGACATTCTTGTAACGCTCCACTGGGAGGAATTTAGGGCTAGAGGAACCGTTCGCCAAAACGGGTTTAGGAAGTGTCCACTAGGGCCAAAGAAAGCGATGAAATAGAAGCAGCCATGAAACATCGATTCTTGCTTCAGTAGTATAGGTTACATGCCGTTATTGAAGTCTACGATCACCAGTATAGTAACTATGGCTTGAAACTATAACAGCAGTGAGCCTACGTGTTTTGTAGAGTGGTGGTTGCCTATAGCACAAGAAAAACAGATTTTTTTTAAAGCCAAAACTCCTTTCCATTTACAACAGTGGTATGGCAGGTGTTGACCTTTCGCATCAAGCCATCTACTGCCAGTATATCAGCAGCAGGGACAAAAAGTGATAGTGGTTGTTGACACCAAAGCTCAACTTTGCAATTGTGAAAGCCTGAACAATCTACCAACTTGCTAGAGACGAGCCTGCTGACTATTTTTGCTTTGGTAAGAACGTTACTCATTATTATCTACACCTTGACATGCAGCAACCAGCGGTTCACAGACACTCTGGCTCAATCGTATCTGATGCTTCTTTGAAAAGGAAAAAGCTTTCCGTGCAAAGTAGGATAACTGCGGTGCCAGTATAGCCAGAAAATATTCATTAGGGCCTGCAAGAAGTGTTATATCACCCTGCGTAAAAATCGCAGACATAACAAAATTCACGCCACCAATAGGAATGCAGTGAAGTAGCCACATGTGCTATGGGGAAGGCCCACTGTACTATAAAAAGTACACCTGTGTAACCTCTGGAAGGAATAAAGCAATCGTGACGAAATTTCAGCAATCTCTTTTTCTTTATATGAGAGTATTATGTGCTAAAAATGACGAAAATCCCTCTGCTGGATTTTTCTTGGTCCCTAATGGGTTAACAGGCAGTCATGTGGAAGGCTATAATACAGGTCTGTGACATCGATACTGAAGGCTGCACAGGCACTCGGGTTGTTCTCCTTTATGAAGGACACGAGGGCGTCGGAGTTGGGGATCTTAAGAGGGTCGAATGCATCCAAGGACGAAAGATGCCGTTGCAGAAATTTTGACACGTGGTGTTGCCATGTGCTCTTTTCGGATACAATCGCTCTGAAGGGTACGTCAACTTTATGTGTCTTCGCGGTGAAAAAGATGTCCAGGTGCAATTTCTTGCACTGCCCAACCTGCTTGGCCAAGCGTTCGAGGCCGAGAGTGCTTAGAAGGGAGACGCCTTGCTCCTTGACCTTGGCCTCTTTCAGCGGAGACACCTCGAAGTTCTTCATGACCGCGGCCAGGGATTTTTCTTGGAATTGGCTTTCAGAAAAGATGGTAAAACAGCCTTCCTTGTCAGACAACAGGACCCTTAGGTCCTTTGAACACATCCACTTCGCTATAGTGCCGACTGGATTGCGTTTGGCTGCTTTTGTCTTGGTGCGCTCCTTGTAGTTCGCGATGTTCACACCATGCTTAGCAGTGCCACTTACTTTTGCATAATATTGAAGACCCAATTAGAAGCTATTATATTCTAACATAATTTTCCTTCATATTCCTGAAGTGTCTGCAGTTCATATGGTCCTAAAACTGCCGTCGGCATGGGGAATGATTGCGTATAAGGAAGCGACATCGATGGTTACAAGAAAGGCTATTTTAGTTAATGTTATATAGTGTGTCGATGCACTTCAAAATTCGTTCTGTGGTGGTGCCTATTCCTGAAATTAATGGCCGTCCAGAGATTCCAGCTTCATGTATTTCAGGGAGCATGTAGAAGCGCCCAGGAAAGGAATGAGTAGCTTCGAGTGGCTTGCATAGTTTTCGGGAGAGTTCACTGCACTTTGTTAAGTACAGGCGGATATGGATGTATCTTTTGAGCGCTCGTCGGGGGGTCACCATGAAGGTGTATGCTAAAATTATTGTCAGAAAGCTGTCGGATGTCAGTGTTATATAGTGATCCCTGTTCAAGTTTCAATAAAGTTATTTTTCCCTGGCTTAATGTAGACATGCAAGTTATTTTCCTGTCGTGTGTTGCGAGTCCAATTTTGGTTTCCCGAGTGGAAGTCCGAGTTTTGATGGGGGTTTTCGGCATTACCACCGAAGTTTTCTCTCACACGAAGATTTCTGCCGAATTCTTCAATATCTTTCACGCGATGAAATTCGTTGTATTTGCCTATGCGAGGGCGAAAAATGAGCCGTCTATATAGCACGGCTCGGTCATCTTGTGTGAGTGGTTTTATAGATATATTGGTGGTGTCGTCTGCCTTATGATGGCTCTCTTTTTGGAGCGTTTGCCCTTGATTGACCTTTGATTGAGTGATATCAGGGTAGGGAGAATTTTATCCAACCGCCTCTGGTACTCCTTTCAGCCATTTGTCATAGAGAACTCTGTCCCACATGCACAGAGTCCTAGTTAATCGGCCTCTAGCGCGGAAACAGGAAGATTATTTCGAGCCACTCTGTTGCCAGCATCACTGATGCTTTCTCCTCTTGATAGGTTATTCATTGTTGGTGTCACCTTCACTTGTAGACCATTCGGCACCATCTTAGCCCGAAAGCACGTTTTGAAGGTTTTAGCATGAAGGTCTAGTCTCGGTCGTTTATCAATGATTTTGCGAAGCTTGAGAAAATTTGAAGATTTGAAACAAGGTTTTCAGGCCTGTACCGGCCTTGTGCAGGGCTTTGCCCATGTACAGGGCCTTGTACAGTGGGGGCCCGGAAAATGGTGTTTTAAAAAGGACGAAGAAAATGCAGGTGCCACCAGAATTATAAACTTTTTTTTTAAATTACACAGCGGTAACTACCAGTTAAAAAGTTTTTAGAGGGAAAAAATTTCTTTTACCGTGGAGAACAAAATGCTTGATTTGTAAACAGCCTGAAACAGTAGGCTATGTTTTTTGCATTGCTTGGAAGGGGCTTATTTTGTGGGATGTGTTACAAAGGACAATAATTAAAGAGCTACCACTTGACACGCAGGTCATTCGTTATTTAAGCACTGATAATGAGGGTGGGGTACCATTTGATCTTATAATACTCTTGGGCCTCCACTGTGAATGGCGCTCAAGAATGACAGGCTATCACTGGGATACAGATGCACCACGTGCCCACATTTACTTTCGGAAAAGAATGGCCTCGTTTCTTTCCATCCAGAAAGCAACTGCGGATGCCTCCCGGGTGCATCTCAAGACTAGAGCCGTTGTGTGTATAACAGGAATTTTAACTTGACGAAACCAGACTCGTGTTGACTGACCACGACAGTGTCGTACGTACTACATAGGGTTCTGTGTGTTTTTTGTTGGGTGAATTTTGCTTTAATGTTATGTGTCGAAGCCAATCAACATATAAAAAAAGGTATCGTGGCGCAGTGGCAGCGTCCCTGTCTCGCACGCCAGCGCCCCGTTTGATTCCCACCTAGAACCTAATTTTCTTTTCTTATTTTTTTTTTCTTAACATAAACAGTTCGAGCGGACATTTTTGCGGACAGCCTCTGTCTACAACTTCCGTCCACGCCGCTCGTGAGCCTAGAAAGGCTTTCCTTTAGAACTGCCGCATCTAACAAGGAGACGACCAGGCTAAAGTGCGGTTAAAATTGGTCGTACAGCGCTACCAAGGTTACAGAGTTCAAAGCACTAGAAAGGCCACTCTTGCAATACGCCACTTTTACGCAGTGTTGTTATTGACTGCAGCCTAAATCTTTACCTTCCATCGAAGCTAAGCTGCCGCCTAAAAGGCACAAAAGTGCTCACCTTCGCATTTAACGGAGCCGAAAAATTGTCGTTTTTTTTTCTTTCAAAAGGGTGCGTATTACTCAGATTGATTGTTTTTGAAACAAATGATCACACTGACATGTGGGTGATGGCATTTGGTTTAGAGTGACAGATAAATGTTTAATTATACAGCGAAAATATTTTTTCGGCTGCTAATATAAAGCGGTTGAAGTGAATTTTCTACAAACAGGAGAGCGGGACAAAAATTGCTGTACTCTCTGAGTATCGCAACGCTATTCTCGCCTGGATATTTGTTAGTTATATGGCGGCTACCACCCTAAGCTTCCCAACCCAAGAGCACCGCTTGTGTTGACCTGTGTATAATCGATAGTAATTTCATTATTATAATTGACAAATCAAGCATCTGCGTTGTTGGTGCACGCACCGAAGCTCACAACAAAAACTGGGCAAATAATTTTCGTGCTGTTTTAAGCAATATTTAGGCATCCATGCAGGCCTTAGATGAGAGCTCTGAGGCAATGAAAGGCCGCCGCTGTATGAAGACTCGCTGCAAATGCTGGCATTCATTCTTCTGGCGAAATTATGAAGCGGCAGCAATATTATAGTTCTCTCGTGGGGCGTGTTGAAAAGGACCGTTATGCTTTAAAAGCTTTACATAGACTCCCATGCCTAATATGTTTCAGAGGCGCCTAGCATCGCTAAAAGAAAACTGAAATGCAAAGTTCTCATAGGCATAAGCTTCACAGACTCGAAACTTTTGCCATCTCTGCGACAGGGAACAAGAAGAACAGGGAAGAAGTACTTGTCCTTCCGTCGCGCTGCGACAGGTGACAGGAAACAAGAAGAACAAGAAGACGAACAGGGAAGTGCTTGTCCTTCCGTCTCTTCTTGTTCCCTGTCCACTGCCGCCGCACTGGTAAAAGTTTCGAACACCAACCAACTAGCTGAAATTTCCGCGTTACGCTTCACAGACTGCAGCATCTCTTGCACTCATGCCTTCCACTCGCCAGGAGTTGATGTGGTACTTTTAACATGCGAGAGCTTAAGAAGCCTCATCTGGAAGATAAATATTGGTTCGAATTAAAAGTGACGTCACCCTGCCGGAGCATTTTCATTGGCTGATTGGTTGGAGGCAAGTGTAATCAGCAGACGAGAGAATTCGCACTGGCTGGACCATAGAGTTTCTTACTATTACCTAGAGGGAAAGCTGGAGGCGCTGCACTTCAGCCACCATGGACGCCCAAAGCATCATGGGGCGTTGAGCTACTTGTTGCGGGACAGTCGTAGTTTTTCGAGAACAAAGAGTGGCACTACTAAGACTTTTCATTCCGAAAACCTTGTTCGTGTATGCGCAGACGACTTCCGCGCGAACGCAGTGTGCAAAAACCATAGTAGTAAAAACGCATAAACACACGACGCCAATAAAAGGTTTTACTTTTCCGAAATGCCATTAAAGAACCTCTTAAAGTATCTAAGCAACAAATTTTTTTAAAAACATATTTACTTTTAAAATGCGCCTGTTAATTACGAAATATTGACACGAGGATTGGACGGAGAAGAGGAAAAAGATCGCAGCCGCAAGAAGTAGACGACGCTGAAGTGGAGGTCCGTTTTCTCTGGTGCCCTCGTTCAGCCGCTGCAGTTACTTTTCTGTGTAGCAACTGTTACACATCTGGTGGAGGTGCGGGGTACGCTTCCCGACCTGCGTACGCCTACGAGATAAAGACGGAACTCACACCGGTCCATCAGCGCCCAAGCCGCCGCCTCCGCGGTGAGTCGCCTGAGTTCGGGCCTCTTGCCAACCCGACGAGGATGACGCAGCCTCGACCGGCGGTCCCACTGGAAATGGCCACAGACAGTAGGTCCCCGGCGCCCATCCTCTACCACACGCCGCGAACACCGCCATCTTTTCACGGTGACGTGTACGAAGATGCGGAAGACTGGCTAGACACCTTCGAGCGGGTCGCGCGCTACAACGGCTGGAGCGACGACCGTAAGCTGCATAACGTGTATTTTGCGCTCGAGGACTCCGCTAGGACATGGTACGAGAACCACGAGAGCAACCTGTCCACCTGGGAGGCATTTCGCCAAAATCTCCTAGCTACATTCCCCAACGCAGACCGCCGGGAGAAAGCTGAAGCTGCGCTTCGCTCCCGTAACCAGCGGACTAACGAAAGCGTCCGCATGTATGTGGAGGACATGACACGCCTCTTCAAGCGTGCTGACCCATCCATGGCGGAGGAGACGAAGCTTCGCCACCTCATGCGCGGGGTCAAGCAGGAGCTTTTCGCCGGTTTTGTGCGCAGTCCACCGCGTACTGTTGCCGAATTCCTCACGGAAGCGACTACCATGGAGACGACGCTCCTGCAACGAGCCCGGCAGTACAATCGGGATGTAAGCACGCTTGGGCCCGCTGTTTCTTCGATGCCGCTAGGGAGTGATGCGGCCGTTTTACGGGACCTAATCAGGTCGATCGTCAGGGAGGAATTACAAGCCCTCCAGCTGCCTCCCAGCGCGCCGTCTGTTACATCGCTGTCTGAAGTCATCCGGGACGAGGTGCGCCTAGCAGCACAGCAGCAACAACTGCCTGAGATCCCAAGACAGACTGAGGTCAGACCTACCTATGCGTCTGTCCTCTGCCGGGCCCCAACGTCAGGCTACGACGTGAATACCGCGACTCACGCAGCGCAGCCGTCTGGTCTTTCCCGTGTGCCTGATCGACCAGCTTACCAGCGGCCACGGAAGTGTGATGTGTGGCGTGCACCGGACCGGCGGCCCCTTTGCTACCACTGTGGTGAGGCGGGACATCTTTACAGGGCCTGCCCGTACCGCCGAGTGGGTCTGCGTGGTTTTGCGCCCGACGACCCTTGCCCCCGGAATGGCGAACGACCATTCGAAATTGAAGCTCATCTGTCGGCCCGTCAGAGGCCTGGGACATACGGTCGCTACGATCCTAGGTCGTCATCTCCGCTGCGTTACCGTTCCCCAAGCCCTCGCCGAGACGCCGGCTACCCTGAGCGGCGTTCTCCCAGTCCACATCGGGAAAACTAATTCCAGCGGTCTCCGGAGGCAAGGCCGCTGCTGTCGGGAAAACTGAAGATCCTCCGCCGCCGATATACCGATACGCTGATTCCTCACCGGGGCAGGGTAGCGACAGCATCCGACGCGCTACTTCTGATTTGTGTGTGACGATTGACGGAACTGACACCATCGCTTTACTTGATACTGGTGCTGACTATTCAGTGATGAGCCACACCCTCGCCCAGGAATTGAGCAAAGTTTTGACACCATGGTTGGGCCCTAGCATTCGCACAGCTGGAGGTCACCTCATTAGCCCGGCCGGAAGGTGCACAGCCCGAGTCTGCATCCGCGGTTTCGTCTACGTGGGTGAATTCGTCGTCTTGAGCGAGTGTTCGAGAGATTTGATTCTGGGCCTCGACTTTCTACAGGCAAACGGTGCTGTGATCGATCTCCGCGAGGCGCGAGTCAGATTTTCGACGAAGCAAGCCGTGGCGCAGAGTGACACAGAAGGCCCAGAAGTCAACGCTCTGCGTATAGTCGAAGACGACGTAATGCTGCCACCACGGTCCAGTGTACTGGTGTTAGTGAGGAACGACTCGTTTCACGACTACGAAGGTATTGCGGACAGTCACCCTTCGCTGTTGCTCGGGAAGGGTGTGGCTATCGCGCGCGGTCTTGTCGAACTGAATGACGGCTGTGCGACAGTTTTTCTGACGAATTTCACGAATGAAATTCAGCACCTCGCCAAGGGAACGGCCGTCGCCTTTCTCGACGACGTGGATAGGTTGCCGAATCTGTGCCCCGTACAGGTGAATCTTCACGACGATGCCGCACCAAGTAACGCCCTTCAGAAGGTTAAAATCAACCCGGAGTTGTCACCTCATCAGAAGAACCTTCTGTCGTCGCTGCTACTTGATTTTAAAGATTGCTTCGCGGCGAGCTCCAAGGTCGGACGTACGCCGGTAGCCAAGCATCGCATTGTCACCGATTCGACCACGCCACCAGTTTGTCAGCGTCCATACCGCGTTTCGCCTAAAGAGCGCGAAGCTATTAGAACGCAAGTCGATGAAATGCTTGCAGACGATGTTATACAGCCGTCAACAAGTCCGTGGGCGTCGCCGGTGGTCCTGGTGAAAAAGAAAGACAACACGTTGCGATTCTGTGTTGATTACAGGAAACTGAATAATGTTACCAAAAAGGACGTATACCCACTCCCGAGGATCGATGATGCCCTCGACCGACTCCGGGACGCCAGGTTCTTCTCTTCCTTAGATCTGAAAAGCGGATATTGGCAGATCGAGGTGGACGAGCGAGACCGCGAGAAAACGGCTTTCGTGACACCCGACGGTCTGTACGAATTTAAGGTGCTCCCATTTGGACTTTGCTCCGCTCCGGCCACATTTCAACGCATGATGGACACTGTTTTAGCTGGTTTGAAGTGGCAGTCGTGCCTTGTGTACCTGGACGACGTGGTCATCTTTTCGTCTAGCTTCGAACAACACTTGCAGCGATTGCGCATTGTCCTTCAAGCCCTCCAGTCTGCACAACTAACTATCAAGCCAGAGAAATGCCATTTCGCCTTCGAGGAGCTCCGTTTCTTAGGACATGTTGTCAGCGCACAAGGTGTTCTTCCAGACCCCGACAAGACTTCCGCCGTCTCCCGTTTCCCACGCCCAACCGACAAGAAGGCCCTCCGACGTTTTTTGGGCCTCTGCTCGTATTACCGCCGCTTTGTTAAAGATTTTTCTCGCCTAGCTGAGCCATTGACTGCCTTGACTCGAGATGACACACCCTTCGTATGGGGAAGTGCCCAAGACGCAGCCTTCGAGGAACTCCGCTGCCGCCTTCAAAGTCCACCAATACTAGCTCATTTCGACGAGAATGCAGAGACTGATGTCCACACTGACGCCAGCAATGTCGGCCTCGGAGCGATCCTCGTACAGTGGCAGGACGGCGCAGAGCGAGTAATCGCTTATGCGAGCCGCACACTTTCTCGATCGGAACGGAACTATTCGACGACAGAAAAGGAGTGCCTTGCCGTCATCTGGGCTCTGAGTAAGTTTCGACCTTACATCTACGGCCGACCGTGTCGTGTTGTCAGCGATCATCACTCGCTATGCTGGCTAGCCAGCATTCAAGACCCTTCCGGCCGGTTGGCTAGATGGAGCCTCCGTTTACAGGAGTACGACGTTACGGTCGTCTATAAATCGGGTCGGCAGCACCAAGACGCGGACTGTTTATCACGAGCGCCCATGGAACCGGCTACGCAAGACATCACCGAAGATTGCCCTACTCTTTGTGCCATTAGCATCTCCCGTATGGCGCAGCTTCAACGAGCAGATTCTGAGTTGGCGCCACTCGTTAAGTATCTGGAGGGTTTGAATGCTCATGTACCTCGTGTGTTTCGCCGTGGACTACAGTCCTTCATTCTGCGGCGTGGAGTCCTCTACAAGCGCAACTTCGACAGCAACAAGGAGACGTTTCTGCTTGTTGTGCCATCCCAGTTACGCTCCGAAATCTTAAGCGCTTGTCATGATGAACCATCCGCCGGCCACTTGGGGGTCAGTCGCACACTGGCAAAGATTCGGCTTAAGTATTACTGGCCCAATTTACTACAATCCGTGCGTAGATACGTAACAACATGCCGGGATTGCCAACGGCGCAAATCTCCTCCTCTAAAGCCAGCAGGCTTTCTGCAGCCCATAGCACCACCAAAGACCCCTTTTCAGCAAATTGGCATAGACCTCCTCGGCCCTTTTCCGAAGTCGTCCAGAGGAAAACGGTGGATTGCGGTCGCGACAGATTATTTGACCCGATACGCTGAGACCGCGTCACTTGCAAACGGTACTGCTGCTGAAGTCGCCGACTTCTTCGTCCACAACATCGTCCTGCGTCATGGCGCTCCTGCAGCTATCATTACTGACCGTGGAGCTGCATTTACGGCCCGCTTCACTCAGGCTGTACTCAAGCTCACGCACGCCAGCCATAGACGTACAACGGCCTACCACCCGCAGACAAACGGCTTGGTGGAACGCCTCAACAGGACCTTGACCGACATGCTTTCCATGTATATTGATATCGAGCACAAGACATGGGACGAAATTCTTCCATACGCAACATTCGCGTATAATACCGCGCAGCAAGAGACGACGCAGTTCACTCCGTTCGAATTAGTCTTCGGTCGACAGGTTACCACCCCCCTGGATGCTATGCTACCCGTGGACCCCCCTGACAGTGAGAGTGAACTTGATGTCGACGTCGCCACCTATGTTCAGCGTGCGGAAGAAGCGCGGCAACTGGCCAGACACCGCATTCATCGTCAGCAGCAGATCGATGCTGACCGCTACAACCTTGGACGCCGCCACGTTACCTACAACCCAGGCGACTATGTGTGGGTTTGGACGCCCGTTCGTCGCCGCGGGCTGTCCGAAAAGTTACTGCGCCGCTACTTCGGCCCTTACCTTGTTGTGCGCCGCCTCAGCGACGTAACGTACGAAGTTGCACCAGCCTCGCCAGCTCGTTCATCGCACAACGGCAAGCGCAGCGACGTTGTGCATGTGGTGCGAATGAAGCAGTACTACGAGCGACCCCCCGAGTGACTTTCCGGCTGCATGTAGTCATATTCCGTGATGTCAGACTCGTGGTGCAACTCTTGAACACTTTTTCTTCGGTCTGACGGTCATTACGGTCATGACGGTCTGACGGTTTTGTAGTGGTCATTACTTGGCCAATAGGAAAGCTAGCAATCTCTAATTTTGGGCAAACTTTGCACTTAAATGCTTTTCTGCTCGTTTGTTACAATTTACAGACAGGATATTGAATGTAAGGACATTCGCATTTATCGAGCAGCTTTATTTTTTCATTATTTTTTGGTTAAAACTTGTAGTTCTGCAGTCGGTAGCTCACCACCCCATGATGCTTTGAGCGCCCATGGTGGCTGAAGTGGTCTCGAGGGGCCTCCATGCAAACTCCCATAGACGTGTTGTCAGCTTTCCCTCTAGGTAATAGTAAGAAACTCTATGGGCTGGACGACAGGTACGTCACCGGACAAGAAGTTGTCATTTTTTGGTAAAGGCATGATCAGAACCTAATGCCATTGCATTGCAGATTCATAATGAAATTACGCCTCCCTGCTAACTTTTTTGTACAAAAACGCCGGCAGTTTGCCCTCAGCAGCAGTGCTGTACGTGGCGACCATGATATGACGTACCCCACGAAAGGCCCATTTATAATCGGCTTGGAAGCATGCAGCGCTTTCGTTTTGCGTAATCAATAAGCTATGTCTGTCAGCGGGCGGCGGTTCTCTCGTTCGCTCGGTTGCACCGACGGCGACCCGGCTCAATCAACGAACGGGCGCTGAGGAGCTGGGATCTAAAAGGCATATCGTAAGTGATCAAGACTGTAAGGCGCGCATCATGGCGAATTTGCGTCCGCCTGGTTTGAGGGAGAGCTACCGTGTACGCATGCAGACTGCCGATACAACACAGAATAGTAAGATGCATCTAATCTGCGCGGGGCTTCTTCGTCGGGAGATAAAAGACAAGAGTGGAGGCGAAAAGTCGCACTCAAAGCGAGAGGGAGCGCGAGACTATATTTGCAGTCAGTTATCGACCACCAATTATTAGCTTTGCAAGCGCTGCCAAGACCTCTCCTGTTGTCGAAAGGGCGGAAAGACGCCAGCAAAAGGTAAGTACGGGTTGGCTCCATCTTCCTGTGTCATGCCACGGCAGCTCACATGTTGGTCGGTCCGCGACGACGATGCGCGCGGCTGAAAGGCCCGTGCTTTGAACGCGGCAGAGCGAAACGGCCTTTGCCATTGCCTAGACCTCGGTTTAGCCGTTCCAGGTAGCCGATTTCATTTAGTTACTTCAGGAACCGCGCTAGGGTAAGGCAACCGATTAGATTTAGTTTGTTTTTGCCTCTGAATTTCGACGCAGGTAACCTTTGCATGAACATGTCAGACTTGCTTGTAATGGCAATGGTTTTCTCCTATCCTCGAGGCAGTGTAGATGATGGCTTGTAAAACCAAAAAACGTTATCGTGTTTTAAACGCACTGATCTGTTTGCTTTCATCGGGCCTCTCGTGACCACCTGCGTACTCGTTTATCGGCGCGTGATTAGTCCGCCGATCGTGTTATTTGAAGATTAACTGAATTACGTAAGGCTGCAGAATAATATAGAGGTCAGCTCTAGAAGCTTTGTGTATCGATAAGTGTGAAGAGGTTGACAACTGACGCACTGAGTTTAGGGAGAACTGTGTGAGCACGCAAACAAATGTCTGCGCATTGTGATGCATAGCCACAAATTTGTGAGTTTGCCTGGAATGACTCTCAATCTCGAGCGACCAAGCTTCTTTGAGAAGAGCCAGTAGGTCAGTACGAGCATAGGCCAACTTTTAAGCAGACATTCGATGTTTTGGGGCGTAATAGGGAGATCAAAACTTTAGTTAATAAGGAATGAAGTCGGCATTCTAAATTTGTATGCTTTGACACACCACCAATCACCGTGCAGCTTGTCGGTCTGTCTTTTGGTGATCTCTGATATGACGAGAACGCTTGCTTTGACCCCAAATTCGGTCAATATTGAGAAGTCAGTATTGAGGAGCAAAATATTGTTTTGCAGTAGAGGGAAGAATGGTGGGTCCTGGACAAATTTCGAATATTTTCAATTCGGGCAGTGCTTTGCTGCGGGGAACATCTCACCTAATCTCCTTTTGTTGGTTGTTTAGGGCTTTGGTTATGGATCTTGATTTGAGAGTCAAGCCATATCTACGGTCCTCAAGCCATCTCCTCATGTGCAGTGAATAACAACTCTGACCATTCCAGCATTTCCGCGCTTCGAAGACCTGTTAAGATCGGCATCAGCAAGTCTCCTCTGGAAGCAACAGCCTGCTCTACTGTGCCACCCAGAGACGCCCCGTGGGTCATCTGGCTACAATCACTGTGCTTTCATACCCAAGAATCCTGGACAAAAGAATTCTTGGGCGGGGAACCGTAGATGAACGCAATTTTTCTGTAATCTAAGATTTCACTATGAAATTGATATATCTGCAGATCACCCGATGGAGTATCGAACTTCTTTTTTTATTGACGCTCTTGCTATCGTCAAAATTCTTCCCCATCGGTTTTCATGGCAGTCTTAACTGCTGAATGCAATCGATGGAAACGCTTTAAACGAAAGATTTTGCTACACATCCGAAGATTGGGATATTACTTTCAATATTTTAAAATTTTCAAAATTTTTTCCCGAGAATGTTGTATCTGGTCGTGCAGGACTGTGACCGTCTTCGACACAAAACAACGACTTACTCAAGTTTGAGCACAAAAGTGACCATAGTGCCTGGCCTAGAGTATCTTCAACACTCGGTCTTTCACGTCGGCTTTGAATGTGTATCCTGTGAGAGACAGCGAGTGCACCTTTCTCAACGTATTTTTACTTATTTTGACATTATGTTTTGGTCACCCTGCTGAAGGGTGGCACCAGGAAAACCTCGCAAAATATTGCAAAATTTCGAAAGCAAACAATTTGTTTAGTAATCACGCAGGAGTTCATACTCTAGGCATGAGCACGCAGAGAAGTTCACAATAAAAAGAGAAAGAAATAATTCATGGCGCCTTCAACCACGGAAAAAAAATACAGAACTAAAACCTCACGTTAGCTTTGAGGTTGGTGGCGATGATGCAGTCAAAGTGGAGGGCCAAGAAGAGTCCCCGCATTCTGTTCACGTCCTCAATGCAGCCTTGCCGCTCTTCGGCCAGTCCATTGAACAAAATGTTGCCGATGATGATGCAAAGCCCCCTTGGCCATCTCCGCATCGTGTACAACTTAATGCGTAAAAAAAGAGGAGATAATTCAGAGGAAAATTTATATTTCAGGAAATTATCCATGCTATAGATTTCATCAAAATTAAGTGGATAATGCCTGCATAATATCGAGAAGCAGCTGCCAGAATCGCTGCTATGCGGGGTCAATGAATGGCACTCGCGGCTGAGGTCCGACTCAAGCTAAGTCTGGAAGCTCTTTGTACTCAGCTAGGAACGCAGCTTACAGATGCTGAAAATGTCCCGTAGGCAAACTTGATCAAAGTCTTCCTATTATTACGAGACGCCGCTGCGCAATTGCCAGTAGAGAGCAGTTAAACTCTTCTTCCCTTTCTTCCCCAAAAGTTTAAGTATCCAGAAAGCTAAAAACAGCTGCTTCTTCTCAAATAATCTTGCGCTGGTGGCACAATACGTAGGAAAGATCAGTGACCGCTCCCATGATTTGCTTCTAGGCACTTCATTCCCAATTTTGCTTGCATGCAGTTGTGCGGCGCGACTCATACACTGAAGAATTCATTCAAGATATGTTCGACGATATATACAGGGTGTCCCAGCTAAAAGTAACCAAGCTTTTAAAAAAGACGAAGTGTCCTAGCCGCGTGAGACCAACTGAGGGTTGTTGCCAGTCGCGTGTCCTAGTCTGCGGTATTTTTTTTTATTGTGCAAACGTAAATAATTAGCAGAGACTGATTAGCTAACTTTTTAATTATTGCCTTTAGGAAGAAAGTGTCAATGCAGGAATTGTAGATCCCATAGAAAAATAACCGGTTGCGGTGTTTCCAGCCAAGTACCACTGATACAGCTTTTTTTATTTGCTTTAAAAGAAAGCCCGCGAAATACAAAAAGAACCACGTGATAAGGAAGCAGTTTCAGCGCTCCCAAACGACCGGTCAAGCAATGACATCTGCTTATGTTTTCAACGCTGCCCCGAACAGGGTTCGGCGTTTGAGGTGGTGGCGAGATATGTGTCATGAAAAGTAAGCGGGCGCTGCTTTTCAAGGAAGTGAAGCGCGGCTCGCATGGAGCGCTTTTTCACGCGAAACCTCGCCTCGAGTGATAGGCATGTGGCCGTGCCGCCGAACTTGCACCGTCACGCGCTGAAGGAGCGGTCGCCCTAGCGCCCATGCGAGAGTTGCTGGCGTATATCTCGCAACCATCGCAAAACGCCGAACCCCGTTCGGGACAGCGTTGAAAAGATAAGCGAATGTCGTTGTTTGATCGGTCGTCTGGGGGCGCTGAAACTGCTTCCCTATCTGGAGAGGAAAGAGGAAGCCACGAAGCTGGTGGAATATGGAAATTAAGGAGGTCATCGAACAACGACGGGTGGCTTCAAGGGAACACAGAGAAGCAAAGAGGGCGCAGTTATCTGTAGAGGAAATAGGAAAAAAATGGGAATCTTATCGACAAAAGAAACAGCAAGTTCAGGTCCTAGTCCAGGCTAAAATAAAGCAGTCCTCTGATAAATGGCTGGCTGAAGTTCGCGAGGCAAATAAAGGGGGGCCAAGAAAATTCTGGAACCATATAAGCTGGTTGGGAAAAACAAATCAAAGAAAGCAGGAACAGATTATAGATGCTGAGGGAAAATGTTTAGAGGGAGACGATGCTGTGGACTACATTACGTCATTTATAGCTGCGTCTTTTAGCGACGCCAATGGGGTAATCTCCCCAAGTGAGGCGGCAACACAGGACAGCACAAAAGAGAACAGCTTAGAACTGACTAGTCTTAACTGGGAAAAGGCGGAAGCGAATATTCCTAAAACCACATCCGCAGGGATAGACGAAATTCCAATTAAGCTGATTAATGAACTTGGCCCAAGAAGCAAGGACGCGCTGATAAAAGCATTGGAGGCAGTCATAACAAATCAGCAAATTCCGCACAGCTGGAGACAGAGTAAAATGAATTTGATTTATAAAGGGAAAGGAGATAAGATGAACATAAAATCCTTCCGTCCGATTACGATAACATCTGTTATGTACAGGCTGGCAATGCAGGCGGTGAAATTAAAAATGCAGTCATGGGTAGAAGGGAATAGGATACTCGGAGAACTTCAGAATGGGTTCAGAAGGGGTAGGCGGTTAGATGATAGCCTGTTCGTGCTTACCCAATGCATAGAAATAGCTAAGGCGGAAAATAGACCTCTGTTTATAGCCTTTCTAGACATAAGCGGTGCATACGATAACGTGAACAGGGAACTCCTGTGGAGCATATTGAAAGATTTAGGTATTGGTGATGAGGTAATTGATTTTCTACAGGAAATCTACCGAGATAATGAAGTTGAAATTACATGGGAAGGGAAAAAAAGTACCACAACTGTAGGGGTGCACAAAGGATTAAGGCAAGGTTGCCCTCTATCACCGCTGCTGTTCATGCTTTACGTGATAAATATGGAAAGAAGGCTAGAAGAAAGTAATCTGGGTTATAATCTATCGTACAGATTAGGCGGAAATGTAGTTGAGCAGCGACTCCCGGGTTTAATGTATGCGGACGATATTGTACTGTTAGCAGATAGCCAGGAAGATTTACAAACTTTGGTTAATTGCTGTGGAGACGAAGGAGACGCTCTAGGATTCAGTTTTAGCGCAACTAAATCAGGTTTGATGATTTTTAACGATACAACTGATCAGGTGCTTACCATACAAGGCCACGAAATACCCAAAGTGGCCGAATACAAATACCTCGGGATATGGCTAAACGAAGGGCAGATATACACGGAAAAGCATGAACAGGCTCTTAGGGCAAAAGGACGAAGAGACGCCGGGATAATGAAACATAGGGCATTATGGGGGTACAACAAATATGAAGTACTAAGAGGTATTTGGAAAGGAATAATGGTGCCGGGACTTACTTTCGGCAATGCGGTTCTGTGCTTAAGGGCAGAAGTTCAGTCGAGATTAGACGTAAATCAGAGAGCTGTTGGAAGATTAGCACTAGGTGCCCACGGCAAAACCACAAACGAGGCAGTACAAGGGGATATGGGCTGGGCATCGTTCGAGGCACGGGAAGCTAAGAGTAAAATACTATATGAAGAACGCCTGAGGAAATTGGACGATAACAGATGTACAGCTAAGGTATTTAAATATTTATACAGAAAGAACGTTGACTCACAGTGGCGGAAAAGAACTAGAAAACTAACCAGTAAGTATGCCGGTCATGAGGACGGAGAAAGAAAGAGCATTAAACGACAGGTTAAAAACGCGGAAGTTAAAAATTGGATGAATTCAATGGAAAAGAAACATAGTGTAGAACTATATCGATTCTGGAAAAGGCAGATCAGGAAAGAATTTTTCTATGATAACTCAAGAGGCAGTGCCCTACTTTTTGAAGCTAGATCAGGGTGTCTTAGAACGCGCAGCTACAAAAAGAAATTTGACGAAGAAGATGACACATGTGCAGTGTGTGGTAGATCTGTGGAAACAATTGAACACCTCATAATCAAATGTGATGGTATCCATCCGGATGTCGATGCAGGCACAGTCGCTCTTTCTGAGGCCCTAGGGTTTAAAGATAACAATGGTCATGTAAATAAATCTGCAGTGGAAGTCAGCAAAAAGCGATTGGAGGATTGGTGGCTGAAAAGCAGAGATGTGGCATAAGGTTAGAATAGTAGGAAACCGTAGGCAAAGGTGATGGAGAATCTTAATGAGAATTGCCAACACAGTAAACAAAAAAATAATAAATAAAGAAAAGCTGAGCATGGTGGCAATTGCCACCACCCCGTTTCAAAGGGGGCGCTCCTATCCATCCATCCATCCATCCATCCATCCATCCATCCATCCATCCATCCATCCATCCATCCATCCATCCATCCATCCATCCATCCATCCATCCATCCATCCATCCATCCATCCATCCATCCATCCATCCATCCATCCATCCATCCATCCATCCATCCATCCATCCATCCATCCATCCATCCATCCATCCATCCATCCATCCATCCATCCATCCATCCATCCATCCATCCATCCATCCATCCATCCATCCATCCATCCATCCATCCATCCATCCATCCATCCATCCATCCATCCATCCATCCATCCATCCATCCATCCATCCATCCATCCATCCATCCATCCATCCATCATGTGGTTCTTTTTGTATTTCGCGGGCTTTCTTTTAGGGCAAATAAAAGAAGCTGTATCAGTGGTACTTGGTTGGAAACACCGCAACCGGTTATTTTTCTATGGGATCTACAATTCCTGCATTGACACTTCCTTCCTAAATGCAATAATTAAAAAGTTAGCTAATCAGTCTTTGCTAATTAATTACGTTTGCACAATAAAAAAAATACCGCAGACTAGGACACGCGACTGGCAACAACCCTCAGTTGGTCTCACGGGGCTAGAACACTTCATCTTTTTTAAAAGCTTGGTTACTTTTAGCTGGGACACCCTGTATATATGAGCCGCAATAGACTCTACTCTATGAACACTGTACTTTTAGACCAAGTACGGTTAATATACTTTATAATAGCGTGGTGGGCGCATGACAACCATGGCCATTTCTGTACCATAAATTCCCCTCAACACATACGCTGTTCGGATGCAGTTGTTGCAAGTGCTGAGGTCTGAAGTAATGTCTACACCAGTCTGTGACATGTTCTCACGTCTCTCTCTCAGTACTTGTGTCATTCTCTGAAACTTAATTTTTCTTCCCTTGCAGTCAAACTAAGTTCAAGGCACCAAAGGGTCTTCTAATCAGTGCTAATCAGGGACCTAAGAACAAAAATTCATGACATGTCTCAGCAGAGAAACCACACCCGTCCGAAGCAAGCTGACTCAAGTATTTGCTCCCGATAATGAGCAACGATGCTGCTGAACCACTAGCACTATGAATCAACGTGCGCGCTACACGTTTGTATAATAAGCATGACCGTAAACGCACATCAAACATGCGACTATCTTATATTAGAATACCATTAAATAAGTTATTTCGCCTTAATTTCTGCTGTCCAGTCGTGGTTCAGAAGTATTACCGCAGGTGCCCAGTTGCAGAATAAAGTAAAGTATTGAATTTTATGACATATCAGGTTACGACTTCTGAACATTTTTTGTTATTGTAGGTTGAAAAGTTAACTATCGATGAGGCCATCCGCTTTTCTTCCTTTCTTTCTCCAGTTTCCTCAACTACATGTTAATCATTCGAATGACCCAAATTTTAAAAAAATAAAGACTGTACTCACGTTAACCCACCGGTTCCATGTTTCGTCTGGTGCGACACGTATGCCTAAATTGCAGACAGAACTCTCTCTCCAGCAGTCGCAACCTTCATCAACAGAAGAGCTCCGTTTAATACAAGATGAACGCGCTCAGAAATAAGGAAACACGAGAGGCATCAATGAGTATGTTCTTAGATACTTAAGAGGAACACAAAATTATTCGAAAATATTTCATGCACAGACTTTTACTCAATCGACCACTCAGAAACGGCCATCAAGCAAATTGGTGTTGCTTAGATTATGTGCTAACTGACAAACTTAGAAGGATAAACAGCAGAATGTTGCCTAGATAATGATTGCAAACTTGCACACACAGAAGGCTCCTTTGGTCATTGAATGCTGTCTGATGGCTGAAAAAAATTTCACCAATCATCATAATATGCGATATCGGAGTATATTAGCGTAAGTAGTTCTATTTACCTATTGAGTGCTTATGAATTTGTCAAGTTTTTTGGGCAACCCAACACATTACGCGAGTTACTGTCAACCGTTTAAAGGCATGGAGCATAGTGCCTGCACTGAGTGTTCGGGTTATCACCGCTTTGGGGCATGCGGGAAGGGATACAAGAGTAAGATATTTGCCATGCATTGAATGTGAGGTTTCGTACTGCATACTGCGTAAGTACTGTTCCCAAAGGAATGCAGACACAGTGCGAGTGGCCCAAATGATTTACTTGCAGCGTTTACAAAACGGCTCCCATTTAGGAACTGAATGTCGAGACCGTGACAATGTCCACAAAATCGGCTAAATTTTGGCAGCGGTGCCCGCTTCATTGTAGTCTTCATAGAGAAATGCATAAAAGTAAACAAGATTTGAATATTGCATTCTCTGGTAGGCTTTTGAATGGAAATAAGATGCATTATTTTTAAAGAGATAGGCGAAAAAAAAAGATGCTGTGCTATAACGACCTTCAGTAACTGTCGCCTATAAAATGTGCTCACAACAGAAAGACAAAAAGCCCTGCAGAGTTAAATGGCACATTGGCATACCAACCGCGACAGCGAGTGCCTTCGTCCTGAGCTCTGTTTTTCCTCGTCAACACAAAATAATGTCACATCAGCTAAATGGTGTAATAAGATTAGCATATATTTTTATGGGAAGCGTGGAACACATTATCTCGGTATTGTCATTGATTTTTGGAAGTGACGGCCATGTAGGCACATGGTTTAGTGAAGTGTGACGCATAATGCTAGATGCTCTGGTGTTTTGTTTGTACAAGTCCACAAAGACTTGCTAGTGCAAGAGCAACTGCTTATGGAAAAAGCACAGCCGTCCACTTTTGCTTTCAGATCCTTGGTGCCAGAACCAAGGAAAAGCGGTGCAGCCGAACTGGTGTGACGGCAAGGTTAACTGTTTTGGATTTGAATGCGGCTTGAATGGTGCCTAATTGACTTCTAAAAGTTCGTGGTGGTGGACCATGTCACTCATGGGAAAAAATGAATGTGAACGAATTACCCACCACGACACACTTATAAGCTGCGTGCAGATTACGGGGCCGTTTTTAGCAACAGTGGCCAAGTCGAGACACTGCGGACCACCTGTCGTCAACTGAGGTGGGGTGAGGCGGCTGGGGGCTGAGGACGATGAGGAAGATGGTGTATGTCCGTATGTATGTATGTATGTATGTATGTATCTATGTATGTATGTATGTATGTATGTATGTATGTATGTATGTATGTATGTATGTATGTATGTATGTATGTATGTATGTATGTATGTATGTATGTATGTATGTATGTATGTATGTATTCATGCATGTATGTATGTATGTATGTATGTATGTGTGTGTGTATGTATGAATGTATGTATGTATGTATGTGTGTATTCATGTATGTATGTATTCTTGTATGTATGTATGTATGTATGTATGTATGTGTATGTATTTGTATGTATGTATGTATGTATGTATGTATGTATGTATGTATGTATGTATGTATGTATGTATGTATGTATGTATGTATGTATGTATGTATGCATGTATGTATGTATGTATGTATGTATGTATGTACGTATGTATAACACCCTGGGACGGTCCCGACATACGCACGGCAGGCGGATATCTTGTCGCACCACTCGGCATGTGTGCGGCCCGGGTTACGGTTCGAGGCTGCACATTCGTTGCCACTTTTCTCGTTCTCCGCGAATGTTCTCGCGATGTCATCCTTGGCATCGACTTTCTTCGCGAGCACGGTGCGATCATAGACCTCCCTAACCGCTTGGTGACGTTTTCTACCGCAATGGCCACAGAAGAACCTGCGCACCAGGGTTCTCGGTCCGCCCTGCGAGTCGCCGACGATAACGTTACGGTGCCACCACGTGCCAGCATTCTCACGAGAGTTACCTGCGACGAGCCACATAGGGGACTCCGGGTTGTCGAGCCTAATGTCTCCCTCGTATTCACTAAGGGGGTTGCCGTGGAACGGGGCCTTGCATCCTTTCATGACGGTTGTACAGAGGTCCTTGTCACCAACTTCTGCAACGAACATCGACATCTGTTCCGTGGCACAGCCATCGCTTACGTCGACCATGTTCAGGAAGTGGCCGAATGCTTTGCTTGTGCGGAGGACACACGTGGAGCTGACGCCGAAGCGGTCACCAGCGTAGACATAAATCCTGGCCTTCCACCCACTGAAAAGAGGCAACTCCAGGACCTCTTGCGGGAGTTTGGTGCGTGTTTCACGTCGTCGTCCAAAGTGCGCCAAACGTCGATAGTTAAACACCGCATTATCACGCATGAAGGAGCCCGACCCATCCATCAGCAGCCCTATCGTGTGTCCCCTCGTGAGCGATATGCTATTCAAACACAGGTCGAAGAGATGCTCACAGACGGCGTCATCCAACCGTCAAGCAGTCCGCGGTCGTCTCCTGTCGTCCTCGTGAAAAAGAAAGACGGGACACTACGGTTCTGCGTCGACTACAGGAAGCTGAACAGTGTGACCAAGAAAGACGTGTACCCCGCACCTCCACCAGTGTCACGGCCAGAGGAGCCGTGAAGGTAGACGTCGGGAAGAACCCAAGTCCGGGAGCCTTCTTTTAATTATGGAGCCAGCTTCCACAACACAGAACAGAACAGCGCGCCACGAGAGCCCACCGCCGCTCCGTCGTCGTCTTCGACTCAGCGCGGAGGCCGCGCGGCGCGTTTGGCGCGTGGCAGTATGTATGTATGTATGTATGTATGTATGTATGTATGTATGTATGTATGTATGTATGTATGTATGTATGTATGTATGTATGTATGTATGTATGTATGTATGTATGTATGTATGTATGTATGTATGTATGTATGTATGTATGTATGTATGTATGTATGTATGTATGTATGTATGTATGTATGTATGTATGTATGTATGTATGTATGTATGTATGTATGTATGTATGTATGTATGTATGTATGTATGTATGTATGTATGTATGTATGTATGTCCGGATGGCAGTGTTCTCCAATGAAAGAAATTCGCTTCTCCAAAGTGATGTCCCGGGCGTCGAGTTCTCGTCGCGATTACCCAATCACATACTGCCGCCAACCAAAGTACGAAATGGAACATTTAATATTTTTTTTCGGTCAGTGCTAAGTGTGCTTAGGTATATTTCTTCCAGAAGAGCAATTATTATATCCACTTAGCCATAACTTCTATGACAACTTTTATTTCATGACCACTGCTTCGCAACAGAAAGCAAAAAATAGTTTGTGCTCTTGGGCGTTCTTCACATGAACATGAATCAAGCTTCATTGAGGTGCAGTATATTTTTATAGTTAAATATGATCAACTCTAAAAAATAAAGCTTCTGTAGCAGGATTTCCGGACAAATAGCCTAAGGACAGCTAGCCAAAATGCCGGTCTGAGCTTCGCTCATCAACCCAATGATCTCACGCCGTGCGCTGGCGGTGTGGCTGCCGCCGCTGCTCATCTTCCTCTTTACACTTCATACTGTGAGCGGCACAGTTTAATTAATTTCATTTTATCATTGCATTGAAATGCGCCACTTCTGTCAGCACAAGCCTACCATAATATACGATCCCATGGCAGTTAGCGGGTGCCATAGACAATGTACACCTGAAATGAATCGCTGTAAATATCCGACTAATTCTGCAATCTGTTTCGGAGGTGCTTATAATTTGCAGACAAGATATGCCAAGATATGCCACACAAGTACGCAAGAATCAATTGGAGTCTCCTGAAAGAACCTCTTGCTGTTATGGTACACAGGAGGTTCGCTATAATTTGGATTCCCCAACTGTTAAATTAGTAACAAAATATGATAAGGAAATAGAGTGCACAAAAAGCATTTAGATGGACAAGGCAGAAAATTCATGTTTCTAATGCGGTTTTTCTCCTCAGAAAACACTAGCTGCCCAATACATTAGAATGCAATATACCTGCTAAGCTAATAGTACAACTTTTCCTGTAATATACACATAAGCAATACTTACAAGGTGCTGTTCTCAAGTGGCAATGGGTCGTTTGCAGAATAGAATCTGCATTTTCGGGTACCTTGCATTTGATCGACACATACGGATAATTACGATATGTGTCATGATTGTGGCACCAGCATTCATCCATCAAATCCAAGCCGAGCTGTGAGATCCATTCAGAAGTTCCTATTGTGCGCTGAACTAATCTCTGAAAAAAAAACACATACCCGATAAAGGTGCTTCGATTTCAGACACTAACCATTTGAAAGACTTAACTGGTGGCTTAAAATCAGCGCATCTTTCGCTCTCATGCCATGCCAAAAGAATGTGTTGAGTCCGCTGTTTTAACTGTTTTTTTAATTCGAAGACCTGCCAAGTACCGCAGTGTTTTCAGAGATTTATACCACAGAATGTCGATATTGTCATGAACTCATTATAAAAAGTACCTATGATTACTTTGTTTCCAGTACAGTGCCAAATTTCTTCAGCCTTGTAGCGCTAGACTTTCTTGCTGGTTTTAGATCCTATTATGCTGATCTGAGCACGGCATTATACTAATAGAGGCAAAAGTAGTAGAATTTTTTTTCAGACGAGAAAACTGCTAGTCCTCTTTCGGGCAGGGCTCTTGCCTAGCTTTTCTGCAAAAAAAAAATCAGCAAAAACAAGAATTTTTCAGAAATATCATTTACAACCTATTTTAATAGAATGTCATGACTTTGGTTTTGTTTTTTCTTAGAACCTTCAGTCGCCCATCTTATAAGGCAACCAAAATTGTATCGCCTTAAACTTCTTTATCTTATCTTCCCACCATAATTTCTGGCGCCTCCTACTAAGTTCGCCTATACTTGGCATCCCGTCCGTTACCCTTAATGGTCGTCGGTTATCTTGCCTTCGCATTGCGTACCCTGTTGAACTCATTTCTTCCTCTGGATTTCAAATAAGATGTCATTCAACATAATCAGCCTATACTACGCCCACTGCATTACAGAGGCCTCACCCACTTTTATCCAATTATGCCTGTGCTGAGCCACGTGCGCCCACACTATCCTGTAAACTTCTTAATCTCATCCGCCCACTTAACTTTCTTCCGCCCCCTGCTACTTTTGCCTTCTCTTGGAATCCAGTCAGTTACCCTTAAGGACCATCGGTTATCTTAGCTTCGCATTACATGCCCTGCCCCAAGCCCCTTCCTTCCTCTTGACTTCGACCAGGGTATCATTAACCCCTGTTATATCCCTCACCCACTCTGCCCTCTTCCGGTCTCTTAACGCTACGCCTGTCCTTTTTCTTTCCATTGCTCGCTCCGCTGTCCTTAACTTGAACCCTTTTCGTCAGCGTCCGCGTGTACCCTTCTAGGTAAGTACCAGTAATAGACAGCTGTTCTATTCTTTTCTCCTGGGGAATATTGGTAAACTGCCATTTATGATATGACAGAACCTGCCACATGCGCTCCAGCCGTTTTGTTCTTCCAGTTATTTTGCTCTCGTCACTCGGATCTTGGGTCCTGCCTTAAGTAGCCATATTCCGTTACCACTTCCAGCACTTCGCTACCAATTGGAAACTGCAGCTCCCTTCTGAGACTGGTGAACATTACTTTGTATCCTTTTTTTTTGCATATTAATTTCTAGGCCCACAGTACTGCTCTGCCTGTCCAGCTCATTGATTATGCTCTGATGTTTGTCTCCTCAGTGACTCAATAAAGCAATGTCATCAGCGAATCGTAGAGTACTTACGTGTTCTCCATTAACTCTTATCCTCAACTGTTAATAGTTCGGACCTCTGAACACTTCCTGTAAACAGGCGGCGAATAGCATTGTCGATATGGTGTCTCCCTCTCCGACACCATTTCTTACTGGAATTTTATTGCTGACTTTATGAAGGACATAGTGAGCGGTGAAACCGTTACAGATATCTTCCAGTTTGTTCACATAAGACTCCTCTTCATTTTTACACCGTGATTCCGCAATGCGTGCATGACTGCTCCGGTTCCCACTGAGTCAAATGCTCTCTCGTAATCAATGAAGGCTATATATAGGGGTTGGTAATATTCTGCGCACTTCTGTATCACTTGACTGATAGTGTGAATATGGTCTATTGTCAAGCACCCTTTAAGAGAGCCTGCCTTATCATTTGGTGATTGAAGCTTAAGGTTGTCCTGTGTCTATTAGCGATTAACTTAGTAAATACCTTGTAGGCAACGGGCAGTAAGCTGGTCGGTCTCTAGTTTTGCAAGTCCGTGACATCTCCTTTCGGTTTGATTAAGCTAATGTTAGCGTTCTTTCAAAGCTTGTGGTAACCTCGAGGTCATAAGGCATCGCGTATACAGCGTCGCTATTTTTTCTACCTACCACTATCTCCCCTCCGTCCGTCAAGAGATCTGCTTTACCTGATCCTCACCAGCTGCTTTCCGGCTTTTAATTGCTTTTAAGGCTTCTTTTCTTTCCTCTTTCGTTACTGCTGGGATATCCCAGTGCTGTGCGCTCCCGCCTCTTTCATGAACGTCCTGATTTCCTTCGCGTTGTATAGATTTGCGTAGAAGTCGTAGGCTACCTTAACTGCCTTATCGACATTGCTAATGATATTTTATTATTTTTATCTTAACGAAAACATCTGGCTTTTGCCTATGCCTAGTTTCCTCTCCAGTGCTTTTAAGCTACCTTTTCTTTCTTTTGAGCATGCTCCATTATTTCCATATGAAAGTTCCCTATGTCGGCTGTCTTCAGCTTATTGACTAACTTTGATACCTCTGCCAGTTCTGTTTTTTCTATGGGCTTCGACGCCTTCGTGATTTGTCGCTTCTTAATCAGATCTTTCGTCTCGTGAGATCTTTTGCCGGTATCTTTTCCAACCATCTACTTCTTCTGCAATTTCCGTAATGATAGCTTTGAGATTACCGTTCATCGCTTCAACATTAAGGTCCTCGTCCTCCGTTAAAGCCGCATATTTGTTCTGCAACGATACCCTGAATTTCTCCACTTTCCTGCTAACCGATAACTCGTTAATAGGCTTCCGTTACACAACTTTTGTTCGTTTCTTCTTCGTATCTAAGCTAGTTACCGTCCTATGATTCCTACAACGCACCTTACCGCGGACCTCTACATCCTGCACGATGCCAGGGTGTCCGCATAGTATGAAGTCGGTTTCGTTTTTAGTCTCACCATTGGGGTTCTTCCACGTCCAATTCTTGTTTTCTCAATTACAGAAGAAGGCATTCATGATGCGCATATTATTTCTGTCTGCGAACTCCACTAGCAACTCCCCACTGCTATTCTCAGAGCCTATGTCATAGTCGCCTACTGCCTGTTCTCCAGCCTGCTTTTTCTCTACTTTGGCACTGAAATCGCCCATCAGCACATTCTACTGTGTTTTTACTTTGCTCATATCCGATTCCACGACCTCACAGAAGCTTTCTACTCTCTGGTCATCTTTGCTAGATGTAGGCGTGTACGCCTTTGCCACCTGCAGTTTGCATATCTTATTAAGCCTAACTACGGTAGCTTCCAACCTCTCATTAATACTGTAGAATCTCTCTATGTAACCAGCTATTTCCTGATTGATGAGGAATCCCACACCTAGAACTCTCCGCTGATCCAGGATATCATAGTACGTGCCGCCCTTTAACACTGCATATCCTTCATCTGTCCTCCTAGCCTCACTAAGCCCCATGACATCCCATTAATTGCCTCTAGATCCTCTAACAGCACTGCTGCACTAGCATCACTGGATAGAGTTCTATCATTAAACTTTGCCAGGTTCAGTTTCCTAGCGGCGGCCTCTCCAGAGCCAGAGATTCTTAGCACCCCCCGCTGCGTCACAGGTGTCACCGCCGCCTTGGACAGTTTCTCTCCAGCCGCTCGGGACTGAGGGCCGAGGGTTAATTGGTTTGTTTATATAATATGTTGTTGGTTGGTTTATTGGGGTTTAACGTCCCAAAGCAACTCGGGCTATGAGAGACGCCGTAGTGAAGAGCTCCGGAAATTTCGACCACCTGGGGTTCTTTAACGTGCATGACATCACACAGCACACGGGCCTCTAGAATTTCGCCTTCATCGAAATTCGGCCGCCGCGGCCGGGATCGAACCCGCGTCGTTCGGGCCAGGAGCCGAGCGCCGTAACCACTGAGCCACCGCGGCGGGGCTTATATAAGATGTTGATGTTGTGGAGTCGACTGGCGTAGTATTGCCGCAGAGATCCAGTTAACTGATTTTGCGGCATAATATAGCCAAACGGCTTCCTAATCTGCTGCATAAGAAATGCAAGCGACACCGTTTCAAAAAATGTGCATTGCGGGAAGCCAACCTTAGGAGCTAAAAATTATTTACGCTAAATATTTTGAAAAGCATTGCCGATAAAGAACATTTAAAACTGGACTGAGCTTGTATGTTGACGACCTTCAATTTCTTACTATAATGTTGGCCCCTAAAATGAACATTTAAAAAGATTGATTAGTTAATTTAGTTAATTAATCGTTGAATCACTGAACTCTATCACGTACATTATATCCGCCTTGCTTTGCAATCTGCCTTCACAAACCACACCGACGTATCTCTCGCAGGGTTTAAAAAAACCAGTCTGTCAACAGTTAAAAAAAACACCCAGTATACATGGTCTGTTCTGAAAGTAGTAGGACTGGTTTTTTCCTGGGCGAACGGGCGGACGAGAGGTGGTCTGCGCCTGCAGAATCGTTGAAGGGGGATATTAGGAATGCTAGGGAAAATCGGAAGTCGGCTCTCGGCCGTTAAAAAGAGGAGGTCGCTTGTACTGTGAACCCCTGTCGAAACGTCTCGTCACGCAGAATCGTCGAGCGTTTACTGGATCAGCGATACGCGATCAAATTATGAGTAAATCTTGGTAAAACAGGCAAAGAGACTCACAACATGATTAAGGAGGCCTACGGTGACGCTTCCATGGGTAGATCAGGTGTTTTTGATAGGCACAAGCTTTTCCGAGAAGGTAAGAAAAGAGTGGAGGAAGACGACCGCTTCAGACGCCCTTCGACCAGCAAGACCAACGAAAATGTGTAGCGAGGGAAACATTTACTTAACAGGGATCGTAGAATGAGTATCAGAATGATTGCTGATGACTTGAGCATTCCTCAAACCCAAGTTTTTGGGATCGTGACAGAAAACTTATCCATGAGGAAAGCGTGCGCGAAGTTGGTGCCGAGAGTGTTGTCAGAGGAGGAAAAGGCCAACCGGTAGGATCTTTTTCGTCATCTGAATGAGGACCCCGATTTTTTGTCCAGCACAAGGCGGCAACGCTGTCCCAGCCCCCCTACAGCCTCGACTTGGCCCTTCCAGACTTTTTTCTATTCCCGAGAATAAAATCGACGCTCGAGGGGAAACATCACGGATCGGTAGAGGTGGTTCAAAAGGCCGTGACGAGGGAGCTAAACAGCATTCCGGTCCAGGCGTTCCTGGAGGCGTACGAAAACTCTAAAACTCATTAGCAGCAGTGAGTAGGTGCGGAAGGGTGCTAACTTGAAAAATTGTAATCGTTTGTACTATTCCCTCGAATAAATTTTGTTTAAAAATATGAGTCCTACTACTTTCAGAACAGACCATGTACTTCACCATAACCCAGTTATATACTGTAGACCAAGCATTCATTTCACGGAAGAATTTATGTTGTGTTCCTGACTGAAACCAGATATTGTTCTTGCAGTCACCATGCCGCATAATACGGATTAATTTCATGGGACCATAAAGCCAGCATCGACATAGCTTCTTGCACCTGTTCCCTTGATTATGGTTCTGCCTCGACGAACGTAATGCAGGACACTAGAGTTGTTTTAATCTTCTTCCTCCTTGCGCCTTTTGAGTGCTTCTTTATCTTTGAGATCGTGGTTGCCTAAACTGCCACAGCCAATTTGATCGGTACCCTGATTGACTTAAGCAGTAAACTTTATGTCTGAAGGCGCACAATTTCGAAGGTACTTCACCCGCACGATGAACGATAGCCACGGAAAGAAAAATGTCGCGCAAACAGCGATAGCCATGCGCTGTTTTTGTACCGCACTAAAAGCATTGTATAGTAGAATGGAACCTAGAGTCATTGCCTCCTTGTAATGCAATAATAAAATAAGTAGAGGATATCACCTCAAGAAATAGATAGTGCCTTTTCTTCAACTCTTGATCCCTTGAAGGGGAATTTCTGTCCATCCTTCTGAGGGTGTGAGCAGAGAGTCACTGCAGTCGCATGGGCACTGGAAAAGACACACCATGAAACCCTCCCAAAAACTGTCCTGTGAAACAACCATCGAAGATTCGGCAGTGAATTCCTGATTTGCTTTCTTTTAGTAATTCATCTTGATATGAGAGCCCTGAGAAAAATTCTGCTCGCGTCGTTTCTTCTTTTCATTCCGAAATCGGGGTTATAGCAAGTGTTGGATATACGGTTGGAAAGTTATGGCTGCTGCGATGTTACCACCTACTTCACCTCAGTATCTAATTTTTTGTGGCAAAAAAATAGTACACAAGATAACAAGAAATTTGATCATTATAGCCCCCAGTGTAATGCAGTCAGTACGAAATGAAACTTAAGATGTGTCACTGTGCCAGAAAAGCTTCGAACAAACAGCACTTTCTTACCAACATGCAAAAAAGTGTTGCTTTTGGTCAGTTCTGCAGCGTTGCCTATAAGTTTTGTTCATAGTAAGGCGTCGTAACAGCACGTGGCAGCTTCTGTTGTAGAAGAGCTGGGAAATGAACAGATGCAATAGAACACAGTTCTTTCTGGCGCTTCTGATTCTATTTGCTTAAAATCAACTCTGGTACTGAGCGACCAAGCAAGTGAGTCAAAAAACATAATAAGAGAAATAACTTCTCTAACACAGCCACTAGTATGAAGACAGATTTATTTAACGGCAAGGAACCAACCAAAGTAAAAGCACCAGCTAGAAAAAAAAATAAAATTGTGATAACAAAGCAAGGATACTTCTTAAGAACAAATACGACGACACATGGTTCATGACGTGCTTGTAATGTTGCGTCAAAATGACTCGCAGGTTCAGCTGATAAATAGCGGCAGGCAAGGAATTATTCCCTGTGCTGTTTCATGGAAAAAAATAACATTTGAAAAACATTGTGCGCAATAGAAATGGGGGAAAATTGTTGCACCATGGTTTCTATAAGGTGAAGCAAGAATTGTTCAACCTATGTTCGTGAACTTTTGTATATGTGCTTTAGTAAATAGCAAAAAAAAACGAACTTTTAGCTTTCTATCATCGGATGTTAAAGAGATTTCAGAGGCCTTTCCCACCACCGAATGCTGATTTTCACGTGTAACGCAGGTGTGGCTCTGCTAATCACAGCAGAATTTGCCTGAGGCATTACAGGCACGTGGAACTCACATTATAAACAGTATTATCAACGTCGTATTTGCGTCTTCTCCAGAAGGCAGTCTCTCATATTATTATCTCTTTTATTTGAGCCACATGCGGGCATGATATTTTTCAATAACTTGAATCCTTTCTAAATCTCCTGACTCTCTGCTGCATCTCCTCACACCTCCAATGCCCTGCGATTCTATACAGTACATTCACCGACATTTATCTATCTTCTAAAGTAGTATGTCCGTGTATATCTCTTTAACTGACTTCTGCTTAACTAGTGAAGAGGTAAGTTTGTCCCTTATCTCCATGTACTTTATTCGTGTGCATTAACTTTCTTCCGGTCATTATCCTTGCTCGCAGCTCTTCTAACTTTCGGCTGAAAGCTGCTGACGTTTTCTTTTTCAACAAAATGAAAAACCTTAAGTTACGCCGTAAGGTACGAAATCTGCAAAACGCTCAGTCAGGTTTAAGCCTATCAAGTAGGAAGGGCCCGACAACACCGATTGTCATTTCTTTAAGGGCAGCATAGCAACATCTCAGCCAATTCCAAGACACAAAAAACACAAATACGCACCTTACGCATGTTCCTAGACGCAGGTGTAGATAATGATCTGACCCTGGGACCACGGGAAAGGCACGAAAGCAGGCTTACTATAGCGCGTTGCCCTCTGATCTAGGAGGGCAACTGATCGCGAGTTCTTGCAGAAAAACAACGGGGGAGAAGGAAAACGATGATGCACCGCCGTGCGACCAAAGGTACCTAGTGTGGAGTCGATATGAGCACAGGGCTAGATAGGGTTGTCAGTAAGCGCTCAAGGGCTTATCTTTTCCTGCCCTTTTTTTCCGGTACGGCAAGTGTTGCCCGCCGTACAATACTCAGCGGCGTGAAGGAGGACTTATAAAATGGGTGGGCTGATAAATGCGATGCGCAAGCTGTATCTGAGTTACTTTCCGACCTCTTATAACTGACACGATACCCATCGCGTGGCACTGTAGATCCAAGTTCTGAATTATATGTTGCAGAAGTTGACTCTGTTCAAAAGTGGGAGGCTTCGCATGATGTTGCCCGAAAAATTCGTAAATTAGCCTCATCACACAGGCTTATTTGCATCGTTTGAGTAGAAGTCAAAGTTATCTTCAATTCTAAACGTATAAGGCAGAACACAAAAACATTTCACCCGGTAGCCGTGTGGGTAGTTAAACCGTCCAGTGCAGAATGTCCAGCGGCAAGGTTGTTGGTTTTGAGCACGAAGGACAGCACAGAGGCTAAAAGAATAAGGAGAAGTGTTAGGGTAAAACTATGGCAGGGAAGTTGCCAACAGCCAAGCTGCATTGGTTTGGAGATACTATCAAGAAGGATGAAGAGTTTGACGGATGAATGGTGTTGTAGATGAGCAACCGTAATTAACAAACTGCTTTGTCTACGCAGATATGGAATGGAAAAATGAAATCCGTGAATGTAATTGCCAATAAAAATAACGCTGTCATTTTATGACAGAAAAAGCATCTTGTTTCATTACCCTGGTTAATCTTAGCGCGAGCCAGATTGAAACTGTAGACACCATAAAAATTTTGCACATTATTTTTATCTATACTTTTAACCTGCAATCGCCATAACCGTGAGGACTGCAAGTAACTGCAGAAAATAATTGGCACCGAAAAGAAAAGTAGAAAGATTTTTCGTAAGGAGATAAAGTAACCTATCAGTAGTTTATAAGTACGCCTTCATTTTTAAGCCTCTGGTAATCGCAGTAACTTTAAAGAATTTAATTAAGTTCTTGCGCTACCAATATGCCAATGGAATTTATAGGATCTCGTTGCGTGTGGTTTTTAGAGAAGTTTTTTAAAGCTTGCCAGTCATAATTGTTCGTTATTACTCTAAATTGCAACTCTGTGTATTATAGAGCACAGTTTCGAAACAAATGACCGTTTCTGCAAGGATATTTAGCAAACAAAAAATTGTTTTCTCATTTAAAGCAAATCACCAGCATATATGTCACACGTTAAATCGAGACCATAATGATGCCCCAATAATTAAACTGCGCTCTTCGAGCACTCCAAAGTAAATATGCTCACCACTCTATTGATATTACGAGGTTGTGAAAAACAAACTTGACAGGATTCACCTTACACGTCATTCCCAGAATGAGTACCTCGGTGAGGTAAGGGCGAGGAAGGGCAGAGGTAGTGAGGATAGGGTGAGGCAGAGAAAGAAGAAAGGGTTGAGGGTGAGGATGTGTCTCAATGTTAGTGCCTGCACAAAATTTTTTGAGTTTCTCTGCTGGGCCGCCGCCTATAACCCTTTCCTGTGTGTAAATAACGGGGCATTAAAGTGACGTCCCCTGGTGGGCAAAACTGTCCACTTACACTTCTGAGCCGGTCCTGCATGTGGCGAGCATTACCGCACCGCATTTCTTCATCCCATTAGAGGCGGCGAACTACGCCTCAGAGCCTTTCTTCTTCCGCTTAGAGGCTGCTTGGTACGCATCACAGCTGATGTACCCTGCTGCCAGAAGTCATAGCTTTTGCCTACCAGACCAGAAACACACCAGCGGATGACGTAGGCCAAGTGACGTTCACCCGTGGACCAGAGAATGACGACTAAAGAAAAAAGTAAACAAGGCTGCATGATTCTCGCGGCCCATTCAATACCAGCGGCCCACTAACTAAATCCGAAACGACAGAAGGCGATACAAACACAAAAAAACTAAGAAAAGCAGACAAAAAGCTTTAAAAAGCTATGTGGACGCTTTGATATTAGGCAGTAATCGGTCGCACCACGCAGGACGGCACAACACAAGGCACAAGCAGAAGGCAAAGAAAGAACACAAGACAAAGGCCGCCGCTATGGACCCGGCCAGCGAGCACGCGCCAAAACGCACACAGCTTCGTCCGCGTCGTCGCCGTTCGATGGGTTTGTAGCACGGCCCTCGTGTACAGAAGCACCGTCGCGATGCTGATTACAGACTGTCAGAGCGGGACAGCTGATAGGGCTTGAGGCGCGTTATGTGGACGATAACGGGCTGTGCGGGACGTGAAGCGGAGTGAGGGAAAGCTGGAGCGATCTCGTAGGTGACGGCCATGACTTCGCGCAGCACACGATACGGGCCAAAGTAGCCGGACAGAAGGTTTTCTGAGAGCCGAACACGGCGAGAACCCGCCCACAGGAGCACAAGGCACCCAGGTGAGAAGGAGGCGACGAAGTGGCGCCGGTTGTAGTGTTCTTTCTGAGAGGCTTGAGAAGCTTGAAGGCGGGAGCGTGCGAGCTGACGGGGAAGGTCTGCACGGGTAATAGTTTCGCATGCATATTCAGAAAGCGGTGGACCAGGTTTACGAAGCACTGTGTCAAGAGGCTAGTTGAAGAGTAGCCTGCAGTGCCGTGGCGGGAAGAACTGCACGCAAATATAACGTATTGGAGGGCTATGTCCCAGTCGTGGTAGTTAGAGGGTACGTAGATGGCGAGCATGTCAGTGAGGGTGCGGTTGTGGCGTTCAGTGAGGCAGCTAGTTTTGGGAAGGTAAGCGGTGGATAACTTGTGTTGAGCGGAGCCAACACGAAGAATGCCATCCACAGCTTTTGAACAAAGGTGCAGCCACAGTCTGTGAGCAGTTGGGGGCGTGGGCCATGCAGGAAAATCAGGTTGTGAAGAAGGAAATCGGCGACATCAGCGGCAGTACTGGTGGGGAAAACGCGCGTTATATTGCATCGGGTGGCAGAGTTCTTTGCTACCGCAACCCATCTATTTTCAGAAGTGGACTCAGGAAGGGGCCGAGAATGTCTAATGTGACATGGTAGAAATGTTTAGTTTACAGTTTATGAGGATTGAATATCCCAAAGCGACTCAGGCTATGAGTGATGCCGTACTGAAGGCCTGCGAAAATATCGACCACCTGGGGTTCTTTAACGTGCACTGACAACGCACAGTACACGGGCCTCTAGAATTTCGCATCCATCGAAATTCGACCGCCTCAGCCAGGATCGAATCCTCGTCTTTCGGGTAGCAGCCGAGCGCCGTAACCCCTGAGCCACTGCGCCAGCCTTGCTAGAGAGGCTCTAGAGGGATGACGATGGGCTGAAGAAGGCCAGCTGGAGGAGTTGTAGGACGCTTCCGACGCTGCCACTGATTGCAAGCACCAGCGTAAGGTGGGCAGAGCGGTAGAGGTCAGGCCAGAAGAACCGATGACGAACGCGGTCGTACGCGCATTAAACGCCCAGATAACCAGCAGTAAGAAGATCATGTAGTTCGTTAAGGACAGTAGTGAGAGTTTGCGCGAGAACAACAGGAAATAGGTCAGGGAAAGCAAGTGAAAGTTCCGACGGTATAAAGTGCCATCAACTAGTGCGAAGCGGCTCGCTAATGGGTCGGTTGGGCGGCACTTAGGCGAACGATCATGAAGGGGAGCTTAGCATCCTGGCGCTGTTCTGCGCCAGTATTATTGAAAGAGGAGCGCGAGTGTAGGTCAGTAGCGTATGCACTCTCAGGAATATCTGTCGGGTCAACAGAGTAACGAGAGCGGCAGTCAGCATCCTTGTATAGCCGTCCAGACTTGTAGACATTGGTGTAGTCGTATTCTCGGAGCCGTAACGCTCAACGACCGCGTAGACCCGTAGGATTATTTAAAGAAGAAAGCCAACAGAGTGCATGATAGTCGGTGACGGTCTCGAATACCCTGCGTAGATTTAAGGTCAAAATTTCGCAATAGCCCTCACGAGGACGAAGCACTTTCGATCTGCGACCGAGTAATTCTCAGATGAGGACTGGAGGTGACTCCCATAGGCGACCACACGCAGCAGAAGAAGCAGCCTGACTATGCCCACTGCAGGCAAAGGCTTCTCCCATTCCTCTGCAATTAACCCTGTCCTTTGCCAGCTGCGGTAACCGTATTCGCTCAAACTTCTTAATCTCAACCGCCCACCTAATTATCTGCCACCCATCGCTACGCTTGCATTTTCTTTGAATCCACTCCGTTACCTTGCCTTCGCATTACATGCCTTGCCCAAGCCCATTTCCTATTAACTTGATTTCTGACGTTCTTACAAGCCCATTCCTTACTTTCTTATTAACTAAGATTTATACCAGGCTTTAAAATGTGTGCCGCCGCGGTGGCTCAGTGGTTACGGTGCTCGGCTGCTGACCCAAAAGACGCGGGTTCGATCCCGGCTGCGACGGCTGGAATTTCTTTGGAGGAGAAATTCTAGAGGCCCGTGTACTGTGCGATGTCAGTGCACGTTAAAGAACTCCAGGTGGTCGAAATTTCCGGAGCCCTTCACTACGGCGTCTCTCATAGCCTTAGTCGCTTTGGAACGTTAAACCCCATAAACCAACCAACCTTTAAAGTTTGTAAAAAGTGGTTACACTCGGCGCTGTGGCCCAAAACGTTTTATGTATTTCGTCCAGTTACGTGAACTGGAGGGCTTGATTTGCCTGCCAGATTCTCAAAGCGCAAATATTTTGGCACGATGTACCAAAAATAAGTTCGGCCACAGCGCCCAGGATAACCACGTTTTCGAAATTCTAAAAACCTCTATGGATATTACTTATGCAGGGCTACATGCCTCTCAATAATTCAGCAGCCTAAGTGTAATAGTTGAAATTTAGCTATTCCATATTAGTTAATAATCCTGCTAGTTAGCTCGTCTTAGCTGCAATCTTATGTACTGCACCACTGACAATGCTATGCCGGAAAAAAACGCTCTCCGAAGTCAAAAAGCCTACATTTAAAAATTGTGGAAAATCTTATGTGGAACATGCTGCATATAGGGGTTGGTTATATTCTGCCCATTTCTCTATCACCTGATTGATAGTGCGAATATGGTCTATTCTTGAGTATCCTTTACGAAAACATCCCTGATCATTTGGTAGACTAATGTCTAAGGTTGTCCTGACTCCATTAGCGTTCACCTCATTATACCTTGTAGGCAGCGGACAGCAAGCTGATTGGTCTGCAATTTCGGAAGTCCTAGAAATCTCCTTTATTATGAATTAATATAATGTTAGCGCTCTTTCAAACTTTCTTGTACGTTTGAGGACATGAGGCAATGCGTATGCGGGGTAAGTAGATTTCTAACGCAATCTCCCCTCCATCCATCAAAAGATGAGCTGCTGTTACCTGAGCCTCAACAAATGCTTTCCTCCTTTCTTCTTTTATAGTTCTCCCAATGCTTTGTTTACTTCCTCTTTCGTTACTGGCGGGGTGTCCTATTGCTGCGCACAACGTCATACATGACCGCAACCTTCTTCAGTATGTGCGTTACTGGGTTCGTACAGAGAGCCACTTGTGGTTGCTTCTGTCCTTGCTTGGCTCTGGTGCTCGTTCTCGCCTTCATTTTTGTAACGTCTGCTCTGCTACTGCAGAGAAGATGGAGCATGGGAATGGCGCCTTTTGAAGTCTGTAAATTTGAATACTAAAACTAACCTCAACCATGTGAGCACAGGTCTAAGAGGAATTCAGTCAGAGAGGCGACAGCCCTCTTGATTATCTGAGCGTGGGGAAGCATAAGGCAGCTATTAATTATTTGCTCTGAAAAATGCATCCAAGAAACATGCCCTCCTAAGCACTTGGGTTCATATCTAAATCCTTCAATTATTCACCGGTAGTTAACGATCAAAAGAAAAGCCTTTCTCTAGTTTTCGAAAAAGCCTTATGATTCTTTCCACGCTACTGATATGTGTCAACGTGTTGTTTGTTCTTAAAATCACCAAAAAATTGTCAATATAACTAAAATTCGCAACACTCAGCCATTGTCAATAGAGGATGCTAAGGCGTGGTCAATAGCAGCAAAAAATACAGGGTATTTCAGCGAACACTTTCAAAAATTCCTGAAAAAATTGTTCTCATTATAGCAAAAAAAAAATAGATGAAGGATAACACTTTCTGCCCCGGTGTACACAATATGCAGCAAAACGCCTTTAATTATACTTGTAAATACCAAAAACCCACTAATTATCTTTCTATTATCGTAGCTGGTTGGTTAGAAAAATTATAGTGACCGTCTGCTACACGGCCGTCGCTCTTGGGAACGCTGATAAGCACACCTGGCGCTCTGCTTGTCTGGTTAACGCCAGAAGGGTTTTTTTTTTTATTTTTGTCACCAGCTTCGTGAAAGGGATAAAGGTACTCTTCTCTGACAGTGTCCACATTACATTTTAACTTTAAATAGTGAAGGTATATCGACATGCATTGTATTATTTCTTTTAATGCGGCACCACTTTGACTGCTATAATAAATGAGAATGGCTTCTTACATGACAAGGTTCTAAATAAAAACATAGCGATTTTAGCTCTATGGTGAACCGTACCGGCGTGCTCAATACGGTTGCCGTGTGATGGATCCAACAAGTGCCGTGCTGTAAGAAGGGCTAGTACCTTTTAGGAAACCTTGTCCGCAGATGTATAGCCCTTTCAAGTTGTGTAACAAACAGGAATGAATGAAATTTGTACCTTTTATGGATTTAGCTGGTTGCAGCCCCACTTAGACACTGCAGGCAAGAATAGTATAGCAGATGAAAAGAAGCCGTTTTCACATCACGTGTTAAAAATGCTTGCCGTCCATTGCGATGCACAGTAGAATGCGGTATTTGATAGAATTCACAGCAGAAATGACCATCTCTCGTGGAATGTTTTCAGTTGACATCTTGACACTCTCCCTCAGGTCATCGAGGTTCACTGGCTCCATATTGAAAACTTCGTTCTTAACGTATCACAGAGGAAGGTATCCAGTGGTGACTAATCGGGCGATCTTGGAGGCCACGCTGTTTCCCTCCCTCTCCCCCCACCCAATCCATTGGTTGGGGAAGGTGCTGTCCAGGATTTGCATCACGGCACAAAAAAAAATGTAGCGGGGCTCCGTCATGCTGAAACCACATTTTTTTTCAACCCGGCCAGTAGTAGCTCTAATACAAATTCAGAGACGGCTCCTTTTAGGACTGTGTACTTTTTCACAGTGAGGTTTGTGTCATTGAAGTACAGACCGACAATACGGCCGTCCTAAACGACAGACCAAACATTTGCTGATCATCTTAATTGGTGCTTACGCTGGAGTATAACATGTGTGTTCTTGTCTCACCAATAATGCGCATTGTGCAGGTTGACATTGGAACTCCGGCAAAATTGGGCCTAGTCTGTCCAAAGAACTTTGTGCAGGAATTCAGGATCTTAACCATATTTAATTAGGCACCAGTTGCAAGAATCAAGCCGTGTCTGAAAATCATTCGGCATCAGTTCCTGGTGAAGACATACAGGATAGGGGTGGTAGCTGTGTCTTGGAAGCAACCTCCAAGCTGATGCCGGGCTGACTACGTACGCGTTGGCGATTTCCCTGACACTTGCTTTTGTCCTGACAGAAACGTACGCGAGGACATCATTGTCAAAATCATTGGTTACGCTCCCTGGTCTCCATGAACTGATCCAGTAGATATAAATCAAATAAATATCAATACGAACGTGGGACGAGTCGGCACACGACGACCAGGATGTTGGGAAGCATACATTCATGATGCCAGCTCCCTGTCCATTTGCGCGCTCACATAAGCGATCACAAGTGTCCACTTTCTTGGCAGTGGAGTATTGGGGTTGCACTGGCGCGACCATTCCGACAATTCACTGAAAGTGGCATGATGGTTCAATCCTAGTCGGCACTTCCACGCATTCAAGTAATTCAAAACACTGGCACTGAAATGGCCTTGTCATACGCGCACCTCCAAGACAAGCACCTGAAATGCAAACGACTGTGCACTATTCGGAAACTGAAGGCAACACACGCTACCACAACCGCAGGAACAACTGCCTGATTGCACACAGCCACTGCAGCGCAAGCTGTCCTTGCCACGCTGACAAATCTGATGCTATCAGTCCTGATGCGCAGTGATTATAAGAAAACAGATGATCAACCTAGCGAGTAAATGAATATATGATGACGCACAGAAACGAGCCAATCGGGCAGTCATAGCAGCAGTGGCATTCAAACAAACAAAAAAAAACGCTTGTAGATGCGGCCATCATGGGCTCTCAAGATCGGCGTTTCCATAGATGGCGATAATTTTCCTTACTCCGAGTGACGAAGCAGTCGATAACGCCGGCTGCGATCTAGGCCGAGCGCCGACGTTCTCTAGTGAGAAAAATTAAACACGTATCGAATTGGGTGCCCGCTTTTGGCAGGTCCTCTCACTTTAGAGTGGCAGTTTACCACCATCCTTCAGGATGAAAGTACCTAACGGCTCTATTGTACCCGCAATTGCGTTAGGAGCAGAAACATGGCAGCTAATAAATATGGTTCAACATATACAAAGGACAACGCAATGAGTTATGGAGAGAAAAATGATAGGGGCAACGTCAAGGGACTGGAAGATCACAAAGATGGTCAGGGAACACAGGCGAATCGGTGGCATCCTGATCTAAACCACGAAAAATAAAACGGCATGAGCAAAGAATGTAAAGCGGAGGAAACATTACCCATTGTCGTTAAGGGTAACATACAAGATTCCGAGAGAAGCCAAGCGTAACAGGTGGTAGTAGTAGTAAATTGGACGAGCGGATGAGATTCTGATCTTTCCGTGGATAAGGTGTCCGCTCCTGGCATGAGACAAGATTAAGTAGATAGATTTGGCACAGGCATTTTTCCTGCAGTGTGGGTGTCAGGATAATGTTGATTTCGATGACAAACCATGTGTCGTCGCACTGCTTCGTAAGTGAAATCTGTATCTGTCTTGCATTTCTCTTGTCAGGCTCCCATTCTTTTAGCAGCTTCTGTTATTATTTAGTTCAGTTGCTTGCTGTCATGAAGCACCGCCTCCTATTACATCGTTTGTAGTACATGTTATTACTCGTTCAGTGAAGTTTTCACACTCTGGCTTTTCAAGACCGCAATATGATTGGAAATAAATCAAACAAATGCGGAAGAAGCAACTTCCATAATGCCTTGTTGACAGCCAAGCAGTTGTTGAACGGCAGCTGCCACACGTTTATACGAGTCGTTAATAGGAGAGTAAGATATGCTAGCAGCCCTATACAGCTGATCAACAGGAATAATAGCAAACAGGAGAATAAATGCATGTTGATTCTAAACTTGCTTTCGTGTGAAAGCCTCTTAGCATAGTGGTGGCTGCAAATTTTTATCTCTTATTGGTTGCATTTTAACTACACGCTGACAGGCTAGGATTGCTTATATTATTGTTTTATTGTTTTTTATGACTCACAAAATTAGAAAAGCGATTTCAGGTGCGTGGTAACACCAGCGCAGCAATAAATACCTAACTACATGATCCCGCCTGTCAGCTCCTCAAATCTTGGAGCGGAAATAATAAAGGATATGTCGAGAATTTATCCGCAAGTCTATCATATGAACGTTTGCGGCTAAAATAAAGCAACTGATTAATTCGCTGCTGAACTTTGGGTGACTTTTTGAGAACTCATTTCCTTACTTTTCACGGCGTACCACTTCGCGTGCCTGTGCGGATCCTGTCTCTGCTGCTGCACTCAGTACGATGGCCAACAACGACCCTTCAGAGCCGGAAGTGTCCGAGGAAATGCACTATAGAAGACTTCAGGTGATATCTTTTAACTATCTGTTATTTCATAGGAGGAATACCGTACTCAAGGTGCCCTTCCATGTAACAGTGCTTTGAGCTCTGCACAAACAAAAGCCATAGCTATCGCTCCTCACGCTGCTGCTTTCTCTCCATGGCTATTGGTCATTGTGCGGGTGAGGTACGTTAAAAATCGTGCCCCCTTCAGACATGAAGCATACTGCCTAAGTCAAATTGGATACCGGCCTATATGGTAGTGCTGGTGAAATACTGATCTGAAAGGTTTAAAAAAACAGTGAATAGAGGCAGGGAGGAAGCAAATAAAAACAGCCAGCCCCCTGCCGTGTAAGCGTAGAACATCGAACAACCCAAAAAGAAATACCGCTGGATTTTAAGTTGATGTTTTCACGCGCCCGAGAAATATATCAAAGCTCTAGAGCATGGTTAGCCCTACTTATGATTTTCAATTCGATGGCTCGAAGAGCATTTTCTGCGTGCTTTGCCTAACCAAGCTGAATTCCTTTTGTGCGGGCTGATGCTTCTGTATTCGCGTGTTTGAGTTACAGTTTAGCTGTTTGTTGCGTTGGCGTTTCAATGGACGCTGATGGTACTGGTTCAAGCTTTATATATAAGCTATACTCAGGCAGTGCAAGGATCGGCATTCGGAAGAAATCATTGCGGAGGCCTCCACTACAGCTGGTATTTTTTGGGGGTTCTTTACTCCCTCCCTCTTCTGATTTCTCTGTTGCATCAGCTAGCCCACACCCACTTGCAATACTCGACAACTTCACCCGCCCCGCAACAGCCTAATCGTCACGTGGAGACCTGGGCATGTGGGAATATTTGGTAATGAAAGCAGTCATTCGTATGCTCGAGAAATCTCTTTCCGAATGCTGACAGCAACGTTGCCGAATCCCCCCGGCAGCGGGAACAAGGACTTATCCTATTACCACGCTGTCGCGTCTTACTACCGCCAGAGAAACGCCTCTACCGACCACCAAACTACTGCCTCGACCAACGTGAGGGCCCATTCTGGAGACCGCTCCCGACGAACTATTTCGTATTACCCCCAAATAGCGAAACCGAACCCACCCTACGTTATGTGCCATTCACTGCGCTGCCTACTTGGTTCCAACGACCGACCTGTACCATCACTTTTGGGCCGCCCGTAAACTCGGGTCGTCCAGCTTACCCTCAACCCATTCTGCTTTTCCTGGGAGCACGCACTGCTAGTCCCCGAAAAAGACAACCGCCAGCAAAGACTGGTCATCCCGGCGAGGCGCTAAGCAAAGGCAAGAGTGTTTCTGGACATTTAGGAGCCCCCCCCCCCTCCCCTCTTTCAGCGGAGTAGGGGCTACCTTTTTTTTTTTGCAGTAAATAAAGTTTATTAATGCGACAGCGTAAGAGACGTTCTCACAGCAAAACCCCGCCAAAATATCAGAAGAAATTCGCTGATTGGCCGAGAGAGGCTACGTGAAATTGTGCCAGCATCACACCATGTCCTGATAGGATTGCCTAGATGCGTGAAGTGAGATCAGGTGACATTCTTAAGTTTTAACAACGGGCGCACTGCGACAGGTGCCAACCTGTCTGGGGACTGTGAGCAACCTAACCACTCTGCAAGGTGACAAATTAATGATTGGTCGAGAGAGGTCACTTGATTATGTGACATTATTACAACCTTCCCACCCGGTTATCAGCAACTTTGTTTTAAGTAGCAAACTACAAAAAGAATAGAAATGAAAGATAAGGAAAAAATGTGGTCCATGGAAATGTCGGCACCGACACGGGATACCGGGTGCCTGTTACTGCAGCTCGCCATCCAAATGTCGCTGGTTATGTACCGAAACCGTCAAATGAAGTGATAGAAGCAAACACAGAATTTGCTAGAGAAGCTGCCAAAAGTGTGAATTTTAATGCTACCATTACCTGGAGTCTCTTGCTTCACGTGTAATTTTAGTGCTTCAAAGTTTTCACTTATTTCTTCCACGTGATGCCAATAATTGATACTCCGAACCGTTCTCTCAGCGCTCCTTCCGCTTTTTTTCATTCTTGCATGTTGCTCAAACGCATTTCATTAATAAAACATTATCTCGCGCGTACTCGCCTACCGTCGACATTGTGTTACTTCTTTCACACCTCCCAATTTCTTTTCTTATTCGGTCATTATATTGCCGCGTCTACAACAATAGCCGCTCGGCGGCTGTTACGCACGCAGCTCGTGCGCCACGCTGTTCTTTTCTGAAGAAGAAGAAACTGGACGTTCCGCCCCGGCCGTCTCAGTGTGCTGTCGCATCTTCTCGGTGTTGGCGTTCCTAGACAAGGCGCTACCTGTACCAACTCCTACGTGACACTGGTGGAGGTGCTGGGTAGGGCATTGTCAGAAAAGAAAAACCATAACTCAGTAGGGCGTTTAAATACGGGTTCAACGCTGTTATCATACACAAAGGCAAGACGGCTGAAATCTATGTTTCGCTTGCTGAGTTACTCGGGCTAATGGATGCTGTCTTTTGGTGTAATTTATTTAAACAGCGCGAGGTATAAGAGCTTTTGCCCTCGTTTAAAGTTAGAAGGCCCAGGTTTGTGTTACATTAACCTACCTTGAGCAACTTGAGGACTAAGATGCAGTAAACTGGAGCTTTCGTTCTGATATGTCTCTAATCTGTTAAAAAAAGTGCACATGATTGGGACTCGAAACTGTCCGCCTTATGCCCATTTTCATTTAAAAATTTAGGTAAACGTATTGAGTCGTGCTGCTTTCTTAGCTTTGCTTAGCGGCCTGGGAATAAAACACAAAGCTTTATGCGTGTTCGTCAGAAGCTAGCTGATATGCGCGTTCCAGAAATATGAGGGGTAAGGTGCATTCCTAACTATTCCAATCGCTTTACTTTTTGTTGCGAAAGCAACACTACGCAAGCCAGCTCGGTTCGTCGCATGGTCGCACTTCAGCCGTATGCCGTGGCCCACGAACGACCTTGAGCTGCCGTTGCCATAGAGTTTCTTACTATTACCTAGAGGGAAAGCTGGCAGCCCGTCTATGGGAGTTTGCATGGAGATCCCTCGAGACCACTTCAGCCACCATGGGCGCTCAAAGCATCATGGGGCGTTGAGCTACCGACTGCAGAACTTCAACTTTTGGCCAAAAATAATGCAAAGATAAACGCTATTCGATAATCAAGAATATCCTAACGTTCAATATCCTGTCAGTAAATTGCAACAAGCGAGCAGAAAAGCACTTAAGTGCAAAGTTCGCCCAAAATAAGGGATGGCTAGCTTTCCTATTGGACAAGTAATGAACACTACAAAAACTAATATTTCGTAATTAACAGGCGCACTTTTAAAAGTAAATATGTTTTCAAAAAAAATGTTGTTGCTTAAACACTATAAGAGGTTTTTAATGGCATTTCAGAAGAGTGAAACATTTTATTGGCGTCGTGTGTCGTCGCGTTTTCACTACTATGGGTTTTGCACACTGCGTTCGCGCGAAAGTCGTCTGAGCACCATGGATATACCATGGAGGAAAGTCTGCGCACGAACAGCGTTTTCGGAATGAAACGTCTTTGTAGTGTAGTAGTGCCACTCCATGTTCCCGAAAAATTACGACTTTTCCGCAAAAAGTAGCTCACCGCCCCATGATGCTTTGAGCGTCCATGGTGGCTGAAGTGCAGCGCGCCGCCAGCTTTCCCTCTAGATAATAGTAAGAAACTCTATGGCCGTTGCCTAGCGACGCCGCAACCGCGCTCCAACAGATGGCGCCACTGTCGACGCCGCTGCCGTCGCCACTCGCTCCACCACATGTGCTCCGTTGGGGTAGATGGAGAGGAGGCGTCGCCTCGCGGGAGGTGTATATTGTCACGTAGCATGCTCCTATCTTGTAGGATGCAGCGATGGCTTAGAGGTAGAGCATCCGCCTCGCGGGCAAGAAGACAGGGGTTTGAATCCCAGCGCCATACAATTCTCCAACGGATTAAAAAAAAACCGTGTCGATCGAATTGCATAACGACGCTTGGGGTGCGGCCTGAACTCGGTCACCAAGCCAACAACGCGCTTCGTCCCCAGTACAGGATTTGGCCAGTTTGTGGTTGTACTTGATCCAGATTTTCTATATGACTAAACCAGTTAACCCTTGCCCCTCAGTCCTCAGCGACTGCGAAGCAACTGACCAAGGCTAGGCAGACCTGCGACGCAGTGGAGGGTGCTGTGAATCTCTTCAAATGCTCTTCAAATGACCCTGTATTGTTTTGAACAAGAAGCCCAATCGAGATATCCTGTGTTTTTTTCTAAAATGAATGCAAGCCCACCATTCCGAACCAGGTTAGAAATACACGCTGCGCTGTACATATTAAAAATAAATATTATGGCCTTGTTGTCTACCCTTTCCTAATTTATGAGTGTTTTGTGACGGTAAACGAATACCAAATACCATTTGCATATTGAATGATTGGAAGTAGAAGAGATGTATATACCAATGGTTTTGTGTTACTGGAAACGTATGGTAAATTTGGTTTTATTAATGCAGCTTAACCATTGCATTGTTTGTAATAATTGAAATATGACGGTCCCAGTGCAGACTTCTTGCAAAATATAATCCAAGATATTTGTGCTCGGTAAAAGGCTCAACTACACCTCTATTGGCTGAGTGCTGAAAGATATGTGCTTGATTTCTGTTAGTCACCAACATGCTGGCACTTTTTTTTTGCAATTGACAGACATCTGCCAGGGGGTCACACCATTCAAATAGCCTCTCTTGTTTCCTGTTAAGGAGTAGTTGATCATCCTTTGAGTTACTAACGCGTCATAAAATAAAGTCGTCCACGCAAAGGCTGATCCCGCATTTGAGTCCTTAAAAAATATCATTTATGAAGGGTAAGAATAAAAAAGGGCCAATACAGACCCTACGGAAAACCGGACGGGACTGGCTAAGTTTTCTAAGGAGATTCTTTAATGACTTCATACTAGTCTACATGATAGATAGGACTGTATCCAATCGCAGAGAAATTTATTTTTCAACATAACCTATACTTTTATTAATAAATTAGTGGGCGAGATTTTATCGAACGCTTTGGCGAAATCAAGTAATATTGCATCAATTTCACATTGGTCATTAAAAGCTCAGGCGAAATCATGAACTGTTTCTGCTGGTTAGCTGATGGTGGAGAAGCCTTTTCTGAAGCAATGTTGTGCAGGGGACAAAACTGAGTGGTTATCCAAAATAGTTGAGATGTACTTATTAATAATATGCTCTAGCAACTTACAGCAATTGCTTGTTTGAATATGGGGAGATAATTTTGGATAACCAATTTGTCAACTTTCTCCAGTTATGCGTAGAAGCAGCGACAACGATGAGCATGATGAAATGTGCTAAAGGAAGACGATGACCGAGCTGACGGCTTGATAGTAAAATAGGTTTTAATTATTTATTCCTCTCAAATTCTCTAGCTTTCGTATTCTGTGTAGAATTTCCCTGTATGAACCCTGGTTGAGAGAGTTGTACCGGGTCTCTTCGTCTTTAAAATATGTGCCACCCCTACGCTCGTGGCTCAAGTTCAGTGTAGAGGCGACATGGCATTAAGGAAAGTTCGGTTCTTGCTGACACGCTACACCATTAGACATCGAAATGAAATAATCATAGTTTCCGTTTATAATTCGTTTCCCAGCACATTCCCAACAGGAAAACTTCCTTACCAACATAACGCATTCTACGTCGCCAAGATAACACAGCATCTTTTGGATGTACAGTGGTGAGCAGCCTTGTCTAGAGCGCTTGAGCAGTGCGCACTTGGTAACAAAAACCGAAATTAGAGAGCAGGCCCTCATTACAGGGTAAAGTTTTCGTGCCTGCTTTGTTTACAAGGCTATCTGGCGCTGCTTCCGTGCAAGCGTTGCAGCTGGACCCTAGAGGCTGCCACAAAATCTGGATTTGTTTGCAAGGAAGTGCACCGCCCGAGCGCTCTAGACAAGGCTGCTCACCACTGTACAGTCTTTGTCAAAAGTAACCAGGCTCCATGGTTTGCTTCTCATTCCTATAACAGAGCCCTCACGGCTTCCGTAAAGATCAAAAAGTTTTTTGAAGATAAGAGCAGGGGTTCTTCTTACCATACAGAGATTTAGAGCTTGAGGGCTGGCATAATAGATTTAATATACGACTGAGAAGAAAAGCGTGCAACCTGGTTACTTTTGACTACTACTGTACATGTCTTAAAGCTATGGTACCTTACGGAAGTATGTGAACCCAGCTAAAACAAAGCTCATTAAGAGACGTTTCGGCTCCCCCACGGGTGCCTTGTTTACAACGAGGCAAAATGTAGTAGCGTCGATTTTACGCATGATACATGAAAAAGCCCAGCACCTTGCGTTGATTTGAGGCAAATTTACGTCGTTGCGTTTAGGCGCATGCGTTGTCATCTGAATAATAAACGATTCATTATAAAGCTGCGATTCTTGTTCCTTTCTTTTGCCATCACACGTGTCCCTGCCCAGTTTACACTGTGTTTGGGAAATATGGAGCGGTAGGCAAGTGCATTATGATTTGTGCGCCACATCCTGCGGTCACTGTCGGGATCACATAGATTTAGATCATAGTCCTCTGTCTCATCATTGTACACAGAGGGGAGGTCGGCCCACTGAATTACAAACACTACGCCTGGAAATCTCTCATTGGTCAGCTGGTGGTTTACTTGCATTGGCTAACTCCTCAGTTTTTGAGCTGGCACAAGAGTGTTTTGTACGTCATATGAGCTTAATACATGCGCCCCAGTTCTGCTGATGCCTAGAACACGTGGAATTGCGGCCCGCTTCTGGGTACCGGATGTTGTTTGTAGTCCAGAACGTTCAGGCAGGCTTTGTATAGAGCCAATGATATGTTCAGGATAGCCATAAGAGGAGGAATCACTCCGTTTGTGCTCAGGTTCAGCCACCTCGGCTTCCCGTCTGAGGCAGAGTTCTTTTACTGCGGTAGTTTGCGCCACACGGGAAGCGCCGGGAATCAAGAAACAAAACTAGAAAAAAAAGCGTAGAATAATAGTTACTTGAGGCACTACATACTAGTTCAAGAAGGGGCAATTTTTAGGCATATAGAGCGCCTTAAAATAATTTGCACCTATGTTTAATTATGCCTTTCAAGGTATGCTTGTTTTTTCAGACTTTAGTTCAGAAGTTAACAGGAACTTCTGATGCTATCTCGCGGCCTGGCTTGGATTTGATGGAAGAATGCTGGTGCCACAATGATTTCAAAAAGTCTCTTAATGCTCCGAAACTGCCACTTGATTGCAAGGCACCAGAAAAAGGGGATTATCTTCTGCAAACGACGCATTGCCACTTCAGAAAAGCCCCTTGTGAGTATTGCGCGCGTGTAAAATAACAGATACAAGCCGGCTAAGTTGTTTAGGAGGTCTATTACAGTAAAAGGTATTGAGCCCCTAGTGTTTACTGAACAGAAGCGCACATCAGTGACATTAACTCTCTGCCTTGGGCGTCTTATTCGTCTTTGGCCACTCTATTGTGGTAGGTTGTATTCTTTCTATTTTAATAGTTCCCGGACATCTAAATACTTGTGATAGTCCTGTGTACTATAACCTCAAGACGTTGCCGTTTTAGGGGACTCGAGGTCACCCTTGCGTGTTGTAAGCTCCGATCATGTCTATTCATTATGCCAAGGTCTTATTTGCAAAAGCTATTCGGAACCGAGTCAAATGTTCAAATCGATTCTTTTTATGTGTGCATTACATCTGCGGTTTCCACTGCTTTCTATGGAATGGAATAGTAGGGTAGCCAAGTTATGACTGAATTCACCCACTACGACGCCGTGGTAAACTAGACTGTGCTTTGGATACTCCCATGTTTTGTGTACGCAGTTACCATGATTTTCTAATAAAGTACACGGCCATCTCGAGCAAGCTCTATGGCGATTCATGTCAAAAATGTCCGGCAAGAAAGTTGTTGACTACGTGCAAAAAAAAAATCCTTCTTTAGATTAAACAGATAAAAGTGTACGTAGCTCAAGCCAAAAGAAAATTAGAACAATTTTCTTTTCTACTTGGGTGGGCTGGGCAAGCGCGCTGAGAACCCACAGCGCCGGGCGCCGCTTTAAAGCATAGCAGCGAATCTTGCTCATTCAACAGTATTGTCCTTTTGACATACTGTATTCCCCATATCAGCATGTTCATTCTACCTTGTTACTATTAACAACTTTCGATGCCGAGTTGCCATTTTCGAAACTCCGCCACAGCCCTGTCTCCGCCTACTTCGATCAGAGGTGGGCCGCAGCTATTCGGCTCCGCCACCATCGCTTCCTCACTAAAAAATGCCGCCTTCATCTGTGCACAGCTACAGATCTATCGTGGGTAGCCACTTGCTCAAAATTTACATTAGCGCGTGGTTAACATGGTCACAAAACTCGCAGCTTCCATTCATTAAGCCCCATTCCAGCCGCTATCAAAAAGAGAAAACCTTGCCGAATTACTAGCTTGACTTCAATGACTTCCTCGTGTTATTTAGGTTGTAGCACTTTTTAGGAGCAAGGCTTCGAACGCTGGCGGGCACGGCTGCTACTCCGTATTGCACTGCTGTTCTTTCTCTACCTTCATCGTTGCCTACAGATCCTGAGAAAACACCACGGCGTAAAGCAGTATGCGTAAGATTTCTCTAAATTTGTAGGTCGATGGCGGTCAACTCCATAAAGGAATAAAAATTCCTACGGGATGCCCTTTCTTCCAATGCTTGTGTTACTTCTATGTTCAGCCGCCACCCCATTCCATGGCGTTCGCGCGTCAGAAAATGCTGAGGGAGTAAGGCGTTCTACACCGCGATGGGTAGGCCACTATGTCGTATTAAATTCCTTCACCAAAACTTCGTCTTTCTGCCTTGAGCCCCGCTGCTGTGCATGTGAGTGTATTCCGGTCACTGAATGTTACATAGCATACCATCACTTTCTTCCGCCTATCGCCTCAAATAGGCATTACTTTCCTCAATACAATTTAATCGGTAGTGCAGTATCCAATGGTTCCGCAGTCTAATCCATTTGCCCTATGGGGGCCGAAAACGAAGCGGACGCACACACGGCGACTAGGCGCAACGGAAACGAATACCATGGTGCCGGCGCTCAGTTCTTTTTGTGACCCTTTGCGTAAACACTCCTAAGCATTCCACAATGCCTACGGTGTTGATTATTAATTCTCATGCGTGTTTTTTCAGGCTCGTATTTGTACGAAACATCAGCAACAATTCCCAGCTAACGTGTAGCTATTGTATACATTTTCGCAGGCACTGATATAGGTTGCTGATATCCAAACACTCACAGAAGACAGTGCGCTGCATGCCCCTTTCCGCTTACGAGACGCGCTAGACCCTACCTGCCTACATTGTTCGGAAGGCCCAGGCAACAAATGAAATTCATAGGCTTTCATTCAGACGCATAAAAATTTGCGCGCCAATATTCTTCGATTCCTCGTATATAGCTTGACGCTTGGGGGGAGGTGGAGGCACTGCGCACAGTGCTATGATGTGTGCACACATCATCGGACAAAAGGGACATTCAGAACAGGATTAGTGCAGAGTGACTGGTGCCTACTTGAAGAGCCGATCCGCAGCAAATTAAATCGATGTGCGAATAAGCAATTTTTTATAGATCGTGAGCTCTATCGAAACATCCGCCGCCATTCTCAAAGGAAGAAAGTTTGCATCGGTTGTCATGCCAATAAGGCGAGTGTAGTTGGCTTCTTGGAGGCGCCGACAGGTAAAGTGTGTAACGAATTAGGCCTCTTTCGCAAACCCTTATCTGCCTACTCGTCCTTAACGCAAAGTATTCTGCGCAGGTACGGGAAAGTTACATTGCCACTCTGAGCTCACATGGTAGAAACCCCTTTCTGTCTATAATAGCTGCCTTCCGTGGCCCGTTTTGCTTAATAACATGCAAAGATTTTTTTGTGTTATTGGTAAGCAATCAAAGACAAAAGCACCTCTGTTTATATGCAAGTGCACAGCCAATATCTTTGTTCTATTTTGTTCTTTACTTTATTACTTTATTGCTAACTGCGGCTACTAAGTAGCACCTAACGCTTGATGACCTATTCAGAGCTGCCGCTTGTTTATTTGTTAACATTGTGAACATGGCGTTGCTCTCTTGACGAAGGTTCCGGCTGCTGGAGAGAGAGACCTGTCTGCAATTTAGGTATTTGTGTCACGCCAGACGAGATATGGAACCAATGGGTTAATGTGAGTTCATTCTTTCGATTGAAAAACTTTTTGTCGTTGCAATGATTAGACTCGTGGTGAAGACTCGAGGTTGGGCAGCAATAAATTTAGGGAAGGAGAAGGCGCCATTTACAGTTAACTTCGTGTCGCAAAAAGAAGCATATACGCAGCGGCCTCTCCCCTGAGAAAACATGCAATTTTATTGTTAATTTTTATACAGAACCAGGGCCTCTGCTATAATATTAGGGAGCATGACTAGGCAGGAAAAATTAGTGCGAAATAATTTTATCCAGCATTTGCTCAATATAAGGCATTAGACTGTTTGTAGCGCATTTACTGCACACGTCACTACAGGTCACTAGAGGTTCTGCAAAGCATCGCCACACATGATGTGAGCAAACTGTTTCTGTCGACTTCTTTTGGACTATTCTGGTTTTCCTGTTAAGACGTGTGGTCTCATTTCGAAAATTTTTCTGACAAGAGCACTACTTAAACACTTATCTGTCGTACTATGCGTGCGGCTTCGAGCTAAGTAAAATAAAGTTACTGGTAACAAGGGATGTTGCAAGATATAACAGTAAAAATGAGAGTGAGTTATATGACATGTAAGCACACAAGAATACCATGCTCCGAACACGCGAATATAATGAGTCTAAGCATGCCGGAAAAAGAAGCCGCTGTTTCCAGGTTTCACAACATTGAAAGCGAACTGATACAAGAAAATAACAAGAACTTAATTGTTACCTGCATTACTTTGCACAAAAAGGTTTGAACAAATTTAAGCATTTAACTTTGCCAATATCTGTAACCTGCTTGCACTGCTCAGCAGACTGCGCTTCAACCTTCAGTCTGCTGCGCACAGAGATGGTCGCTGCTGTAACTGATTCACCCTGAACAACAGTGGTGCACCATTGCTAGACACCCTTTCTGGCAGCTGCTCAACCGTATTATACTAGGCAGACTTTTCATATTCATCACTGAAAGGGCACTGAATATTTCCACGAGATCTTACTTTCTTTGTATGAAAAACCTACTTTCTTTTTCATGCGCAAAGTTGTACAAAATGCGGAGATGGCCAAGAGGAACGTGCATCATCATTGGCAACATTGCGTTCAAAGGTTATGCCGAAGAGCGTGAAGGCTGCATTGAAGACGTGAAACGCATGCAGGGGCTTTTTTTGGCTCTGCACTTTGACTGCACCGTTGCCACCAATCTGAGAGCAGATGTGAGGTTTTATTTCTGTATTATATAACGTGATCGTGTGTGTCATGACGTTTCTCGCAATACGCACTATGAGCATATTTGCTTCTGTCGTTCAAAATATGTTAACTCCTCCATCATTAGCTCACACGTGAGCGAGTGCAGGATTGCACCGACTAAACAAATCGCATCTTTTCGAATTATTGCAATACATTGGTGTTTCTTTTAATGTCACCAAAGTGACGATCCGCATTTTTTTGGGGGGTTCAGTTTTGGTTTGGGTTCATACTTTTCAAGTTAAGTTAGCGGTTAGGCTCCAGTGGGGTATTCCGCTTCGAATTGAAATGTTTCAAACGGGTTCAAGGGCGTTCGGGACAGCAAAAATTGGATTCCGTTTCATCTGGTAAACCTAAATGAGACTTGGATGCGCCAGCATGTTTGGACTTGTAAGCGTTGGAAATGTAGGAAGCGGCAAAGGGTATATCTATTTAGGACAAGTAATACCGCAGGTCCGGACGATGAAAGTGAAATAGTTACGGAGCGACAATGGTAAGCAACGCATATGACAGTTTCTCCTAGGCCACTAGTAGGAGCTTGCCAATGGTTCTCATGAAGAAAATATAGTCAACTAGTATTGCACGAGCAATTTCTTGCCGGGCAGTAGCGTTCAAACTAATTGAATGTTACAGCACATACGCATAATGCGTTTTGCAGCGGTTCGACAGACGTTTCTCTTCTTCGTGACGCTTTAAAGCTGCTCATATACATTTCACCTGCACACAGCACACTACTACAAGAGTCCATTTATTCTTAAACCGTTCCTTCATGACCGAAATATTTTTGTTGTATTTCCTCAAAACCCCAAGGCTCACATCAGGAGTCTTTTCAACTTCCCAGCTTAAATTATAAATTCTGGTTGCACTTTTCAGTTCATCATACCCAAAAATTATTTACTGTTTCCTTGAAAAAAAAACTGATCTTTTAGACAATGTTTGCATCGCTGTCCTTCAGGAAGCATGGCCGCACTGTAATAGCAAGGCTTTTGGGGAGCGAATCTGCTACAGAGCTTTTAATGAGTGGCAATGCTGTTTTGTAGGAGATGAAAACGCTTCTGAAATGGGCAGCCAAAGAATGTGACAGCAGGAAGGATGACTGCCTGGTGGTTGTGCTGATGGGGCATGGTAAAGAGAACTACATTTATGGGACGGACTACGAGCCACTGCATCTTTACAACGACGTCTACGGACAGTTCGACAAAGCCAACTGTCCTCAGCTGAAGGGGAAGCCAAAGCTGTTTTTTGTGCAAGCATCTCGCAGAGGTCAGCACAGAGAACGCTTCACAGAGCGCCACCAAATAATTTCACCTAAGTCAATTCGATCATCCACACAATCACCCTTTCTCGCAAGTGACATTTATATTGTGATCATGTGCGCTTGCAATTAGGGGTGTAAAATGGTACTACTTCCTGAAGTGCGCAGTGAATAGGGACTCAAGTTAACATCACCTGCGGTGCAAAAAAGCAAGCAAGCCCATTCTTAGTGTTTATTATGTGAATGGGAAACAAAACAACGGTCCACAAAGTTCAAAACTTAGAGGAAAATCGTGCGCTACAGAACATGCCCTGAAAAAAATTCATTTTAAGATCTACCATTGTCACAAGAGCTTTATCAATCGTCTTTTATGTGCAATAAGCCGAGATTTTGCACCTGTTAAGCAATATATATATATATGTATATATATATTGTGAGACAGGAGACAGAGCCCAGGATGGAGTGAGCTTTAATGGCACCCGCAAGTATGGCGACCAACCCTTCGAAGAAGAAGATGATCGATGATGATGGATATGTACAGATGAAGACGAAGGTCGCATGTTGTGCTTTGAGCGATGATGATGGATATGTACAGATGAAGACGAAGGTCGCATGTTGTGCTTACACTTTCTCCCCTCGCGTACGAAAGCGACCGGCCCGGGCGCAGATTAGAGCACAGTAGGGCGACGGGCAAAGGGTTTGAGGCGGGAAACATGAACAATCTCGGCACCTCGGCAACGACGATCATTAACAGGATGAACAGGGGCAACGCGATAGTTCACCGGGGACGTTTGTTCGAGTACAGTATACGGACCAATATAACGGCTCAAAAATTTTTCACACAATCCCGGGGTGCGCACTGGAGTCCACAGGAGTACCTCATCACCAGGGTGAAAAAATATGGCACGGTGGGAGAGATCATAGGTGTTTTTCCGGGAGGCTTGGGAGGCGTCGGTATTCAGGCGGGCAATGGCACGGCAGTAGGTAAGACGAGAAGTAAACTGTTCGTGAGAGAGTCTGGAAGAGGTTGAGGGGGCGGAGAAGAAAGACGCTTCGAGGGTGAAGGTAGGTTGACGTCCATACACAAGGAAGAATGGGGAGAAGTTGGTGGTTCTTTGCACGGCACTATTGTATGCAAAGGTAACGAAGGGAAGCATGGTGTCCCAGTTGGTGTGGTCGGGCTGGATGTAGGTGGCTAGCATATCGGACAGCGTGCGATGAAAGCGCTCTGTGAGCCCATTGGTCTGAGGGTGATAAGCTGAAGAGGTTTTGTGCACGGTTCTGGAGGCGTGAAGAACTTCGGCAAGGATGCTGGAGAGGAAGGACTTGCCGCGGTCACTAATAAGGACACGAGGAGCTCCATGGCGCAGAAGGATGGCGTTCAGGAAGAAGTGGGCGATCTCTGAAGCAGAGCCGGAAGGAACAGGGGCCGTTTCAGCGTATCTAGTTAAGTGGTCGATGGCAGTGACGATCCAACGGTTGCCCGTTGGTGTTAATGGTAAGGGACCGTAGAGGTCAATCCCAACGACTTCAAAAGGGGAGAAAGGACAGGGGAGAGGCTGTAGAAGGCCCGCAGGGGCAGACGTGCTCCGTTTACGACGTTGGCAAGAGATGCAAGACGCAATATATTTTCCAACAGCGGTTGAGAGGCCAGGCCAAAAGAAACGGCGCTTGATGCGGTCATAAGTTTTCTGAAAGCCTAAGTGGCCAGCCGGGGGGTCATCATGAAAGGCCTGCAAAACTTCTCGGCGAAGAGAACGGGGTACGACAGGCACCCATGAGTCACCGAAGGGGCTGTAATTGTGCCAAAGAAGGATGTTGTCGACTAGCTTGAAAGAGTTAAGTTGGCGACGTAGGCGGGCATTCGGTGGCCGCGTAGCACCGCTCAGACGGTCGATAAGAGTCCGGCAGTAAGGGTCGGCCCGCTGCGCTGAGGCGAGATCGCCAAGACTGGGAGCTGGCATCAAGTCAATGGGTGCGGCGGTCAAGGTTGAAATAGCCGTCGAAGGGGTAGTTTGGCAGTTTGAGGATGCGGAGGACACGGGTTGCGGATGCGGAGGTTGGGTTTGGGCGAGGGGACAACGAGATAGCGCATCGGCGTCCTGGTGTTTCTTGCCCGATTTATAGGTGACGGTAAAGTCATATTCCTGGAGACGGAGAATCCAGCGGCCGAGGCGGCCGGACAAGTTTTTCTGCGAGGACAACCAGCACAGGGCATGATGGTCAGTGACAACTGTGAACTGGCGGCCGTACAAATAAGGGCGAAATTTCTGAATGGCCCAGACAACAGCGAGGCACTCTTGCTCAGTTATCGTGTAGTTCTGCTCCGCTGCAGTCAGTGTACGACTGGCGTAGGCGATGACTTGCTCGCACGAAGAGTGCTGCCGCTGCAGAAGAACTGCACCAATGCCGTGTCCACTGGCGTCCGTGTGTAAAATCGTTGGAGCATTGTCGTCGAAATGTGCCAGTATCGGATCAGATGTGAGAGCCTTCTTTAAGGTAGTAAAAGCGACCTCACAGGCCTCAGACCAAACAAACGGCTGGTCAGCGCAGAGGAGCTTATGCAAAGGGGCCGCAATAGAGGCAAAGTTGCGTATGAAGCGCCGGAAGTATGACGCTAGCCCCAGAAAACTGCGCAGGTCTTTGACGCGCGATGGGCGAGGAAAATGCAAAACTGCAGCCACTTTGTCGGGATCAGGCTTTACACCCTTCTGGCTAACGACGTGACCGAGTACCTTGATAGAAGTGGAAGCAAAGCAACATTTCTTGGTGTTTAACTGTAGGCCGGCCTCAGAAAGTGCGCTTAATACTTCATCGAGACGAACAAGGTGTTCAGAAAAAGTCGAAGAAAAAATGACTATGTCGTCGAGGTAGCATAGGCACGTTTTCCACTTCAGGCCTCGGAGAACGGTGTCGATCATGCGCTCGAACGTGGCCGGAGCATTGCATAGGCCGAACGGCATAACGTTGAATTCGTATAATCCGTCGGGAGTGGCGAAAGCAGTTTTTTCCTTGTCGGCCTCATGCATTGGTATTTGCCAGTATCCGGATCTTAGGTCGAGACTAGAGAAAAATTGTGCACCTTGGAGACAGTCGAGGGCGTCATCAATCCGAGGCAGCGGATAAACATCTTTTCTAGTGATCTTGTTAAGGGCGCGATAGTCAACACAAAAGCGTACTGAGCCATCCTTCTTTTGAACGAGCACAACAGGCGAAGACCAAGGACTCGAAGAAGGGCGTATGATGTGGCGCTTGAGCATGTCGGCTACGTTATCTTGAATAACCTTGCGCTCACTAGAAGACACACGATACGGGCGACGGCGAATGATGCCCGAACCATCTGTGTAGATGCGATGCTTAGCGGCGGTGGTTTGGCTCAAGGTTGTTGCCTGGGTATCGAAGGAAGCGGCATGCTTGGTCAAGACGGCAAGCAATTCATCTTTTTGAGTCGGGGTGAGACCGGGGCTGATAGCAGCTGAAATAGATGCAGAGGCAGAGGCAGGGGTCGAAAGAGCGAAGCTTGATGGGGCAGAGGAAAGAACGGCCACAGGTTGAGTGGTATCCACAGAAGCGATGGCTGTGCCTTGACGCAGAAGAATGGGTTCCGGCGTAGTGTTGAAGGCAGTCAGTAGTGAAGACCCATTGGTGAAGCGGAGCAGGGACGCGACGAGAAAGATGCCCCTTGAGAGAAGACGGGGGCTTGGTGTGACGAAAACGTCCCCAGCGTTGACGTGGGCAGAAGAAACAGAGAGGACATCTTCGCAGCCGGGGTAAAGTACATGATCAGCGGTGGTAACCAGATGATGAGAAGGCAGGACAGAAACGGCTGAAAGGTCGGATCCAGAAGCCTGTAGAGTAGGGGGACAGCAGGTAATTACAGCTTGCGCAGAGTGGAGGAAGTCCCAGCCGAGGATGAGGGGATAAGCACAGGAGGGAAGCACAGCAAATACTATGTAGTGCAGGATGCCGTCGATAGTGACTCGTGCCGTACACAATCCGGAAGGACGCATTGATTCATCATTGGCAGCACGGAGAGAAGGACCACTGTAAGGGGTGCGCACCTTGCGAAGACGAGAACATAAATCAGAACTAATTACAGAAATGGCGGCGCCCGTATCGATCAATGCTTCTACTACAGTGCCTTCAATGTCAACGGTTAACATGTTCGATGGCTGTGCAGGAGGAATTGAGAGGGCGGCGTGCGGTGCAGTTTTACCTCCGGAAACTGCACAATTTAGTTTTCCGTGTGGCCATTTGTCTGGGAGGATGGTGGACGTAGAGGCGACGACGAGCGGCGGAAAGGCGATGGGGAGCGGCGGCGCGACGGCCTGTCTGTCGAGGAGCGGTCCGGAGAGGTAGAGGAATAGGAGGGACGATAATTGGTAGGGTCAGCAAACGGTGGGCGGTAAGCGTACGACGAGTACGGAGCGTCTTGGGAGAAGTCCCCGTACGATGGGCGACGAGGAGGACTGGAGGCAAACGCCGGACGGTAAGCAGGTGACGAGTACGTAGCTCCGTTGCGAAAGTCTGGGTACCACTCGCGCTCGTCGCGTTGACGGCGACGGCACACACGGGCAACATGCCCGCGAATTCCGCAGTAGTGACATACCGGCCGACGTGCAGGCGGACTCCAAACAGGACACATAGCGGGGCTCGGGGACACAGAGACCGGAGTTTGCTGGACGGGCTGTGGATGCGACGGGTAAACAGCAGCAGGAGGCGTCGCAGCAACCTGGGCATAGGTAGGCACAAAACGCGGTACAGGTGGTTCCGCAGCCAAGGGGCGAGTGACCGAAGCGAGCTCGTCTTTGATGAGATCACGCAAAGGCGAGGACGACGGGGCTGGAGGCGGGTGGGAATCAACTGGCGGTAAGGTGGAGCCGTGCAGTTCCTCCCGGATAATGGAGCGAATGAGGGAGCGTAAGTCCACGTCAGGTGAAAGTGGGGTGTCCCAGGTGTCTTTTAATCGAAGCGACTGAAGGTCGTCAAGACGATGGCAAGTTGTTCGGATGTCTTCGACTGACGTTGGATTCTGAGCAGCAAGCGTGTTGAAGGCAAATCACCCAAGCCCTTTCAGAAGATGACGTACCCGATCGTTCTCTGACATAGCGCTGTTGACACGTCGACACAGGGCAAGCACGTCTTCAATGTAGGATGTGTAGGACTCACCGGGTAGCTGAACGCGCGTATCTAGCTTTTTTTTGTAGACAGCGGGGCTTGCACCAGATGTGCCAAAGATTTGTCGTATCTGTGCCGAGAAGTGAGCCCAGTCCGGGATGGCATCTTTGTGGTTGACGAACCAAGTCTTGGCCACGGCAGTGAGGTAGAACGACACGTTTACAAGTTTCATCGCTGAGTCCCAACGATTATAGGCACTGACCTGGTTATATTGGTCGAGCCAGTCCTCGACATCGTCCCCACGAAGACCAGCAAAAATGGGAGGCTCGCGCTGGAGTGTGGTGATGGTCCAAGTGGAGTGTCCAGAAGATTGGGAAGAACCGGGTTGGCTCGTCATTGCTGGCTCCAGACGGTTCGAATCGAGAGGAAGAAGAACGGGGGGCCCACCGGGAGTACGAGTGGTGTTGTCGCTGACGGTATCCATCGGTGCGGATGGCACGAGCAGGTGGCGACCGGAACGTAGCTGCAGTCTGGCGGCGGAGAGGACGCAGGGATCGAGAGCACACTCCACCACTTGTGAGACAGGAGACAGAGCCCAGGATGGAGTGAGCTTTAATGGCACCCGCAAGTATGGCGACCAACCCTTCGAAGAAGATGATCGATGATGATGGATATGTACAGATGAAGACGAAGGTCGCATGTTGTGCTTTCAGCGATGATGATGGATATGTACAGATGAAGACGAAGGTCGCATGTTGTGCTTACAATATATATATATATATATATATATATATATATATATATATATATATAGGTTGCGAAAGCGTGAAGTACTAGACTGCTTATAAGAATATAGAGCGAAGTATACGCTTCGTTAAAGGAAACATATTTATTCAACTCGACGTTTCGATCGGAAGACCGATCTTCTTCAGGAGTGATTTTACATTGTGAATGCATCCCCTTTTATAGGGGCGGGCACAGAACAGGTAAGTGGGAAACACAAAGCACATAGCAGAAAAATACGCATAAAAAATTACGCATAAAATATTATTAGAGGCAGTGCGACCCACACACACATACACACAAAAAAAAGAGTGCGAGGAACAGGTACTCAGTCAGAAAATACAATGTCCAGATGCGGCCTCTGCTTTGTTAAGCACCACAGGCTTGCTTATTCAGTCATGTCCAGCTGGGAGGTGCTCGACAGGTGCGTGGCCGTGCAACAACTTTCGTAGAAGAATGCGAAAACTTGTTCCTTCTCCTGGCCGCGAGAGCAAAAAAAAATATAAAATATGCCCCTCCAACAGAGGGAGCAGACAACAGAAAAAAAAGAAAAAAAGGAAAATGAACAGAGCAAGGAAGAAACCTCGAAAAAAAAGTGAAATAGGTAAAAGAAAACCTTTAAAGTAGTGCTTTTTCTTCGCACCCAGCTATAGTGCACCCAACCCTGGTTGAGGAGAAGTATTGGAAGGAAAGTAAAAAAAGAAAAAAAAATATAAGAAAGAATATATAAAAAAATGTGAGCTTACATAGTAAAATTAAAAAGGAAAAAAAATTTAAAAAAATAAAAAAAAAGAAATTTGTGCGGCATTCGCGTGACCACAAGGTGAGCACACCCCGGGGGGGAAACGGCACAGGTGTGGCACAGGTGTGGCATGCAGAAAGGGGTATGACCTCAGACGACTTAGTCAGAGTTGCTTTGTTTAATTTCGTAGGTCCCTCACCTCGGAAGAGAGGTGAGGGTGCCGTAAGTTTCATTAATGCCGTATTGTACTGTGTTAAATTTAAAAATAAAATATGATTCTCGTTGCTCGCGCTCACGAGTGTTTTTGAAGCCACTCTGTAGTATTGTTACTTTAAGTTTGTCAAACTCGTGACTTTTCTCGCGGAGGTGTTTCGAAAGAGGGAGGTTGGGGAGGGATTGGGTATGTGAGCGGTGGTTATTAAATCTGAAACGGAAGGAATTGTCTGTTTGGCCTATGTATTGCATTCGACAGTCGCCACACTCGAGCATGTAAACACTAGTGATAGACACTAGTGATTAATGTACTTCCTTCTACTCGAACCAGAACATCCAGGAAGTTAATTTTATTGGTTGAGTAGGTGTGTGTGAAAGAGATATTGGGATGGATTTTGTTGAATGAGGCGATAAAATGGATGAGTTCGTCCTCGGTTTCTGTCCAAACTATGAATATGTCATCCAGAAAGCGTTTGTAAAAAGCTGGTTTTGTTGGATATGAGGACAGAAAGTCAGATTCAATTTTGTTCATAAATATGTTGGCGTAATTTGGAGCCATTTTGTGCCCATAGCTGTACCGCTAGTTTGAAGATAATATGAGTTGTTGAACTCAAAGGTGTTAAGTTTAAGGACCAAATTTGCAAGTGTCTCGACGGCACTTGGACTAGGGGTGTCTAGAATTTTGTATTCTTTATATGATCCAACCATTGCCTGAATTCCGTCGTCATGTGGGATGTTAGTGTAAAGTGATACCACATCCAGGGTTACTAGGAAAGCGCCTTGAGGGAAGGTGACATTCGATAATTCTTTCAGGAAGTGATTAGTGTCGCGTATGTAAGATGGATGTTTCGGAGGTATATGTTTGATGAGCGAATCGATATACTCTGAGATCGGTTCTGTTATTGTGCCTATACCAGAAACAATCGGTCTCCCTGGATGATTCTGTTTGTGTATTTTCGGAAGCATGTAGAAGCGCCCCGCGGAGGAATTTCTTGGCGTGAGCGCCTTACCTACTCGCGGTGGTAATTCACCTTCATCTGTTAGTTTTTTTATAGTTTGCTCTACGATGTTCTTTTGCTTAGCGGTCGGGTCTGACGGGAGTTTAGTATAGAATTTTGGGTTGCTGAGCTGGCGGTTGCCCTCCTGAATGTAGTTATCTGTGTCTAAAATAACTATGCCTCCACCTTTGTCGGCGGGCTTGATGACAATGTCGGTTCGTTTGCTAAGTGAGCCTAAGGCGTTACGCTCTTCTTTTGTGAGGTTAGGTGGCCCAGATTTTCGTGTCCCAAAAGCTTGAAGAATCTCCTTTTGTACCGCTTTTATATATAGGTCTAGATGTCTGTCCCTACCAGTTTTGGGTGTCCACTGTTCCTGAGATCGGGGGTACCGCACATTATTTGTGTTCGGTTTGTCGAAGAAATATTCCCGTAATCTGAGAGTTCGCGAAAAGTTATCTAGATCCTGGAGTAACTTGTACTCGTTATACTTGCTATGGCTTGGGCAGAATTTAAGGCCACGCGACAGCAGGGACTTTTCCTCGGGGGTGAGCTGTGAGCTTGACAGGTTAATTATATTTTCCGGAAGGTGTGGCTCTTCGGGTGTTTGGTCTAATGTGGTTGGATGTTGGTTTACGGTTTCCTTGTAATTGTCGGGTGTGGGTATGTGGCTTGCTAGTTGTAATGGCATTGTGAGCTCTATACAATCCTCGACAAGGATGCCATCACGGGAAAATTTAGTAAGTTTTTTCGTCCAAATTTGCTGAGATTTGTTAGACTTGAAGACCTCAAGCTCATTTACCTCGGATGTTGAGAGTATCATGCTTTGACGCGCCCGCCTCTCCTCTAGTGTAAGTGATGCCAACGTCTTTTTGAAGTGCTCAATTGTTATTTTTAAAAGGTTTATGGATGCTTTAAGTAGTTCTGTGCTCCATGCTAGGCGATGGGATTCCGAAAGGTTGCTAATGGATGGGGTTAAAGATACAAAAAGTCCTTTCGGCACAGTTTCTGATTTAAGGTATATTTGAAGGGATTTTACGTGGAGCTGGTGCTTGATTCGTTTCTCAATAATTTTTCTTAGCTTTAAAAAATTCCGAGAGCGTGTGGCACAAGTAGAGGGAGAGCTCGTGGGCGCGTGAGCTTGGTCGGCCCGTCAGTATTGTTTAAACTTTAGCCGTTGGGCTGAGCCACAGCGTCGTCTGAGGTCATACCTTTGTTTCGGCGTGGTGGTGTCATTCCCGAAGTCCTGGATGATGACGGAAGCTTGCCGGGATCCAGAAGCCGGTGTTGTTGGTGCTGAGGTGGGGGCCTTCCGTGATCCGGGGCTCGTTGGTGTGGCATCCGGTGACGCCTCGGCCTGTACAATGGGTGCCGGTAGTGGGGACGGGGCATTTGCTGTTGAGCTCTGGTTCTCGGGTGTGGGGTCTCGCGCCGCAACTCTGCTTGGTTTGGCGGCTTTGAATGAAGACACCGTACACTCTGGGGCTCTCTGTGTTGGGCTTGGTAGCAAAGCTGCCCTCGGGGCCTGGCGTCAGCTGAAGTTCCTCGCGGCGGATTCCGTGAGGGATCTTTCGGAGGAATCTTCCGACGGAAGCCCTGCAAACCAGGTGTCTGTCTTTGCTTGATCAGATTATCTGCTTCAGCGATGGTCGGGAAATCTGGCCCTGCAGGGCCACTGCAATGATGATTTGTTCTGCTTGAGACCTCAAAATAGCTCGAAGCTATGCGGGTGGACGGGAGGATCTTCTCTGTGGAAGTGAGGTGATCCTGCCATGGGACCAAGCAGTGTTGTCTGGCAGTGAGGATAAGGTTGTAAATATTCCAGGCGAGCACCGAAACGCCTCCAAAACTTGGGTGCACCCCGTCAGCGGCTAGGACTCTGGTCGCGGGGAAGGCTTCAAGGGAGTGGTGGATGTAGAACACATCTCGGGTTTTGGCGCACAGTTGGACCAGTCTACAGTTGAACTCAATGGCTCGTTCATTGAATTTCTCCACTGTCCGCCTATTTCCGGAACCTCGTCGGCGGTTAGGGGCCCGGGGTAATACTAATGTGGCATACACCACCTCGATTTTAGGCCGTGCGTTGCGGATAAACTTTAGGGCCTCCTCATTAGTGGCGAAGGACCGTGTCCATGCTTGAACCGTAGATGTCGTTCGTACCCAAATGAAGGATCAGTCCGGTGACACTGGGAGGCACCAAGTCCAGCAGGTTTCTCACATCGTTGATGCCGGCTGCGGGTAGCGAAATGAAGGCCGGGGCGCACAAGCTTGAAGCGTCGAAATGGTTGTACAGATGCTTGGTCTGCGAATCTCCAATTAAGGCCCATGTTGGTGCGTGGAGTGGGAATTTCCAGAAAACTTTCCTTGAAGCGTTAGTGGCAGCCATTGAAGAAAATAGGTTGCGAAAGCGTGAAGTACTAGACTGCTTATAAGAATATATAGCGAAGTATACGCTTCGTTAAAGGAAACATATTTATTCAACTCGACGTTTCGATCGGAAGACCGATCTCTTCAGGAGTGATTTTACATTGTGAATGCATCCCCTTTTATAGGGGCTGGCACAGAACAGGTAAGTGGGAAACACAAAGCACATAGCAGAAAAATACGCATAAAAAATTACGCATAAAAAATTACGCATAAAAAATTATTAGAGGCAGTGCGACCCACACACATACACACAAAAAAAAAGAGTGCGAGGAACAGGTACTCAGTCAGAAAATACAATGTCCAGATGCGGCCTCTGCTTTGTTAAGCACCACAGGCTTGCTTATTGACAGTCGTGTCCAGCTGGGAGGTGCTCGACAGGTGCGTGGCCGTGCAACAACTTTCGTAGAAGAATGCGAAAACTTGTTCCTTCTCCTGGCCGCGAGAGCAAAAAAAATATAAAATATGCCCCTCCAACAGAGGGAGCAGACAACAGAAAAAAAGAAGAAAAAAAAGGAAAATGAACAGAGGAAGGAAGAAACCTCGAAAAAAAAGTGAAATAGGTAAAAGAAAACCTTTAAAGTAGTGCTTTTTCTTCGCACCCAGCTATAGTGCACCCAACCCTGGTTGAGGAGAAGTATTGGAAGGAATGTAAAAAAAGAAAAAACTATAAGAACAAATATATAAAAATGTGAGCTTACATAGTAAAATTAAAAAGGAAAAAAATAAAAATAATAAAAAAAGAAATTTGTGCGGCATTCGCGTGACCACAAGGTGAGCACACCCGGGGGGGGGGGGGGGAACGGCACAGGTGTGGCACAGGTGTGGCATGCAGAAAGGGGTATGACCTCAGACGACTTAGTCAGTGTTGCTTTGTTTAATTTCGTAGGTCCCTGACCTCGGAAGAGAGGTGAGGGTGCCGTAAGTTTCATTAATGCCGTTTTGTACTGTGTTAAATTTAAAAATAAAATATGATTCTCGTTGCTCGCGCTCACGAGTGTTTTTGAAGCCACTCTGTACTATTGTTACTTTAAGTTTGTCAAACTCGTGACTTTTCTCGCGGAGGTGTTTCGAAAGAGGGAGGTTGGGGAGGGATTGGATATGTGAGCGGTGGTTATTAAATCTGAAACGGAAGGAATTGTCTGTTTGGCCTATGTATTGCATTCGACAGTCGCCACACTCGAGCATGTAAACCACGTTGCTGGAATCACAATTCAGGTCTTCCCGGATAGAATGCTTGAAATTTGAATGGGTGCTTTTAGCCAGTGCCGTGGTTTCCATGTGTTTGCAGACTTGACATCGACTTTTTTTGCATGGTGTGCAACCTACAGCTCTCGGTTTATTGACTGTCGAATGGACAACATGGTTTTGCAGATTTTTTGGTCTCCTATATGTTACTTGGGGGACCGTTGTCAAAATATTTGAAAGACGGTCACTCTGTTCTATGATATTAAAGTGTTTTTTTTAGGATCTTGTTAATATTCGGGAGATTACTTGTGAAGGTTAGTATACGATTACAGCGCTGTGATGATGGCTGAGATTCCTTAATGACATGATTAATATTAGTTGCTTCTGCCTTTTTAATGGTATCGTTGATTATAGAAGACGGGTAATGTTGTTTTTTTAGAGTGTCCCGCATGCGATTAGCATTTTCGTGAAAATCTTCCGATCGTGAGCAAATTCGTTTGAATCTGATGGCCTGTGAGTATGGGATTGAAGTTTTGCAGTTTTGTGGGTGGCAGCTGTTGAAATGAAGATACTGTTGTCTGTCTGTGGGTTTTTTATAGACACTAGTGATTAATGTACTTCCTTCTACTCGAACCAGAACATCCAGGAAGTTAATTTTATTGGTTGAGTAGGTGTGTGTGAAAGAGATATTGGGATGGATTTAGTTGAATGAGGCGATAAAATGGATGAGTTCGTCCTCGGTTTCTGTCCAAACTATGAATATGTCATCCAGAAAGCGTTTGTAAAAAGCTGGTTTTGTTTGATATGAGGACAGAAAGTCAGATTCAATTTTGTTCATAAATATGTTGGCGTAATTTGGAGCCATTTTTGTGCCCATAGCTGTACCGCTAGTTTGAAGATAATATGAGTTGTTGAACTCAAAGGTGTTAAGTTTAAGGACCAAATTTGCAAGTGTCTCGACGGCACTTGGACTAGGGGTGTCTAGAATTTTGTATTCTTTATATGATCCAACCATTGCCTGAATTCCGTCGTCATGTGGGATGTTAGTGTAAAGTGATACCACATCCAGGGTTACTAGGAAAGCGCCTTTATGCGTAATTTTTTATGCGTATTTTTCTGCTATGTGCTTTGTGTTTCCCACTTACCTGTTCTGTGCCCGCCCCTATAAAAGGGGATGCATTCACAATGTAAAATCACTCCTGAAGAAGATCGGTCTTCCGATCGAAACGTCGAGTTGAATAAATATGTTTCCTTTAACGAAGCGTATACTTCGCTGTATATATATATATATATATATATATATATATATACACACGCGCTAAAAGAACTTGTATGTACTTCACCTCTATCTAGGAGGCAGTAGAGACTTTAAAATCAAAATAAAATTTTTTCTTCGAGGGTTTTGTACAAGCGCTCGCAGATGCTGGATGTTGCGTCGCCGACTCAATGATTTCATCGCCTTTGCCCGCAATGCAGCACAGTGCCCTTAGCTTGAGGTTCTTATCGGAGCTCAAAAAGCAAACTAACTTTGTCTCCTGGTGAAATAACTAAGCCTCTTTTTCTTTCGGCGTCTATGACGAAGGCAAAAGCTGGTGAAGTGGAGACTTCAGTTTTATAGAGCAACGCAAACCTTACTGTGCAAGTCTGCGTTGACAACTGATCGCTGCGAAGGCCCTTTCTGTGCTACTCGGAGCTTGAATGGAAGAATAAAGCACCAAACTAAAGAACTTCTAGAAAGCAGAAAACCCCCTGTCTCCATCGCCGGTGAGCCATTAGCAGCAGGTACCGGCAAGAGAAAGCTGCACTTCCAAACTGCACAAATGGTGACAGCAAACGCACAGGACGAAAGCCAACTTTCAACTGAATGAAATTTTATCGGAGGCCAATCCTGTAACCAAGATTACGCATACGGTCTGTCGGAACGCGTCAGCTCATGTGACGAACTTCAAATATTAACTGCGCACGAAGGCATTTGCCGCATTAACACACGTCACTTCCAAAACTTTAGTTATGGAATGCTAGCCTTGAGGCTCCGAAGCCCCTGGATAGTGGCCTGTGCAACCTCGAATTCAGCGAAATGAACGGCAGTCAGCAGCTTTGTTAGATCTTTGCTAGGAATCTCTATTCCGTGGGCTTCTTTGGCTAATTCTATAAATTTGGGGCCTCTTGAAACGAAGTACTTCGTGAATGCTGTCTCTGCCGTTAAGCATCCCCGCTAGGCACCAGGTGCAATAGCTCGTGCGATGAGTTAGATTCCCACATAAAAAAAATGGAGGGCATTAAGCGTCAGCTTATATAGGAAATGAAAGTCATACCTGAGCCAAACCTTTGCGACCAGATGAGGAAAGACGATAAACACTGCTTGCACAGCAGCGGTCATAGGGAAGCCTAACCCGCACTCCTATTCCTGGACGCCTTCAACATCACCGCTTTATCACGTATAACCTTAGGAACATCACCTGCTTGGCACCTGCGTTTCGGTTTATAAATCATAAACCGAAATGTAGGTGCCAAGCGGGTGCTGTTGCTGAAGGTTAACGGCAATAAAAGGAGCCTACCACGTGCTAGCTTCAGGCGAGATCGTTCCTGAGAAAAAGGGGATTTTGTCTTCTGTAATTTGCCTTGGGATACTGAAGCAGCACTACTGTCACGTCGAAGCTTTTGTATTTTAGAAAGTTTTCGTTGAATCCGGTAAAAAAGGTATTTTATGTAAACGAGAGCTCCGTGCAAACATCTCCGACGGCTGTGCAAATGTAGCTAAATTTCTAGACTTTTTCACTGGTTATTCAGGATTCTGGTTTGGTTTATGGCGTTATATCTTTAAAACGACTCAGGCTACGAGGGACACCGCAGTGGAGGGCTCCAGATAGCTTAGAACACCTTGAGTTCTAATGTGCACTAACTTCACAGTGTACACGGGTCTGTATCAGTTCGGCACCATCGAAAGGCGACCGCCATGACCAGTTCGAACCCGAGTCTTTCGGGTCAGCAGGCGAGCACCATAACCACTGAGAAAATGCTTGGTTTTGGTTTCGGTTTTGTTTATGGGGTTTAACCACCTGGGGTTCTTTAATGTGCACTGACATCGCACAGTACACGGGCCTCTAGAATTTCTCCTTCAAAGAAATTCAACCGCCGCGGCCGGGATCGAACCCGCGTCTTTCGGGTCAGCAGCCAGCTGGGTCAGCAGAAAATGCGGCGGCGTAATTAGGTTTCTATAGCGAAAAGAATACTCCTGAGTAGGCCATGTGATTCCCAGTAGCACTTAGTTGGCTTCACTCGTCTATGAGCACACACGATATGCTCAAGCGGATGTCGCATTGTGCTCAACTTATCGAGCTTCACCTGGTGCGATCTTTCCCTCTAGTTGAAAAAGCATTTATGCTCCATCCAGCCTCTCCACGAGACTGTTCGCCAGTGCCAGGCCTAATAAGAACGATGGACGTAATTATTAACATGCCATTTTTCGGATCCCTACAAACCCCTTATCTAACCATGTTAGCGTGCTCAATAATACGGCTCGTAATTCGGCTCTGGAAGTCTTGTTGCTATAGGTACCGTGAGAAACTTTTCGCGCTGCTGCTGGTATCCCAATCTGACCAACTCTACAGGCCACTTGTGATGCTAGAAGCGCTACAATGCCCAAAACGCCTTCGAAGGCATCAAGCGAGACATGCCTCCGTAGGTCGTTTTCTGTAGAAATGCCGGTTACCTCTGAAGGTCGTTTCGGCAGGCTCAAGGCTCATTTGATAAGACGCACTTTTCTATCCATGCATTTGTGCCACATTTATAAAGAGCTTGAAATATTACCGAAATATTACCGAAATATATCCCTCCTAATCAATACCTTGCTGATGACGCATCATCATCATCATCACCAGTGCCTGACATCAATTTAGAATCAAATGTGTTGCTACTATTACAATAGCGGTGGGTATGCTTCCATAATTCTTGTATTTTAATATCCATGATGCTATCATCACAGGGAACTACAGCGGCGCTACCTCCGCAGTGACGAAGAACTCCGATTCTGTCTCCATGTCCGCAGACTCATGCAACGCATCACCAGCCTCCAAGACACCAGAATGTACGGCTACGTGGTCAGACATGTTCATCGCGTATGCCACCATTCCTTGCTATCTGAAGCTTAAGAATGAAGAAAGTGGCTCTTGGTTTCTGTCGGCACTGTACGAAGTGTTCTTAGAGCATGCTCATACTGATAGCCTTGCAAAACTTATGAGCCGTGTTCATGATGTCATACTGAGCCGAGCCTCTCATGATGGCAGCCGAAAGACGCCCTGCATTATGCATTTTGGTTGGAGCAAGGAGCTGTACTTCTACCCTGGCCGCATGTACAGTCGGAAAACTCCGAAGCATCGCACTTCTTGCAGCACTTTAAGATTTATGCAGTTCACCGTGAGGGAGCGTGTACTCTATCGTGTTGTGCGACGACTGCCTCGAAAAGTAAAATCCAGACGGTCAACTGATGATGTGGAAGAGCAGTCCAGCTCGGAAGAAAGCGCACAATCTACTTCGGAAGGCTACCCAGAGTCTGATTAAATTGGCTATACGGCGTTACATGAAAATTCTGTGTAGGGAACTGGGGAGATTTCTCTCGTTTTGAAAGCGCTAACTGCCTACAGGAAAGGACGCACACAAACACATCGAAGCAAATGAATATTTCTTTGCACAAGCGCTGTTACATGCCTATTTTAAGACGTCGCAAGGTGAGAAAATTTTTCCGAAGGTCCCGACATCATAAAGATTTCATTTCCTTCATAATTAATAAAAAGTAAGCATTGCCAGCTTAGTTGTAGGGTTCTATTTTTCTTTCTTTGTTCCCTTTGAAACAAGATGGATAATCTCCTGGTCTAAAAGCCGAGTAAGCGACCTGACAAGGCCCGTGAGACTATTACATGCAATGTTTCGAAGAGAAAAAATATATACAGGTATGTTCTGTAGACCGCAACCGCAATGTAGACCGCAACCGGAAGAAATAAGTTTTACAAACAATCAAAGAAACCATTTGTTTGAGAGGAAAAATTAACAGATGCATCGTCTTCGTCACATTTAGATACGAACACAGACAGATCAGTAGACAAGGCATCAAAATAACACGCATTAAACGCTTGTGCTAGAGGAAAAGGAAACCAAAGTAAGAAAGCAGAAGAGATAAGATAAAACATGGTTCATGATTATGCATTGTACTAGCGCAATGGGTTCGAACTTCTATTGCCTGTGTTATTGTACATATTAATCGTTGATGGCCGCTTGTGTGGTAATGACTGATGTTTGTAATATGTGCGGAAATGAAGGATTTCCCAAAAAGCAGTTGTTGTCAGTACGCAATAACATTTGGTGTTAAAGATGCCTGAGATGGCCAAATTTTGCACGTCAGGATAACAGAAGTAGACTGTTTGCGTTAATCGATACTTGTTTAAGTTGTCTACCTTCACAGTATTAAAAGAATCGAATTCCTACTTAGTGGTAGACAGTGGTAGATATTTGTAATGTAGCTTGTAATTTTGTTTTTGTAACAAAAGGAGTCTCCTTAAATTCGTCTTTACTGTTGTGCACCATTGTACAGAATAGTTGTTTAAATATGAAGTGAATAAATCGTGATACACTAGAAGTGTCGCTTTTACTGGACGCAGCTTACGGCAACGTGACACCCTGCCTGCCACTGAAGAAAGTTATTGCCTTAGACAGTTGATAGCTTAACTCCGAACAAAACTGCTCAAATAATTGGATGGCCATTACAGTGTCAATATTCTGGCGTCCAAAATTCGATCTTAGAAGGCTTTATAGCAAAAGCATTGGCAAAGAGCTTGTCGCAAACGCAACCCGCTTGCTTATGACCAAAGGAAAGAGTGCAAAGGCGAAAGCTTATGTAAACGAGTTTACACTCGCAGTCAGGGCGCAGCGAGCAGCGCCGGACACCGCAACGCCGCCGCTCGCTCGGAGCCAAGCCCGCTCCGGCCGCCTACACGACTGCTCGGTTCCTTTTGGCAAAGGCGGTTCTTCTTCGTTTCTTTGTCTCGTATTTTGTAGTGTGGTCTGGTTGCACGCAGTAAACCATAATGCAGAACCAAATGGCCCCTGTTTTAGCTTGCTATCATGTTGATGATGGTTTGCTATCGACGTTGGTGATCATTTTCTTCTTGCGCTGAGTTATATCACTCATTTATGGATGGTAAGGCGCTGAATGGCGAAATTGTGAAGTGCAGGAGCGGAGAAGCTGCTCCATGACTCAAGCGGTGGATTTTTAAACATTATCTCTAATTTGTGGATCAGAGCATATCATTAGAGCATAAACGAAGACATATGATACACGTTAGCTGAGAGATGGGCCGTAGTAAGGAGGTCACCGCAAACCACGATCCAGCAGTTCACAGAAGATTTCGGAAATAGGACCAGGAGATCTACGCTCCCTTGCACAATTAGAGCTTCGGGTGGTCACACAAGGTGCATGGGAGACGGATTTTCAGTTGCCGGAAGGTGAAGTCGCTCTCAAGGGTCCACTCGGAAACACATTTCTGAAGGAGGACTGTCTGAATGTATAAGATATCCACAAAGCGATGAATAAAGCCGCGAAAGTATGATAATAAGCAAAAAAAATTGAGGAGCCACACAGATCCAAATACGCTGAGATCGATTGAACGACTCGACTGCTGCAGTTTCGGTGGCATTAACTCGGACGTCGCCTTTGCCAACGAGGTTTACAATGTTTAACGTTCGACACCCACCAGAATGGAATTTCGAGTTGAGAACAAGTCCAGCCTTGCGCATACAGTCCGTGACGAGAGCTGAACAGTTGTTGTGCTCACTGAACGTCTTTTCGAAAACGACAGCATCATTGAGGTAGCGAAGTATAGTGTCAATAGCATATAGTGTCGACAGCATCAGCTATACTTCGCGGAGGTGGGGGCATCGCAAAGGACCAACGACATCTGACTGAATTGATAAAGGTGACCAGGTGTAATAAACGCAGTTTTCTCTTCGTCCGCGGGATGTATAGAAATTAGCCACTACACCAATCGGAGGCCAGCAGAAGATAATTAAGAGGCTTAATTAGGCTTTCGATCGCATCCTAGGTGCTGGAAGGGGGCATACATTCCTTCTTGTGATGGCAATCATACGACAGTAATCAGCGCAAAGACCCCGGAAGACACATTGGAGCAATTCAGTGACTCGACGACTCTTAAATAACACCTTTGGTCAAAATTTCGTTCACTTTTTAAGTGATCACCGTGCGTTCAGATGGTGACGCGCGGTAGGGCTTCTCTCGGATTGTATGTGAAACGCCAATGTCCGTCCTGTGAAGGGTCCGAGACGGTAAAATGGAAATTGGTCTGCCTGGATGTGAAATTCAAATACGCAGGGGTATCGCAGAAGGATAATAACGCCAGATGAAAGTCGACTCCTGTACCGTGTTTGTCCTCTCTTCTGTATTTTTCTTTATGTGCAATGTACTGCTTCCTGAAGACAGAGACTATTTAGCCGCTTAGAACCGCCTACAAATTTTTTTAAATGCCGAACAGAGCACGGAGCTCATGCGTGGACAACGAGTTCTGAACCATGCAGAATAATGGAAATTTTTCGTACGACTCGGACACTGCCGGGCCTGATGTGTCGGTAACCAAGGCGACAGATGCTGGCGAGTCGGGGCTTCATGAAACAAGTTGCAAGCCTTGAGGCGCAGCTACAAATTATGTTGTACAATTCACTACCCACAGTTCAGTGCTACCTTAGGCGATTGAATCCGTGGCAGGAAAAACCAAGGCATTCTTGTTCATGCATGTGGAATGGGTCGGTTCCAAAGTTGCATCAGATACTTCGAGGGTCTCATCCAGTCAGTCAACTGGTACGTATAGACCCCATGAATGAGAATGATGGCAACACCAAAAACACAGAACACACTTTCAAGAGTCTTCCATATGGCCATGGGTGGGGAAATTGCTGACGCTTAGCTGGCCGGTGTGACGGTCCACGTTAGCGCTGCATGTACGCAAAAAGTCGATCCCAAGGATGACTTTCTGTGTCGATCGGCAGAGCACCGCAATTTCCGTGTTGAACATTGCACCTCTGACAGCGCACATTCTAATAGCAGGCAACAGTTTTCCGCTCGCACTGTAAACCTGGACATTATTGTCCCACCAAAGCATTTCTTTGTATCCACGGAAACACCTAAAAGCTGCTCACATAATGGAAACAGTAGTTCTGGTATCAACTATAGCCATGACAGATGCACCATCAACGAGCACGTGCACTTTGTTGCTCCGCATAGCTGCAGGTTTGGGCTAGGCCTTTCGGTGGCAGACGTCTGGCAGCCTCATCCGTGGCGGTCGTCACGACTACTTGTTCGGCGGAAGTGAGGAGGAGTGGCGCCGCGGTGACGTGGATCGGCGCTTCGGGGAGATGCAGATGGAGGTCCGCTATAACAGCTTACATACGAGCTATAAAGTTACCAAGCGGTTACAAATATTTTGAACTTCTACTGTAATAAGACCAATATCAAAATGCTGTTCGCCGGATTCACAGAACACTTCTTTGCGATGACGTAAAATGCAAGCACAGCGCTCGTTCTGACCGGTGCCACAGCTTCCCTCCGCTTTTGTTAGCATCGTCTGCTCACAGCCATAAATGGCGCGGGTAAGCCCACCCATAAATATTAGAGGCATTTGGAAGCGTGCTTGCAACCATATAAAGTTAACAAATTCCAGACGAACAAGGCTAGTTATGTCTTTAGAAGGGTGAAGAAATCAGAACAACAGTTTGCACAGGCACAAAAGCAAAGCACTGTTGGAGACTCAAATTAAAAGGAAAAAATATCTGAACTGGACTGCGACTTAAGTAAAACACGGCGCCAGCCGCCACGGGTCGCAACTGACTACTTGTAAACCTCTGCAAATCACCTTGACATAGACATTTTTCGAACAAAAAACTCTCGTTAAAAAACTCGTTCGAGCATCTTGCGCTGCCCAAAATATGCATTACCGCAAGGAGGGATGCGCTACGTTCCTCCATTGAGGACTTTTTGGAAAGAAGAGATTTCAACGCACTGTAAAAAACACATCGATGTAGAAGAAAGCGGGGTACAGTGCATACCAAATGCGCACGCTAAAAGAACGAGAAACTCATAAAAAGGTAACAACAGATGACAACTACATTCCCTCATCACTACGAGATAGATCTCTCGTTAAGCTAGAGCTACAACAAAAGCTTGGTTTCGGCTGGTTGGTTCCGACGGCTACGACGAGATGGGCGACCGGCGCTTGCGCAATAGCGCGTGCTTCTCTTTATACCCGTCTGAAGTCAGCAGCATGGACGACAACTCTTACCCTTATAGTATACCATGTGGTGCAGCTATATCAGCTTGCGCTGTAATTGAAAGTAGCAGTCATTTTAAACAGTGAAACATTGATTTGTTATTATTAAATTCAAATAGTTCGATTTTTGGCTATATGAAACAAGCAGATAATCTCACCAGAAATGTTGTGTGAAAGTACCGGGAAGTCGTACAGTGTAACGAAATCCAGTTTCTCAGGTCCCTAATATACCGAACGGCGGACCGCTCCCCTGCAGATGGCGCTTCTCCTAAAGGATCTTCGATCACTTTCCGAACGCAGAGTTAGGTGCGTTACGCATCCTGAGGCGGAAGTTGGCAACTCTAACGCTGTGAAACCGCGTGAGGAGGTGAATGTGCGGTGGGCTTGAGGGTGGTCTTCGGTCTTCTCTCATTTTACATGCGCTCGTGTCAGGGTTTGGGGGTTGCAGCACCAACAAAATACATCTTCATTGACGCAACGCACCTGTACTTTCAGTCAACCAGTGCCTTTCTTGCAATCTCTCAAGCAAAGAAGGAATTTGCGTAAGTGCTACTATGATCGGTATGCCTGAAACATGGGAAGGTAGATTCAGATAAATGTCTGTATTAATGCCAGTTTTTTTGGCATTCTAAACGATGTATTGAAAATCAATTGTTTTTTTCTAAAACATACATGATCGCACCTTATAAAGTTTAAATTCGTTTTACAATCAGAACTCCACTCATGCGTGTTAGGTCTTGTTTTTAGGAATGAAAGTTCGCAGCCACTGGTAATTATCCGGTGCATAACGCACTTGTCAGAAAATAACCCCAAACAAGATAATATTCGCTCAGAATTATCGTTTATATATGCCAAAAACCAGTAACAAAATTTATTAATGAACTGTTTAGTGACCGCTGTAAGCGGACATGTCTCTGCGGAAGCAATACCGCCTCAGTGCTGGCTTTGTGAACATGTGTACTCTGCTGGAAGGATGTGGTCGTCACTAGCCACGAAGAAGGGCTGCTCGCACGCTGTCCTTTTGAGTTGGAGCAGTTGTAGAATTTCGACTGAAATTTTCAGCAACTGCGTTTTAGAGGCAACCTATAATAAAATCTAGGTTTCTGACCGGTCTTCAGAAAAAACTTTATAATAACATAACGCGTATTAAGGAAGCATATAGTTCGTTTCTGAGACGCCACTCTCATTTTTTTTATCTCGTAGGTGTGTGCAGTGATAGAGAGTGGGGAGTAAGACGGGGCTCTTGAAAGCACAGAAAAAATTAGACGGGGATTCGGGGCGCGCCTCAGTCTCCTAGCCGACGTTTCTACAGAAGGACTTGTCTTCGCCTCGTCTACGCAAATACGAATTCTGTTGGCGAATTGTTAGTTAGCAGAATGAGGCACTGCTTTACCCTTATTCATTTTATTTTGCGTTCCTAGGTAGGGTGCGACCTTCGCTCTGCCCAGCGCAGCTCCTGATGTGTAAACTGTGCAAAAACCTCTACTTAGGTTGAGAAAAGTTAAGTTCTACATGGGTGACGAGATATGACACATGGCTAGAAATAAATTATAGGTCCATTCTATAGTGGTTTCGCGTAAACCTCTCCAACAAATGAAACTTCTTTTTCACGAAAACGCATTCCACTTCGGCACATATATTGGTGCACTCTGTGCTATGAATTTGCTCTGAAAACACTGTTCTACCTTAAGCCACAAGACAAACTCTTGAAATTAAAAAAAGAGCTAAAACTTTGGACACAACATGTTCTTGAGGTACTACATGGTAGTGGAAGTAGCGGCGATTTAAAGGCATCAAAGATATCTTCCTAATATTTTGCGGCACAAATGAAGCACATTTATTGGGTATGTATTTATTTTTCAGACATTAGTTCAGAAGATGACAGGAACTTCCGAGAGCATCTCGCGGCTTGGTTTGGATCTGATGGAAGAATGCTGGTGCTGTAACTGCACTAAAACGCCTCAGAATATCCCACATATCCCGCTCAAATGCAAGGAACCCGAAAATGCTGATTCGCTTCTGCAAACGACTCATTGCCACTTCAGAAAAGCACCTTGTAAGTATTGCTTACGTGTACAATACAGGTACAGTTAAACTAAATAGCATAGCACATATATTGACGTGAAACAGATTGCGCATCTAGTGTTTTCAGAAAAGTGGCCTTATTAGAAACATCAATTCGCTGCCATCGCCATCTAAATACTCTTTTTATACTTCACTGTGATATGTTGTTTTGTTACTATTTTAATAGTTGCTGGCGGCGGGATTCTCCTGGCCTTCAGTTGAATCCTACTGAATTTATCCTCGTGTGCTGTCAGCTCTGTCTTGTCTATCAACTGTAAGCAAGGTTTTACTTGCGAAACCTTTTGCAAAGTGAGCCGGGTGTTCACAGCGGTCCTGTCCGTACCTGCTACGAGGATAAGTGGCCAGCCGCAACCCGCCTCAGACATTATAGCTTCGCCACTAAAAGAATTTGCCCTTATATTGCACGCTGCTCGAAAGTCTGTCGTGGTTGGTTAAGTCCTTCACATTCACTGTTCCGCATGAATAACTTGGCGAACAACCTCGAACTTTTAGATATTCATTAAGCACCATTTCAACGGCAATCCAATCTTAAAAATTCGACCTCACCGACATACCAGTTCGGCGCCAGTGACTTCCTCCCGTTATCGAAGTTTTTACAGAAAGAGAGGACTAAAGCTCCGAAGACTTAAGTCTTCTTGCACTGCTGCTCTTGCACTGTAGCATGCCACTGTGGACAGGTAGAAAGCACTGCATCATCTACTATTATTCGTCAGACTTCACTAAATCATGAGGTTACGTGGCCGTCAACACAATGAATGAATGACAGTGCCCTCAAGGTGTGTTCCTTTCTTCCAAGACAAAGATATGCTAGTGTTAGTGCACCATTTAACCGCCACCACACTCTCTAAAGTTCGCACAGCAAAAGCGCTCTAAGTCGTGATGGTGTGCCACTCTCTCACGTACCTACTTTCATCACAGCTCTATATCTTTCTGTCGTGTGCCCCCCCCCCCCCCCCCCCTTCCAGTATGTACAGGGTCAGTCACAGTTAGAGGGAACGCGGCTCCGCGTGGCTGCGCACATGAGGAGCACTATTGCGACCTATCCGATAGCAAACCCGTACAAAGGGGTAGAGGACACGAAGCACCACGTCGAGATCCCTCTTCACGTAGACCACTCTGCATTGATTAATGAGCGGGTTAGACGCAATTCCACTGCGCAGGATCGTGGCCACGCGGAGCCGTGTCCCCTCTACGTGTGATTGACCCTGTAAGAGAATGTGTCAGTCACGGAAGTACTTAAAAGCACAGCATCTGTTCCTTCCGCCAGTGCCCCGAGAAAAAGCGTCTTGTTTTCATTCAAAATTTAATCGGGAATGCGTTATGCAAAGCTTCTTGAGGTTTATGCATTTATCTTATGGGGACTGAGAAAGAAGTGGGGAACGCTGCCCATACTTAACAGATTTCCCGGACACTGTCAGGCTGCACCCAAGGCGGCAAAGTGTGATGAGAAGGGTTTTCACGGTGTTGACACTCACTCCTTAAATGTTACCCCTTTCGTAAACTCAGGGAATCATTCATTTGGACCTCTGGTAGCGATTCTGTATTCACTTGCTCGCTTAGCAGGCTAGTAAGCAATACGAAACCTTAAATTCAATGCACGGCTAACGTGTTACACGTGTATCCCTTTCCGCAGACCCGCGTATATGGCGGTGATATTAAAAACGCCCAGAGCAGGCATTTCGCTCCGTTCTCTTTAATGCGTGCGGTAAACGGTAGGCCATATTGCGTAAAGTGTTTAGTGCACTCTCCAAACTCATAAAATTTGCAAGCATTGAGTGAGAATGTAGAGTTTCATGTGCTAATATGCGCTGATATTTTAAGGCGTCATGGTTGCTGCAATTATTTTTCAGCCATCAAACAGCAAAGACAAAAGCAGCTTTGTGTATGTGCAAGTTTGCAGTAATTTTCATTGTTATATTTTGTATTTAATCTCCTAACTCTGTCAGCTGAAACTCTAAGCAGAAGCCTAATGCGTGATGATTTATTCTCAGTGGCGGATTGAGTGGCCGATGCAAGAAATATCTTGTTATGCTTATGTGTTTCTCTCTCGTTTCTCAGATACACTCTTTTATGCCGCCTGTGCTTTATTTTCGAGCATGCTGATCTTGTATTAAATGACGCTCCTGTGTTGATGAAGGTTGCCACTGCTGGAGAAAGAGTTCCGTCTGCAATTTAGGAATACGTGTGGCACCGAAGGAGATATGGAACCGGTGGATTAACGTGAGTTTATTCTTTATTTGAAAAACTTCGAGAGATTGTAAGGAGCAGCATGGTGATGAAGACAGAAGAGGGGAGGTAAAAAAGGGGACAGAAATGCAGATGGCGTCATGAGCAGTTCTTTTCGAACTCTTTCATTGCAGCTGTTTCATTACATTATACTAGGCACAGTGAACTTATTTTTGAACTTCGGAAAACTATAGCGCAAATAATCTCCTGAAATCTCATCTTTCTTGTCAAACATTTTCCCTTTTTTACGCATTAAGTTGTACACGATGCGGAGATGGCCAAGAGGACACTGCATCATCATCGGCAACGTTTCGTTCAATGGATCGGCCGAAAAACGGGAGGGCTGCCTTGAGGATGTGAACAGAATGCGGAGACTCTTCTTGGCTCTGCACTTTAGGTGTACCGTTGCCACCAACCTCAAAGCTGAAGTAAGCTTTTAGTTCTGTGTTTTTTCGCGTTGTTGTGCACTGTATGACCTGGCATTCTATACTTTCTGTGAACATCTCAGCGTGCTCATGGCAGGTATATGAACTCCTGCGTGATTAATGGATATATGAACGAATGAATGCTTGCCGCCCCTTGAAAATAGTTTGTTTTTGAAATGTCTGAATGATTACATTGTAGGCCTTCCGGTAGCTTTTCCGCTCTAAAATATCAAGGCTCTTTGGAAACTACTCTATTTCGGAACCTTTACTTTGTGCTGATGTTATTTTGCAGGAAATGAAAACGCTACTGACATGGGCAGCCAGCAGTCACGACCGAAAGCATGATTGCTTGGTGGTGGTGCTGATATCTCCAGGCAAAGAGAACTACATTTACGGGGTGGACTTTGAGCCCCTGCACATTTACAATGACATCTACGAGCAATTCAACAACGACATTTGGCCTGAACTCAAGGGGAAGCCCAAGCTGTTTTTCGTGCAATTAACTACTGAAGGTCAGCAATGCCTCTGGTTGCCGAGTGGAACCCAAATTACCTAAACGGGAAAAATCCGGTCATAAGCACAGTCAGATATTGTAGCACTTAAAAGCAAATTATGTATTCTTCGCTTGGAGTTCACGGTGTAAAGTCATGAAATTATCTAAAGTGAGCCATACTACACCATCGGTCCTCAACAGCAATCGAAGCCATGTTTCTGTTTCACTATATCACTGGGAAACAAAACATGGCTGAGCTGACAGTCGAACTTCAAACAAAATCGCGCATTACAAAACGTGCCCTGAACAAGACCCATCCCAAGATTTATGTTGTCACAAGCCGTTTTATCAAGTGGAACACTTATAAAAACCTTTGCTGTGTTTAAAGTACGACTATACACCATTTATCAAATATCTATAGGAGTTAAAATATCGTGTCAGGTGACTTAGCTCACCCTCCGTGTAGTGGCAGTACGGCCTTTCCAAACGAATATGATTTCTTATCTAGAAGACTTTCTCTGAGCGCTAGCTGCAGTTGGATGTCGCTCGCAGGCTCCACATATTTTGTTAGCACCTAGTTAATTATCCCTAGTTTGAAGCTTCTGTTGCAGTTTAATTGGATATTTTTCACTTCGTATCCGGGTACAGTTGTTGAGCCTCATCGCTTCTGGGAGTTTATTACCGCCAGAGAACATGGCGTGAGCCCGGAATCGTTTTTTTTTTTTACTGCAACGCACGATTTCCTCTCTGCCTTAGTGATCATTACGTCGCCGTGCACATACATTCTACGCTCTGCACTGCATAAAAGATAACGAAGGCTCGAAACTCATAGCCCTTCTTGTAAGCAGCCAGTTTGATGTGCTGCGAACTTATGGTAGCTGGTACTGCAAAGAAAAAAACGGCACCTAAAATTTTCACGAAACAGGACAACCAACAAAGAGCCAGAGCCCACTTAAAACTGAACTTTAATAGGAGGCCTTTCACGCAACGAACAGTTGGCACACGGACAACTGAAACAAATTTTGTTCATTTACTAATTAGTGTACATCGTGCGTTCCTATAAAGCCTGGTATTGTAGCCGGGAAGTTCTCGCATTCATGCAAGACTCGTAAAGCGTATGACCACCAGCACACACCTTGATGAACAAAAGTTCAGCAAAGTGCTTAGATACGAGTTGATGAATCTGGGATAAGAAACTCCAGGTTGCTGATTCTATGCCCTTTACTCTATGACGACTGGACACGTCAAGCGATACTATCTTCCCTCGAAAGCTCCAAAATTTCAGAACACATACGAACCGTTAAAACACAACCGCAGCACCACTAATGCTAAAAATTACACTCTATGACAAAATAGCGATTTGATAACAAGGCTTCTCCTCGAGTTTTGCGTCTTCATAAGCGACGTGAAACTCTTGAACTTTGGTTTCCCTTGGGTGGGTATGACCGCTAGCCTTGAGCGTATAACAAGCTGACAATCTGCAAGAGTAACTATTCTAATCACAACCAGAACACTTCCTTTCTCTCTAGTTCAGTAACTGAGGACTTGAGCCAACATAAGTGCAGCTTATCATTCTTTCCTGGAAACACTGGCTTTAAAACGACAACTCCATCAGCACAATGTGAAACAATATTTGTGATTATCAAAATCAACAAGTTCCCAGTACAATATTGTGAAACAGTATTTCTATTGTAAGGAAATCATGCAAACTTGTGTGCGCTCAAAAAAATGACGATTGTCAACTGTTAAAGTACGTGCTTCAGCACAGTCAAGCTGACAGAGACGTAATATCACCGTGTCACCCACGCCGTTTTTAACTTAGTCTACAAGAATAAATCTACTTTTTTTGAAGAATTAGATTATGAATAACTCCCTTTTAGTTTTTTGTGGGCTAAACTTTCCCTTGTTTCGTTTTCTCATTCATTTACGACTCAGTGAATTTTTCGAGTGCTTGTGCTCACGGCCCGACGCAGTAGTCATCGACACGCAGGCATAAAAATGTGCGAAGAATTTATAACGCAGAGCACCCTTACGGTTCAAACGCGGAAAGTAGCACCGACGCTAGCCCATGCGTATGTACTCCGCACATTGAGGATACCATAATTTTTCTAACGATGTTTATCGCAACAAAAATTTACGAAATTTGTTCTAAGGACAGTAAAAAAAAAGGTTCCTTTGTTTTTGCCTGTTTTTTAACAGATAGCCAATCGATCTTAACCAGTTAATTCGGTTTCTAGAACGAAAATCACTGCTGAGTAGACTGAGGAATTCTCAAAAGCCCTCAGTTGCTTTTCATTCACCTGTGATCATGCACGATCCCCTAATCTGAATATCGCATTTCGCTCAGCAAGCTGAGCGAAGGCTTATGCGGTCTTTCCCACCAGTTTAAAAGGTATTTATGATCTAGCTAGCTGATCCACAAAGTGCCCTCCAGTGCCACGACTGACCATAGCGGCAGACGTCATCAGGCCTGTTCCTTTGTCGGATCCTCGCAACCTGCCGTCTAACCAGTTTTACCTCCTCATTATTATAGCTAAGGTTTCTGTACAGAGAGTCTTAAAACGATTGGTAGCATGAGAAATGTTTAGCACTGCTATTAGTGTCACCATTCGACAATATTTTAGACGTCACTTGGTGTATTACAGGGCCTGCCACTTGTGGCGTTATTGCCTAGGTTACTCTTGTAAGCATTAAGGCTAGGTTTCACTTCTAAAAAATGCCTTCCAATGCTACAAGCGAGGCAGCTGTCACCGTGGGACAAATCCAATACAACTGCGTACTAGTCATGAAGTTCGTAGGGCAGCACCTCAAAGATACAAGGTTCTAGCCTTTTTCTGCATTTCTGTAAAACTCTCGAAATCGTAAATTGTTGTTTAGATAATTTTCTCTATAATAAATATTTTCATGACAGAATGCAATATATAACTAGTTTTCTTGTTTTATTCACTGTTGAATCATTTATCAGATAAATGATATAAATATCAGATAACTGTTGAATCAGATAATGTTTTATCTTTCAGCACTCGGAAAGATGTGAAATCTGCTATCTTTGATTTGTATGTGTAACTTTATTTCTTTTCTTTTTTTTCCTTTTTCCCCGTCCTTTCTTACTGCCTTTCCTTAGTTTTATTCTGATTCTTGTGCAGTATTTATTGATTGTGCCGTTCTCTGGCTTGCTCCATTCTGCCGAGCACTCCCCCACAAGCCCTTTCTTGGCTTGGGCAGGCTCGTAATTGTACAGCGTAATTTTGAAAATAAATAATTTTTAATATTATTTATTAGTATTATTTGTTACCCGCACATTTTGCTACTCTTGCAATCGTGATGTCAATCCTTCAAGATTGCTGCTTCTTAGCAATCGATGATACGTTCTGTGCAGAAAGCGACAGCTGCTCTACCACCACCGTGCCGAAGAACTCCGATTCTAGCTGCATATCAGGGGAAGAATGCAACTCGAAGGAAGAATGCAAAGCATCACCAGTCTCCAGGACACCGGAACCACGGGCGACGTGGTCAGATATGTATATCGCGCATGCAACCATTCCGGGCTACGTGAAGCTTAGCCATGAAAAAAGTGGATCGTGGTTTGTGTCGGCAATGTACGAAGTGTTCTTAGATCATGCACATATCTATAGTCTTGCAGAGCTTATGAACCGTGTTCATGATGTTATACTGAGCCGAGCCTCTCATGACGGCAGCCAACAGACACCCCATACGGAAGAATTTGGTTGGAGAAAGAAGCTGTATTTCTACCCTGGCCGCATGCATAGTCGGATAACTCCGAAGCATGGTAGTTTTTGCAGCACCTTAAGATTTATGGAGTTTAGCAAGAGAGAGCGTATACTCTATAGAGTTGTGCGAAGACTGCCAAGAGAAGCGAAGAGCAGGGTGGCAGCTTATGTGGAGGAAAAGATATCAAGCACAGAAGACGAGTCACAATCAGATTAATTTGGCTATCTGGTGTTACACGTAAAAAGCTGTGAACAGAAGTGTGGAATTGACCCCTCAGGTTTCTTCGAAAATTTGTGTATGCGGATGACTGCTTAATTTATCGTAAAATTATTAGGCACTCAGATATTACGGCTACCTACGCTGATCTTAATAACGTTATTGGTTGTTGTATTACATGGCTCATAGAAGTAAACATTAAAAAATGAAGGTCCGTGAGAACAACCCATACTAATAGATGAGGCCCACCTATCTGCTTAATAAAATTCCATTAAATGTGAATCGTCATATAAATGCCGTGGTATTCACATAGCCATTTCTCTATATTCGAAAAGCCATATTGATCACAAAACTTCTACGGCAAGTCGCACACTGGAATACATTTGCCGGACTGTTGCACTAGCACCATCTTCCATAAACATTTTGTTGTACACAACTTACGTTCATCCGCAGCTTGAACGAACATCATCAGTTTGGAATCCTGGGTATGTCAGCCTCACAGAGACCATTAAAGCTGCAGATATGAGCTCAGCGCGATTCATGTTAAACAACTTCCAAAGAACTACCAGTGTTATTCCTATGAAAGCGTTCGTACAGAACCTGCTGCTCCCCGCAATAAAATATCTTGCTTCTGACTATTACATAAAACGTTTCGTTACAACTCATATTTTCCTTTACCTTGCTTCCAACCACAAAAGTTCGTTTAGGCTCGCCTTAAACGCCACCAAAAAGTCAATATTCCAGTTTACAATACATTCAGCAATTCATATTTATTCCTTCCCCAGCCGAGCAAAGATTTGGAATAACTGATCTGCATCACAGTCTGCATAACTAGCACTCATAACTTTAAAACGACTGGTGAAGGCGTTATTTTGCAAGTTATTGTAGCTACTGATATCTTATGTGTTATTACTGTTTTTTTTTTATTCACTGCATTATTGTATTTCTATTTCTACTTGCGCCCCCATGTGACACTTCTATGACCATTATTATCTGTACACATTATTTTGCATGCCTGAATCCCATTTTTGTTTCAAATGTTCTCTTTATTCGAGTTGTTTATTCGTATCACTAGTACAAATTTTCCAATGAGTCGTCTTTTGCTTTGTATTGTTTTCTTCTCTCCTCTTCCGTCTATAATGTGCCATGTACGCTGATGTAAAATAAATAGGTAAATACATAAGCAGCCAATTCTAAGGCAGTGCCAAAGAAGATTGTGCTCTCATGCCTGTTATAGTGCCATGGTGGCCCTTCTAGGAGGTTTAAGAACTTGCTGCACGACGCTGTGAATTTCTCTTGTGGCTAATGACACATGTGCCTCCAGAAAACTGAATCAAAATAAAGTTCTAATTGCAGAAGGACAAAGGCATCTCTTATATAGGACCGCCTCGAAACTATGCACTTGCCTCCGTCAAAATCCTGCTTCCTGCAAATCACTTGCAAAAGACAGCTGTGTTCCTTAGGCTGGAAGGCATCCCGATGATAGCAGCACCCCCACCGCCAGACAATGCGTGCTGATGATGAGCTGCTCCTACGCAGCTGGGCTGACTGGACATGCAGGAATGAGCTCTCATTCTGTAGACTTCAATGCCTCTCCTCACCACCTCCTCACGGCTCTGGGAATTTCTCTGGGAGGCGAGGCAAACCTGACAGCAGGCGCCACAGCAAAACTGATTAAGTGCAGACAGCCCTGTAATTAAAACCTGAAATTAAATAAAATATTCCTCATCGAACACGTAGTAGGTACCCGATCCAAGGTTTACGTGTTTGGACCTCTTCAGAACATTGTCATTCTGCAAGACACTTCTAGACAGAGGGGAAGTTATAATTGGGATTCAGTTGGTCAGAAGAGTGAAAAAAATTCTCGGATGTCACCCGAAATCAACCGAGAAGTAAGTCAGAGGCTTTAAATTTTGCCCCAAGCTGTTTCCTGTTCCCAACTACCACAACTGCACATCTCATCTTCCTTTTCGTTCCGCATGGCAGCAGGCACGACGACACCTGCCGTAAAAGTGAAACACTTAAGCATACTTCACAACTTCATACGGCTAAAGAAATCACATATATAGGAGCTCATGCTATTTAACGGCAGCTAAGATACAGCGTCCAAGAGAGGCCTCGCTTGTACTTCCGTGTCAGCGGACACTAGCACCTAACAGTTAGCGAAGTTAGAGGCTGCATGCAAACCTACTGAGGGGACGTAGCGCCCACGTGAGAGACTACGCCACACAGGCCCATGGGTGACTTCGCTGTACTCCCGCTCGTCTTGGACACTCTCACAATGCGCAGCTAAGCCTATGTACAAGTGCATGCCACAAAGCAATTAGATCATATCTTTTTAAACATAAGTGATGCCGTGAAAGAAAAAGAACAAAACATAACAGAAGCCAACAGCCACAGAAACCAAGGGGCACAGGGGATTTTTTTTTTAAGTTATTTATTTTGTGGTGTTGATCAATTTAGAATATTACTGAATATGTTATCGTTTAAAGATAACTGATTAGAAAAGCAGAAGAAAAAACAACCACCTGCCGCCGGTGGGATCCGAACCCACGACCTCCGAATTACGCGTCCGGTGCTCTACCTCTGAGCTACGGCGACGGCTGTCAATTCTTCTGCTTTCGGGGGTATTTATGTTTACAAGTAACCTAACCTTGAGAGTGTTCATCAGCGCCACCCACGTTCATAAGCGGCAGACGTAGAACGTCCTGAGTTACCGCAGGTGTGACATAGAACGTCATCGAATGGAGAGGGTGGAAGCTGCGTGAGAACCCTCTTATGCTTCCTAAGGCGTCAAGGCTGCCAGAATCGAGGCCCTCGCTAAGCAATTAAGCCTTGACGCCTTAGGAAGCATAAGAGGGTTCTCACGCAGCTTCCACCCTCTCCGTTCGATGACGTTCTACATCACACCTGCGGTAACTCAGGACGTTCTACGTCTGCCGCTTATGAACGTGGGTGGCGCTGATGAACACTCTCAAGGTTAGGTTACTTGTAAACATAAATACCCCCGAAAGCAGAAGAATTGACAGCCGTCGCCGTAGCTCAGAGGTAGAGCACCGGACGCGTAATTCGGAGGTCGTGGGTTCGGATCCCACCGGCGGCAGGTGGTTGTTTTTTCTTCTGCTTTTCTAATCAGTTATCTTTAAACGATAACATATTCAGTAATATTCTAAATTGATCAACACCACAAAATAAATAACTTAAAAAAAAAATCCCCTGTGCCCCTTGGTTTCTGTGGCTGTTGGCTTCTGTCATATTTGTAACGAGCCCCTCATCCCCTTCCCTTGTTTGCTTAATTGCTTAGCGAGGGCCTCGATTCTGGCAGCCTTGACGCCTTAGGAAGCATAAGAGGGTTCTCACGCAGCTTCCACCCTCTCCGTTCGATGACGTTCTACGTCACACCTGCGGTAACTCAGGACGTTCTACGTCTGCCGCTTATGAACGTGGGTGGCGCTGATGAACACTCTCAAGGTTAGGTTACTTGTAAACATAAATACCCCCGAAAGCAGAAGAATTGACAGCCGTCGCCGTAGCTCAGAGGTAGAGCACCGGACGCGTAATTCGGAGGTCGTGGGTTCGGATCCCACCGGCGGCAGGTGGTTGTTTTTTCTTCTGCTTTTCTAATCAGTTATCTTTAAACGATAACATATTCAGTAATATTCTAAATTGATCAACACCACAAAATAAATAACTTAAAAAAAAAAATCCCCTGTGCCCCTTGGTTTCTGTGGCTGTTGGCTTCTGTCATATTTGTAACGAGCCCCTCATCCCCTTCCCTTGTTTGTTTAAAACATAACAGGGTAAGACAACTTCTTGCTAGGCTAGCTGGCAATTCATTGTAAAGTAAAGGCGCCAAAAACCACACACACACAAAAGACACGAGAACGGGACAGAGCGCCACTCACAACTGGTTTATTTTTCAGACCACAGATCCATATCTGCACAAGGCCAGCGCCTAACAAGGTAATCGCCCAGGTGAGATTACAGCTCACAAAGCACTGTGGCCTCAGTGTTTGTTTACGCTACACTGAACTGCGCAACGCTTAAGTTACGTCAATAACAAGCGTTTTTATGAGCTACATCATCATGGTAAAAGTTTCACAAAAAGTACTAAATCCACACCGGTACAAAAGCTTAAAGCTTGCTTTAATTTTTACGCAATTGAATAAATGGACGCGGCAGCCTAGTCATGACAATGTCAGCTGATGTGCGACGATTTGTGCAGCTTCTTGCCGGATTAATTTCTATGGTCTTCGAAAATAGATCGAACGCTGACAGCAGCTTCGATTGTCACCTGGCATCTACTGATGCTTTTCACCCATCCGGTGCGGGAGACGCATTCTTTACGAACTCCGATATGCTGAGGTGGCTTCACGTGGATTCTACCATCTGCCCACCTTCATCGAGCACAGTGACGTCATCCACCCCTCAAGCCAGGTTCTTGCCTATAAAAGGAACGTCTGCGCCTTCCATCGGCAGTTGACGCGGCAACCTCGTCGTGACAACGTCAATTGATGTACCATTGTTTGTGCAGGTTGGAGAACGAAAATATGCCTTGCGTAACAATAACCTTTTTTTCATCGTGTTGCCGTGTCCACGCACATTGATCTTTGCTCGAATAATTGTATAGCAATAGTAAGCCTGTTGCTGAAGCTATCAGGTGATGTGGAGGAAAATCGTGGTGCTCAGACGGCGGAAATGATTAAGCAAGTCATGAAAGCTCAAACTTAAATCCTCACCAAAGTAAAGGAAATTCAGGAAAATCAAACGTATTCAGAAGCACGAATGCTTGACGTGCAATCCAGGCTGTCTGCTATTGAACAAAAGCTAAAAAACTTTGATGACGGTGGAGACAGGCTTTCTAAACTAGAAACATTTGCTGAAAGATGTGACATAGAAATGGCTACTGTTTCCCGAAAACCTGATGAATTAGAGTATCGCTCGCGATGCAACAACCTAATCATACGGGGTATGAAAGAAGAGGTGTCAGCGAGCGTATAGGTCCTATTGGAAAAAGTCAATGAGGATATTTTTCAAGCGAAACTTAAACAAAGGGTTGACTCTATCGAACGCATTCACCGACTTGGAAAGTTAAAAGAAGGTACTGACCGTCCGGTTACTGTTAAATTTACATACTTTAGGGACAAGATGAGAATCTTGAGTAATTGTTTCAACCTGAAGGGCACTGAGTATAGTGTGAGGGAAGATTTTTCTAAGCGAACTGTTGAAATAAGAAAAAAATCTCTGGAACTCATGTGCGAACGAAGGAAACAACGGTGCGAAAGCAAATTTCATTTTTGATAAGTTAAATTTCAATAATACACTCTACGCTTGGGACGAGGAAACCAAGCAGTGGTTTAAATGCCGGGATGCTCCTAGCAGTAAGTGAATGAACGATCGTAAACCTGATTGTTTCAAGATTATAAATGTGAACACCAGAAGCAAGCTTAACAAGGTAGATGCGATAGAAAGTATATGTCTTGAACATGATCCTGATATTATAATAACTTTCCAGACTTGGCTACACAAAGATATCGGAGACTGTGAAGTTACTCCCCCCGGCTGCTCCATAGCATGAAAAGACCGCGAAAAGAAAGGTGGTGGCGTTGCGATAATTGTAAAGAGTAAACAGTCTTTTCTGTCATGGAAGGATTTGTAGATTTAAAAACTGCATGGATCAAATTCAGGCTTAATTCTCGCAATGCCTTAGTGGGTGCTTTCTACCGCGCTCCAAACTCAACCATTGACGTGCTTCTCAGCTTGATAAGATTATTGGACTCCAAAATTCACTATGCTTGCAATGTTTTGCTACTTGGTGATTTTAATCTGCCAGGAATTGATTGGTTGTCTATTTCTCTTGGCAATATTGATGTAGCTACCAGTGAACAACTGGTTTAACTCGCATATTGCTATGATTTGAACCAGATTGTCGGCCATAGCACGAGAGTATGTTCCACATCTTCCATATTAGATCTTGTTTTCTTGTCACCCCGTTTACAAGAGTTTTTGCACTGTTGGAATATTGAAGAAGGTTTGTCTGACCATAAGATGGCGGTTGTGTTCCTCAATAATATTCCTGATATCTGTCATAAACCTTATAGAAGGATTGTTTCGAATTTTGCTGCTGCTGACGATGTCGGAGTATTAGACTACCTTGAAAACTCTTTTAATAAATTCATGAGCTTCTATGAAGTCGGAGCTGGAACCGATGAGTTGTGGGAGTTCTTTGCAAATAATCATTCTTTGCATGGAATCGTTCTTTGAATGGAATCGAGTTGTTTAATCCTGAAACCATGAAAACAATAAGGAGAAGAAATCATCCGATTTATAGAGATATTATACACAAAAAAAGACAGCTAAAACGTAGGCGCAAACTATGCTCACACCATCCAAGTTCTGTACTGAAAAACTCCATACATCTTATGAGCCAAGAATTAAAGCTCATCATCAAAGAAATTAAAGGCAAAGTCTATAGTCAGACTCTCACGAGGTTTCTAACCGACGCACCTAACAAGTTTTGGAGATATGTAAATCGCACAGGTAAATTTAAGCAGGCAAACGATGAAGGGGGCGTAGAGCTGGCTGAGAGACTTAATTCATTTTTTACTTTTGTTTTCAGACGTGATGATGGCGAATCGCCGTAATTTCAGTACCGGATAGTCCTCCTATATCACATGTAGAGATAAGTGAGGAAGGGGTCCTGAATTTGCTTTTGAATATAGACACCAAAAAGAGTCCAGGCCCAGACTGAATCCCGAATGAATTTTTATATAGATATGTAGAGTAGACATCCAAATTTCTAGCCAAAATTTTTCAATCATCTGTCGACAGTGGTTGTGTTCCCGTTGCTTGGAAAAATGCGAAAATAGTGCATGTGCATAAAAGCGGTCCTACTTCAAACGTTGAGAATTACAGACAGATTTCAGTCATTAGTACTTGCTGTAAGATACTTGAACATATCATCTAAAACATTTATTAACTTACCTTGACTGCAATAATATGCTATTTGCTAATCAGCATGGCTTTCGCAAGGGACATTCCACAAACACACAACTCACTGAAGCTGTACACGACCTCTGCTTGTCAATTAATTTCCGATTACAAACAGACATAGTATTTTTATATTTTGCAAAAGCGTTTGATAAAGTCTCGCAACCTAAACTGTTACTTAAATTAGACATTTATTTAAAAATGAAATGATAACTAAGGTTACGTCCTATCTTTCCTGTCGAGCACAGTATGTTCACGTTCATGCTCATAAATCCAGCATTAGTCGAGTAGACTCCGGCATTCCGCAGAGCAGCGTCCTGGGCCCTCTCCTGTTTTTGATTTTCATCAATGACTTGCCCAACGAACTGAGCGTACCGGTCAGATTGTTTGCAGACGACTGCATCATTTATAAACAAATTGGTACTCTGGAAGATCACGATAAACAAAATCTAAATTTGCAAAAACATCAACGAATGGTGCAAGTACAGAAGATGGTATTAAATCCAAATAAAACAGCATTTATGACAATTACAAGAAAAGAAAACTATCTTAGACTGTAGCTTCGACGATAGAATAATAGCCAGAGTCAATAAATAAAATACTTTGGATTAACACTTATTTCTGACTTATGTTGGAATTCCGACATAGATAATACATGTTCCAATGCCTCAAAAGCACTGTGGAGCCTCAGACAAAATATGCATAGTGCAACCCTTCAATTACATGTCTGGTTTATAAGAGCTTGATAAGCCCCGTCCTCTAATACAGAAAAATTATTTGGGACCTCCACACTGCATTCAATTGCTGTAAGCGAGAACGAAATCAGCGTCTCGGTGCTAGGTTTACATTTGATAGGTACCGACATTCTTATTCCCCAACCTCCTAGTGTAAACGTGCTGCTTTGGGAGCACTCGATTTTTGAACGAAATGTGACAGGCTCAAGTTTCTTTTCCAGATTAATAATTGCAGCTTGAAAATAACTCATTCAAACTACTTCGAAATTAAAACTGCAGAAATATCACGCCATCGTCACAACTTGTACATACCAATGACCACTGTCCGAAATGATTGCTTTAAATTTCGTTTTTTCCCATCAACCATTAAGGAATGGAATATGCGACCAAACTCTTTTATCACTTCGCTATCACTTGGGGAATTCTTAGATAAGCTGCACAATGTTTTATCGTCTACATGAAATGTATGCCAGAGTGTCATTTTTTTGTATAAGTGGCGAACGCTTTATGTACCGAATTTCGTGCCTCTTTCAATGTTTGTGTCATTTCTGTTTTTTATACCTCATTACCCACTCCTGTTGTAGCCCATGATCAGGGCTGACAGTATAAATAAATGAAATAACATGAATAAAAAGCAAACAATAACCAAAAGAAACACTTACCCTTGGAATACGCCATTCTTCAGCCGCGCCCTGCACGACACGGTCAGACGGTCGCTCTGCCAGCTGACATTCACAAACGCTGCGAGCCTGATTAGTTACGCCTGAGCGCGACATG